>NC_045428.1:47980640-48355640 GCF_902635505.1 Sarcophilus harrisii | reverse complement strand
TTAAAAAAACTTCATTTAATGAAAAAGAATATGCATGCCTTAATTATATCCAGTATTTTTCCCTTTGTATTCTTCTGCAGAGATTGACCTCTACTGACCCTTTTCACTTGGTTCTTGTATCCTAAAACTAATAGTGGGCTAGAAAGTGCAGAAGGCATGAAGAGGAGAAAATGAAAGATGAACAGTTGCTGAAAAATTCCTACAAAGAAAGGTTTGGAAACCTGGAATTGTTCTGTCTTTAGAATTCACAGTATTCTAGATTTTGATAGTTTGTAATTACACAGCAGGTACTGGTTTACTTTCCTACATCTACAATGAATTAAAATGAGAGGAAATGGGCAAAAAATGCAGCACGAGGGGTTCAAGATTGATATAAAGATAATTCCTTACAGTAAAGACTCTTAAATGTGTAAATGAGTTCAAGCGTGATGAAAGATTCATGTCAGTCTCAGAAATTGATTATAACCTTTGGGAAATATTGACATAGTAGAAATGTGTATTCATAATCACAGGAATTTAGAACTAGAGGGAGAATTTAGAGATAATCATCAAAAATTATTGATTTAGAGCTGGATGAAAACATGGAAGTCATCTCATTGAACCCATCTCATTTTACAGATGAAGAGTCTGAGACTGAGATGATATGGGATTTGTCCAAGCTCAGACAAATAGTAAATGACAAAATATAGATCTGAACATAGGATGTATAAGACTTTTCCCACTGTATTATATAGTTTCTCTCTTTTTACTCTGGGATATCGTGGAAGGAAGATAATAACATGGAACAAGGAAACAGAATTATTGAAAACACTTCTAGTCTGCAATTGCTACTCTCAACTTGATAATTCAGAAAGTGTTCCAACCTGTCTTTGAAGGCTCAAGGTCAGGTGAGACCATAACATGATTCTGTAGCATCATGCAGAGTTTATTTATTTTTTAATCTTCTTTTTATGAAGTTTAAATTATTGATAGTAAACAATCACCTTCTTCAAGAAACTATTCCTGAAAGCAGTTAGTGATTCATTCATTGGTCTTCTCTTCTCACAATAAATAATCCTGATCCCATCTATGTTCTCATAAGTTATATTTTTCAACTACTTTATGTCTTTTTATTTTACCTTCTGTATTTAGAAGGGAAGATCCTGTGTGCTTTCTTCTACCATTCTCTAGTTCTTCTAAGGTCAGTGGTATTTTTGTTTTTGCTTAGATTTCCTTTAAAGAATGAATATATATATATATATATATATATATATATATATATATATATAGAGAGAGAGAGAGAGAGAGAGAGAGAGAGAGAGTATATTGAAAAACAAAAAAAGGTACAAAAGAGAAACTTGAAAGTGATGGGCCCAATCAGATTCACACACTGGTTTTGAATAGCTGATTCAATACTTAGTAATTAATCCTTTGGGTAAGACAATGGTCTCAATTATTTACAGTTGGAAAAGGAAATAATCTTAGTGTCTACGCTTTGATATTTTTGATATCTTGGGAAGGATAAAGATGAGGGTTAGCATTCAATGATTGCTTTAAGATTTGTAGAGAGCTTTGTTTAACATAAACAATATTTGATTCTTATAATATTATTCCAAGGAAGGTGCTATTATTATCCCCATTCTAAGAATCGAGAAACCTCAAATAACTTGCCTAGGATATACAATGTCTGAGGTAGGATTCAAACTCAGGTTTTTCTTACTCCGAAGTTCAGTATTCTATTGATTGTGAAATTCTAGTGATTATCATATTGTGTGGCACATAGTAGGCACTTAATAAATGTTTACTGATTGATTATTACCTTTTTGGTGTGAGGAATTCCAAGATGAGAGAATAACCTTTACCAATGCAGATAAGTCCTTTCCCTGAAACTTGTAACCTTAGAAAGCTACCTAGAAAACTGAGAAAGTTAAGTGACTTGCCCAAAGTTGCCCAGCCATTATTTTTCAAAAGCAAGATGTGACTTCAGTACTTTCTGGATTCAAGTTTTGCTATTTACTATACCATGCTGCCTAGTATACCATCCTATCATAGAGAAACAAAATCAAATGAGGATGGTACAATAACTGAGAAAGTCAATGAAACTTGCCAAGTGGGGATTCTGTAACATTCTGAGAGATAAATTATTAAGGGATAATTAATTACAGAAATTGAATAGGTACTTGGGCATTGTTTTGCTAGAGACAGCAAGGAAATGGAAAGAAATTTGTACTATCCATAATTTCTTCAGTTTGGTATTCCAGTTCTACCCTTAGGCTTCTTGCTTCGTAAAAACTCAACAAAATAAAATGGACTTAGAGTCCTGATTCCACATATTTGATGTGCATATTTTGATGTTGACTTTTTTTTTTTAATTGCACATCACTCCTTTATTAAGTTATTGTTGTTGCTCAGTCACTTTGGTTGTGTCCAATTTTTTGTAACCCTATTTGGGGTTTTCTTGGCAAAAGTCTTAGAGTGGGTTTGTCATTCCCATTTTTAATTCATTTACAGATGAGGAAACTGAGGCAAACAAGCTCAAAATGAATTGTCTAGAGTCACATAGCTAGTTTGTGTCGGAGGCTGGTTTTCATCTCAGGAAAATGTCTTCCTGACTCCAGGTCTGCCACTCTATCTAACCACTGGGTTATTTAATTACCTCCTTTATTACAGTGAACAATGCACACAAAGGATGGGGTGCGATTAGTACACTGAGGAGCCAGGTGGCAAGTCCTAGTGACCGGACATGATGTGGAAGGCAATGAGAAAACATTTGATACAGGGTAGGATGATGTCGGACATCTTGCTAGTTTTTGATGATGATTTTATATACACACATAAATAATACATATATGTATATACGTATATTATGTGTTAATATATGCACATATGTACATATGTATACATATACAAGTTTGTATATATGTATGTAAACAGACATATATACATATATAAAATGCTAGTTTTCTATAAGGATGTATTGCTGTAAGTATGCTACCTCCAGGAGGCAGAAGGACAAGAAAGGATGGGGCTTTGATATGATGATCCTTCAAGACAGATATTTCTTTAGAATATATATACATACATACACAGACAAGCTTATTCCTTGAAGCTATTGGGGTAAAAGAAAACACTTGGATAAATTCATGATTCCTCTATATTACTCCTAATCCTGGAAAATCATATTGGACAAAGGAATTATACTATCTTTTATTGATTGAAAGCTGATCTATGAGATTAGCATCCTGGTCTATTTTAAGCAGTAAGGCTGATTTAGCAATAAAATACCGGGCCATACCATTGCTCTATAGTACAAAGGCCTAAGAATAAATTGCATTGATGTGAGGAATTATGGTTTTGATGAACAGTAGAATGCTTCTTTCTGCCTGCTATGGGAAAAGAAGCATCTAAGCTGATGACTTGGCAAGAGAAGAGCAGGCTTTCAAGAAAGTTCCTTCCTAGATCACCAGAAATACCTCATGCAGTAAGGACATGACTCCTTGTTCCCTTTCCTAACCATAAATTAGGGAAAGGGAAGGAACTCTGGAAAATACACATTTCCTCAGTGCCATAACTTGCACAGGGAGCCTGGATCCTGGCTAAGGGTGCCAAAATCTGTGGGGATGAGCTTCTCTCTCTGGTCACATGCCATTCTTTGTAACCCTCCTTTGGAGCAACCACCAGTGAGCTCCCCTTCTTTGTTCACTCACCATAGCTGCCCTCCATTATCTGCTATTTGTCCACTATACACATTATATTTCAAGGTCAACCTTCCACCCAAGCTCTTCTTCTCTCACCTCAGTTGTTTTTGCCCCAGCTGATGCATACCTAGTAATGATTTTGCCTCCCCTAATGCAAGAACTTCTATAACCTTTTCCACATTATTTCTAGAATGTACTCTGGAAAGATTGATTTTCTTAAAGAATGGATGTCCAATTCAGCTTCCTCATATGTTATTGTATATTTCTATCTTTGATGGATGGTAGTGGAATAATTTTAGGATGCTTATGACATAATGCCTAAAGACTAACATCATTTCCTAGGTGAATTAATTGCTTCAATCAGAAATTATAGCCTGTACTAGGATTTGCAAAGTAGTTTGGTTGGGGTGTGAAGTTATTTTGATTGTTCTCACATTTAAATGTGAGCAACTTCTGTTTTAAATATTGCAAATCTGTAACTCATCATCAGACTGTAGGCCAGAGAAACAAGAAGGGATATTTATATCTTGTCTGAATTCAAAATGCTTGAATTATCAGTGGATCATCAGGTTAGCTACTATTTTCCAAAACATAAAATGTACCCCTGACGCAATCTATTATTCATCATCATATCCATATGTATTCAGTATGTTCATATATCCGATGGAGATTTATACACTCATTGAAAAGCATAGCCTGGGGCACATATATTTGGAAGTCATATATTTACAATGTAAATGATGGACTTACGTAAGGCTAATGGCAGTTTGATGTCATGTTTATGTTTGTGGGAGTATTTTGGTTTCCTATAAAAGCATCATAGTTTTCCAGTCTTTTTCTTCTGGAAGTTATTGGGAGAGAGCAAGAGAGTAAAACTTAAAATGATTTTCATTATTGCTATTGTTCCCAATATTTTGTAATCCAACAATAATATAAAGCTAAAGATATCCAAATACAGAACCATGGAATATTAATGCTAGAACAGAACTTTCCCATAATTTAACTCAATGTCTACAGAGGAGGTAGCCAAGCCCAGGAAGAGAAGAGCTTTGGGAGACATATAGTCCAGTTGAAAGAACACGAGAGAGATCTGGATTTGAAATCTGCTGCTTAAATGTGTGAGCGTAGGCAAGGTCCTTAATCTCAGTTTTTTTCTTAAATAAAGGAGTTGGAGTAGCTGACCTCTAAGATCCTTTTGAAGTGTATGTTGATTCTCCTATGATTTCTATTCAAGGTTAAACTCTAGCAAGAAACAAAACTTGAAGAGGAATTCATAATTCCTAACTTCCAATTCTATTGATAATTCTATTCTATTGTACTGATTTAAACTCAAATACTGACAGCATGTATTTCTCATTTCATGTGCTTAAAAAATAATATTGCTAATGTTCAGGACTCAATCTTCTTAAGGTTAATTCAAATATAGAAGAATTCTATCTCTTTTATTCTGTACCACAATCACTACACAAAGGAAGGGGAAGAGATAACTGGTTATGTCACAACATAATGAAAAAATGTAGTTTCATTTAAGGCAAATCAATTCTCTGCACCATAGTTATGTGGGAGGAGATATGAACACATTGTATGTGGGTGTGTCACTCAATGAATCAACTCAGAACCATGCTTGTTAAATTTTGGTCACACAGATAGCTAGAGATATCCTTTCACCCCATTACTGTCTATTTAATACTGATAAAACTTTCAGTTTGCTCATTAATGATTCTAGGACACATTAGACAGAATTTTAAACTTCCCCTTTCCCTGCAAATGTCAGAAATCAAAATGTTCACCTAGGGCATCTTGACTACCTTTGGGAATTGGAAGGAAGCATAATTTCCTCCATATGAATTTGGAGGGGTGAGAAGAAATGCCCTTTAACTGTTAAGATAATTGATCCTGTCTAGATAAATGTAATTGTCAAAAATATATGTGCATATATTTTAGAGAGCACCAGACTTACTGGTGACTTTATTAGCACAACAGCTGAAAACTGGAATTTATCAGCTGTGTATGACCTTGTTTGATAGGGAGGATGGGAACCACTGAACACTAGCTGTGCATTTCCTGGCTGGGCTGATGAAGCTGCTCTTAAAATGATTATGAGTTGGCAAAATAGACTATTCTGAAAATCTAGCTGTCCAGCATTTTTGAACTTCAAGATTTATGGAAACTGGAAGAAGCCATTGCTTTCTGAAGCATCTTTCCTCCAACATGTATTCCAAGGAATTCTCTAGATGTCTTGGGAAAAGGATGTGGTTAGTCTTTTGAGGCTCAAGTTTCCTAATAAATGACATCAATAAGATGTTTTAAGGTTATTTTGTAATTATTAAATATATTGTCTCACTTGATCCTCCCAACAAGGTTGTGAAGTAGGTGCTGTCATCATGATTATATTAACAATGAGAAAACATGCTCAGAGAGATTCTTCATATCCTAGACTCCATTTTCTGCTATTTGTCCACCATAAATATTATATTTCAAAAACAGTAACTGATCAACTTTTTTCTCTTTAAAAATTCATTTTAACATATGACAAAATGCTTTCCTACACACACAAGTGCTTAAAGCTCAAGTCATTGTAATAAAAAGAAAAAAGGAAACAGTATCATGAAAGATGAATGTTTTCTTTTAAAGAATAAAGAAATTAAAGAACTCATTGGGAGGTGTCGGTTAGGATATTTCTATACCAAAATAATAGCAATACAAAGAGTGAGGAAATCAATAAATCTTTAAAAAGATATAAATAAAAAGAAATGATGGGATCAGCCTTTTCTTTTCTGTACAATTCCTACTATATTCCTCCTTCTCATTTAATTTCTTCCAGAATGGAAGTCTTGGCTTGGTAGGGAATTAATGTATCAGGCTTCCAGCTAGACTTACAGCAAAAACCTCGAAGTGGACCACTACCTGAAATCAAAAATGAAATTAGGGAACAATAGGATAATTGTCTTTTCCTTAACTGAACAACTCTGTCTAATTTATCTAAAGTAACAATGTCTCTCATGGCTAAAGCATTATCATCATAGTTCCATGTGCCCAGTAACACATCACACCTTGGTCTCCCTCTGAGACCTCCTAATAATAAAATGTACAAGGAATGATGGACAGCTGGGTGGTACCATAATGCACAAAGCCCTGGGCTTGGAGTAAAGAAGATTTATCTGGCTTCCGACACTTATTAGCTGAGTAACACTGAACAAATAATTGAACCCTGCCTGCCTCAGTTCTCTCATATGTAAAAATAAGCTAGAGAAGGAAATGGCAAACCTCTCTACTATCTTTGCTAATGAAATCCCAAATGGAATCATAAAGAATCAAACACAAGGGAATGGATCAACAACATGGACCACAAGTGCTCAGTTGTAAGATGGGTAGATTATTTGCAGTATGAAAATTTTTGATTCTGGTTGCTAATATTTTTGGTCTCCATCAACAGAGCAACTCAATACAGCATATAAAAAGCTCAGGGAGAAGGACTGCTTTGACATTGAAGGATGTACTAACAGATTTTGGTTGAACAACTACTGGGACCAAGCGAGATTTAGTTGGTGAAAGGGGAGTCACCAACGGTTCAGGTAACCAGACACTAGATAATACATCCTGTCCTTTGACTTCTTGTTGCCCAAGTGAATGAATCTTGAGGAGGTCATTGGACCAAAGGTACCTCATTTTAAAGGAAAACAAATTTACACAATAATTCTGCTGAATATTTGAAAGGAATAGCAGGTCGTGAATGGGGGATTTACAATTTCACATACAATCATTTATTTTGCTGTGTCATGGAAAGCTTATTTTATTTTATAAATTAAATTAAATGAAAAAAATTAAACAAAGCTAAAAAAGGGCAAAAGTATCTTGTTTTGCTATTCCCCATCTGTTATCCTTATTGGACATATTAATTAGATAGTTAAATAAGAAAAAGTTAGCAATGGTACTGGTAGACTGTCAAAAAAGTATGTTCAAATTTCATGTAAGTTAATCTGATAGCTTTTTGGATGGCAGAAATGAATGAATGAAAATGCACTTATTCAGTACTTACCTGTGTTCCAAATGGTGTTCCAAATGGACAGGTTTACTAGTAGAATAAAAGACCCATACTAATAGAAGAAATAACTCAGTTTCTCTTCAGGGCACCATAATTTAGGAAGTCACTCACAGCATTAGGGATTCTTCAATAAGATACAATCACCTGAACTTAGTAGTTGTCAAAAAATAATAAAGTCAGAAGCTAATATATCTTTCACCAAATCACTCCTGACGCTGCACCTGAAGTGAACTTTTCCTTGAACCACTCCTTTTCTTCTCTCCCACACCCCTTTAGGATTCATAAGGTTGCAAGATCCCTACCTCCCCTTTAGGCTTCACAGGATCAATGAGGCTAGAGTCCGGTTGATATCCTATTATCTCACCCCAAATGGAACCTTATTTCTTAGAGTTTCTTCCTAGTTCTCTCTACTTAACTTGTCTTAAATAGATGATTTGAGGAAACCAATGATAATTCATGTTTTTTGCTCGGGGGTATTTTGTTTCCCCTGTCCTTGGTCCCTAGTTGTGGCTCTGAAATGTCATAAAAAAATCAAGTTAAATTGACATGGTTCTTTGTGTGTGTGTGTGATGAGGAAGCTACTTAGCATCTCAAACTCTCCATCTTATCTGACTTTTTTCCCTACATTTACATTTGCTGATTGTCAGCTGTTTCATGTCTATGTTTTACTGCTTCCTCCTGATAGTCTGTATTCCTGTACCTCTTTTTAAAAATAAGACTATTTAAAATAGTTAGGCATATTTATTCATAGTACTATATTGTATTCCATTTAGAGTTTTGTGTTTGGGATGTTATAAAATGTTAAGATCTTGTATAGTTAAAGATGTGCCAGGTTTTATAGGTCACCTCAACATTGGTTATAGCTAATCTTGCTGTTGCTATGCAAAAAAATCTATAATAAGAAAATTCCATCTGCTTTTATAATAGCTCTAGAAACACACACACACACACACACACACACACACACACACGCGCGCGCGCACAGAGTGCTGGTACAATGCTAACGTGAAGTGGAAATTCAAATGTAATTTCCCCTCTGAAAACTATAACTTGTTGAAGCTCGCTTTTGGATATTGTTATGAATACCTGATCTCATATCACATATTTTATGCAAGTTTGCATGATTGAAAATTTAATTATTTTCTCTGTATGTGACAAAAATATGCAGCAAAAATATCAGAAACACTTTTTTTTTCAATGACAGAGGGAAAGGACACTATTATTACTTTTCTCCCAGCAGATTGTTTCATTGATCAAATAAGGTAATGGACCTAGAACATTTTGCAAACTTAACGTGCTATCACAAGGTCTGTAATAGCTATATTTTTTAAGTATCATCCACTGACTAAAAGTAAGTGGGAATGAGGGATGGGGCATTGTTTACTTACTGCCTTCTTTTCCCAAGGAGATGAACCAGATGCAGAAGTAACTATTCTTTTTTTCTTAAGATTCATCAATATGAATTCAGGTTGGGAACATAAATCCTATTCTATACTTTGATGTGTTTCAATGAACTATAGCTCACAAAGAGAAAAAATAATGAATATTTTATTGACATGTTTTACTTTTATATTATAGTCGTATTTGGACATATTGTCTCTGCCCTCCCATCTCCAATTCTGGAAATATTTTTTTCTTATAACAAAGAACAACAGAATTAAGTAAAAGTAAAAGAGAACTCAAGTCTCACAATGAACTTGACATTCTATTTCTGCAGTCCCCTCTTTTCTCTGAGAAGAGTCAAGGATGATTTATAATTTATTCTCCAGAGTGGGGCAGCTAGGTGGTGCAGCGGAGAAAGCTCTGAGCCTAGGAAGACCTGAGTTCAAATCCAGTTTTTGACACTGTGCAAGTCACTTAACCCTGTTTGCCACAATACACCCATTTGTAAAATGAATTATAGAAGGAAATAGCAAGCTCCTCCAGTATCTTTGCCCTTGAAAACACCAAATGGGGCCATTAAGAGTTGGACATGACTGAAAAAAAGGCTGACAGTTTGTGTTTGAAAGTTGCTTCTTTTTAGTGATATTTTCATTTACCAGGTTATAATTAAGGTATATGTTCATTTACTTTTCATCTTTTTGTATGAATTTCCTCATCTTAATTTGAATTCCTTGCTTATTTCCTTTATTACTTCATAACTGTATCCCAATTACATTCATATCCTCTGGTTATTCAGTTACTGCCCAATTGATGGGGCTCTATTTTGGTGTCAAGAAGTAAAAAGCCTGCCTCTGATACTGAACCAGTTGTGTGACCCTGGAGAAGTCACTTAATTTCTCTCAACCTCAGTTTTCAAATCTGCAAAATGGAGAAAATATTGGCACCTACATCACAAGGTTGTTTTGTGAATCAAATGAAGGGAAATATGCAAAGCATGTTTACACATGAGAAAACTGGGGCAAATAGAGTTAAGTGACTTGCCCAAGATCAGACAGCTAGTAAGTATCTGAAGTCTTGTTTGAACTCAAGTCCTCTTGACTCTAAGACTGATATTCTGTCCACTGTGCAACATCTATAATAGCATTAATTTGTAGCATTTTTTCAAATGTTTTTCTTCTACATCTTCTTTTCTTTACTTCTTTCCATTGTAGGATACATGACTGGAAATCAATGTTCTATTAATGGACATTTGGCTTTTTGCTATGGTTCTCATTTTGGTTGGGATTTCAGGATCTAAGTTTTCTTCTTGATTTTAACCATCCTTGTTAATGCAAATAGAGATCTCTTCTTTATATCCTGACCTACCTATTTCTCATTGCCTCCCTTTCTATCAGTCTCGGTTTTATCTATTTCGATTTCGTTGTCTCTCTTGCTGGTTTGGCCAACAGGAAGAGAGTAAGAAGAGAAAAAGCAGGAATGAGGGGGTAGGAGGAGGATGGGATTGCAAAGAAAAGCATGAACCTTTCCTTCAAGAAGCTTATATCCTAATTTACAAATTTATAAAATGTGTATGCAATTTGTACAAAATTTTCAAATTTACAAAAAACAAAAAAGAAAGGAACAAGGCAAAACAAAATAAAAATAAACACAACTATACATACTCCAAAGATAGATACTACAAATGGAAGGTAATCCAGGAAGAATTGCACTGATTAGGGAAGGACAGATGTAGAAAAGTCTTCTTTCAGAAGGCAAAATTTGAGCTGAGTCTTGAAGGATGTCACGGAAACCAAGGGGTGATTGGTTTGGAGAGAAAACATTTCAAGCCTGTCACATATTCAAAAAACAGTAAAAAAGCCCTGTTTCTCTGGGTGATAAGACTATTTAAAGAGGAATAAAATATAGGAAAATGGCAAAAGAAAGAGTTGGGTAAATTGTAATGCATTTAAAAAACCAATGCAAAGATTTCATATTTGATGCTGAAGGTAATAGGGAGCTACTAGTGTATTCTCAGGTCCAGCATTTTTGAAGGAAATGATCAGAATGGGAGAGCCAGATGATAAGGTGCTCATGAGATACTGAATATAAGAATTGCTATTATAACTTGCTTCATTTTTCTTTCTCTTCTTTCCCCCTTTCTCTTCTTTTCCTCCTTTTCTTTGTTGTAGTTGTTGAATTATTTAATGCCTTTAATATAGATTAAAAAGTAGTAAGATCTAGGTAGGGCTTAAGGCAGAGAATACTGGGAGATCTGGTTTGGACCATCTGTCATTCTATCATCTTTTCAAGAATTCTATAAGTCTTATAGGAAAAAAAAAAAACTACACCTTTGATTAAAATGAATCTTGAAGTTATCTGATACTCTTTTCTCTACAGTTTTTCCTGAGAAATAGCAAATTGGAGTAATCACCCTTAGTCCAATGTTTTGGGGGCTGGAACAGCTGTTCTCTTGGCAGTGAACTGTTAGAGACGAGAGAAAATGTTGGTACCAACTAGACAACCTGAGACTCAAGTACATATAATTATCCCATGAATTCCTGACCACCACTGAAACAAAAGACACCAGGCTCAGTTATGAAAGCAAGACTTTCACCCACCTATTTTGGGACTTCATTTCCTCTTCAAGGATGCAAATGTGTTCATTTTAACCTGATTTCACTTGTAGAAAAAGAAATCCCAAAAGGTCAGAGGATTATCTGATTACATAGATTTCAGGCTCAAAGTGTCCTTAGTAGTAACTGGTTCAAACTCCTTATTTTATTGTTCAGCCAATGAAAAAAGCACCATTTTCTCTGTCCATCATTGTTTTAGACCTTTCTTTTTTTAATTGAAGCTTTTTATTTTCAAGACATATGCAAGGATAAATTTTCAACATTAACTCTTGCAAAATCATGTGTTCCAATTTTTTTCTCCCTTTCCCTGCCCCCCCCCAGATGGCAAGTAGTCCAATATATGTTAAATATGTAAAATATATATATAAATTCAATATAAGCATACATATTTATATAATTATCTTGCTGCAAACAAAAATCAGATCAAAAATGAAAAAATAAGAGAGAAAATAAAATTCAAGCAAACAACAACAAAAGAAGTAAAAATACTGTGTTGTGATCCACACTCAGTACCCAGAATTCTCTCTCTGGGTGTAGATAGCTCTATTCTTCACAAGATCATTGGAATGAGACAGCATTTCTTGTGAAGGAGAGACAAGAGGAGCATGTATGTATGTATGCACACATATATGTATATGTATGTACAAATATGCACACATGTGACTATAATAGATATAAAATAAATATAATTTTCAGTGGGAAAACATTCCATAGCTGGAGAAGGACTAGCCTATTAGCCCAAACAGATTAGCCCATTTGTGGACTTTTGAAAGAAAATAGGGATTCTTTTAGGTAGAGGTGAAGGGAGGCTGCATTTTTAACATGAGGGAGAGCCAGTGCAGAAACTTGGATATGAAAGATGAAATGTCTTATGTGAGGGATAGTAAGAAAGTCAATTTGGCTGAAATGTACTGAGTGAAGGAGAGTAGATACATAATAAGCCTGGAAATGTCTCTTGGAGCCAAATTGTGAAGGTCTTGCTATGATTTGGGTATAATAGAAGCTGATAGAGCAAGGGAATGGTCTGACCAATCTTGGGCTTGAAGAATACCACTTTGGCCATTGGATGGATTGATTGGAGAGATAAGATACCTGAACCAGGGAGAGGACTTGGGAGATTATTGCAATAATTCCAGCAAGAGGTGATAAGGAAATTGAGTTCCAGAGATAATAAAGGCTTCGGAGGTCACATAGACCATAAATTACATTACTGGACTGTGTATGTATGTAGACATACCGTATGACTTTACCGTGTTTAATATATACTTGCCATCCTAGGGGAGGGCATGTGGGGAAGGGGAGGAAAAAATTGGAACATATAATTTTGCAAGGGTTAATGTTGAAAAATTATCCTTGCCTATATCTTGAAAATAAAAAGCTTCAATTAAAAAAAGAAAGATCTGAAACAATGCTGGAGAGAGAGAAGGTGCTTTTTTTGTTGACTGAACAATTAAATAAGGAGTTTGAACTAGTTACTCGCAAAGGATACTTTGAGCCTGAAATCTATATATATGTAAAATGTCGATATATTTAATGTGTAAATTCACATATACATCTAAAATGCACTTTAACATATAGACATATAACATGCATCTATGCACAGACGTGAATATTTTGTGTATATATAAATATATACCCATATGCGTATATACGTATACATATTTGCATTTACATACAAACAGAGACATATACAGGCATATATGAAATCTTATTTTAATCCTGTGAGGTAGATGCTTTTATCATTGCTTTTTACAGATAGAGAAATGGAGGCTAAGAGGTTAAATGACTTGCCTAGCATCATATAACTAGTACTTGTCTGGGACAAGCTTTACATTAAAATCTTCCTGACTCCCATTCAGCCATGTACTCTGCCACCTCATTGCCTCTAATAAGGAAAAATTAATTATAATCGTAAACATTCTTTGCTCTTGTTAAATTTTGGCTTGCCAGGAGGGAAGTCTTGATTACCTGCCCTAATTAGGCTTCTTTTACAAAGTTTTTGTATTTCAATTCTGTCTGATTTCATGACTCTATTTGGGGTCAGAGTTATATTTGCCATTGGACCCATGTGGTTCTGGAGGGGAAGGGGAGGCAGGTGACTTTGCCCAGCCTCCCTCATTTAAGTTCAGTTCACTCGCATGTCACATCCCCTCCATGATGTCATGGCCCTTTTTGAGAACAAACGACAAACAACAGTAACCTACCTCATCATTCCATGGAATTATCCTCTCTAAAGTGACCAATCTCCTCGTTGCTACTTTTTCTCATTCCTCATTCTCGTTGACCTCTCTGCAGACGTTGACACTGCTGATTCCTTTCTTTTCTTCCATACTTTTCACTTTCATGGTTTTTGGCACACCCCTTTCTCCTGGTCCTCCTCCTACCTATTCAACCATTCCTCGAGCTTCTCTAAACCCCACCATCTAATTAGCTTTTTATTACCTCTATGCTGATGATTCTTAAATCTACTTTTCTTGTCCTAACCTCTCCATTGACTTCCAATCTCCCTGTTTTTTAAAATAATATTTTATTTTTCCAAATACATATAAAGATAGTTTTCAGCATTCACCTTTGCAAAACCTTGTGTTAAAATTTTTATCCCTCTCTCTCCCTTTTCTCTCTCTCCAGGACAGCAAGCAGATATAGGTTAAATGTATACATTTCTTCTAAACATATTTCCATATTCATCATGCTGTGCAAGAAAACATCAGATCAAAAAGGAAAAAAATGAGAAAAAACCCCAAGCAAATAACAGCAACAAAAAGGTCAAAATACTTTGATTCACATTCAGTCTCCATAGTTCTCTCTCTAGATGTGGATGGCTCTTTCCATCACAAGTCTATTGAAATTGCCTTGAATCACCTTATTGCTGAAAAGACCCAGGTTTATAAAAAATCTTCACATATTCTTGTTGTTTCTGTGTACAATGTCCTCTTGGTTCTACTCATTTTACCTAGCTTAGTACATCTAAGTCTTTCCAGGCTTCCAATATCTCTGTTCTAACTGAATTTTATATCCACTTAAATATTCTAAACAGAACTCATTATATCTCTTCCAAACCCTCCCCATTTTTTACCTTCTTTATAGCTGTAGAAGTAACATCATCCTTCTAGTTCCTAATGCTCACAATCTAGGAATCATCCTGGACTCCTCACCATCTCTTACCTCCCATAGCCTAGTTATTGCCCAAACCCCTCAATTTCCCTCTTGCCACATCTGTCAAATAAGCCTTCTCTCCTCTGGTACTTTCTTCATCCTGGTAAATCCCCTTATCACATTCCACCTGAATTACTGTAATACCTTCTGGTGGCTCTGCTTCATCATCATTCCTCACTTTAATTCATTCTTGATTTAGTCACTAAAGTGATTTTCCTAAAGTGCAAATATCTTTATATCACCTTCCATTCTCCTACTTCTCCCTCCTCTCCTACTAATAGTCCAGTGGTTCCCTATCAACTCCAGGATCAAATTCAAAATGCTCTGTGTATTCAAATCCTCCAAAGCCCAGCCCTAAGACCCTCCTGCTTATCTAGTCTTCTTATGTTTTACTATTTTTTTTTCCTGAGGCAATTGGGGTTAAATGACTTGCCCAGGGTCACACAGCTGGGAATTGTTAAGTATCTGAGACCAGATTTGAACTCATGTTTTCCTGACTTCTGGGCTGGTGCTTTATCCACTGTGTCATCCAGCTGCCCCTCATGTTGTACTTTCTAAACCTTGATTCTTTGATTTAGTGACAATGGCCTGGCTTTTTTCACAAACTATCTCACAGCTCTGGACATGGTCTCAGGTATGATCTCCCATACCTGGAAGTCTCTCCCTCCTGTGCTCTAAATACTGATCTCCTTGACTTCCTTTAAATCCTAACTAAAATCTCACTTTCTACAGGAAGCCTTCCCTCTTTTAATTATTAATTTGTTCTATATATAGTTTGCTGTGTGTGTGTCTGTGTGTGTGTGTGTGCGTGTGTGTGTGTGAGAGAGAGAGAGAGATTTTGTTTGCATATTGACTTTCCCATTAGATTGTAAGCTCCTTGAGGGCAGGGACTATATTTCATTTCTTTTTTGTACCTCCAGTAGTTTTACACATACAAACACATTTTATATATATATATATATATATATATATATATATATACACACACACACACACACACATATATGATAAGATATATTTGCTGACTTTTTCAGGATCACACAGTGAATAAGGGTCTGAGGCAAGATTAGAACACAATCCTGCCTCAATACAGCTTCTTCATTATATGTGCTTGAATTTGTATTACAGCTATAAAAATTGGTAGTCTGGTCCCTGTCACATATGTTATCAAGATCAAATAAAATAATATACTTAAGAATCACATAAATATTATTATTATAAGGAGAAAATTACCACATTTGAAAAATCATTTTTAAAAAAGCATTTAACAAAAGACATTATTGGATACTTTTTCTTATTTATATATCTGCCTACTTAATTGAAAAAGGTCCTTTAGCATAGCAATAGTGTCTAATTTTATTTGGCACATTTACTATGAAGATTTATTCCTTCAATTCTACAAAATTGAATTCAGCTTTTGCTATGTCAGGTGTAGAGTGGCCAGGGTTTCCATCTTAAAAATGGGATTAGTCTGCTTTTTAGTAATTGCCTTACCATCCCACGAATTCTTTGGAAATTATCCCATTTTTCCATTTATATTTTACCATTTACTGCAAAAAAAAGGAGGGTAACAGGATTCAGTTCCTTTATTCATTATAGTTATTATATTCCCACTTGTGGAGATTATAGTTTTCTATAGTAGAACAGCTCAAGGGGATTGTCCTGGAGATGGATTTGAGTATAAAGTGGTAGCTTATAGTATTATTCAGGGTATAGGGAAGGATCAATTTTATAAAGAGAGGGTAGCTGTCTTATTACTTTTAACAGGATTGGTACAAAAATGGTCTCTAAATAGGAAATGCCCCAGCTATTCAATGCCTTCATTCTGAATTTCCCATAGAATGTATTTTTATGATAAGCCTAGTCTTCTGATTCATTATTGTTCTAAGAATCCCTGTTTAGGATAGTTAAATGCATACGACACTGTCTAGTTATGTGTTAGAGCATTAATAATAAGAATTCCTGGTCTGTTGCTGAAGAAACTGAAATAAGACATTTTCTATAGTGTAATTTATCTATTAGGTGGTAAATTGCCAATTGCTTAGGTTTGAATGCAAACATTTTTCCTGTCCAGGTTTAACTAGCTCAACCACTTACTGCCTACAGAAAAGAAAAAAAGCACAAAGAACCAGGTCCACTAATATAATATAACTAAAGAATGCAAATATATAGTGATGTGTTCATGGAGATGTGGTTGAATATATTGATTTTACTGATGAAGAAACTCCATCCATTTATAAAGAAATCCTCTATAACTTTTAATGTCTGGGATTTTCCTGGGTCACTGAGAGTAAATAACTGACCTGTGGTCACATTGCTAATGTATGTCATTGTTATTCAGTTGTGTCTTACTCTTTGTGAACTCTTTTGGGGTTTTCTTGGCATTAATAATGGATTGTTAACAATTTTCTCATTTTACATTTTAGGAAACAGAGGTAAATAGGGTTAAGTGATTTGCTCAGGGTCACACAGCTAGTAAGTGTCTAATGCTAGATTTGAATGAAGATTCCTGACTCCAGGCCCAGAGCTCTATCCACTATGGCACCAAGCTGCCAGATAAAAGACACTAAGGTTTTGAAAACTGAGACATTTTGCCGCTGCAAAATATATAATTATCATTTATCTGGCTTAAAATCCAACCTTTAGTAATGACGTCTTAGAAGAATATATACTATATAAGTGAAGGTGAGATTTCTTATAGACTGAAATCTGTAAATGAGGAAGAGAAGTACAAAAATAATACTGTATCAACAAATCAGGTATCTAGGAAGGCCTTTAGTTTTGTGGGCTTGGTGCCTGAGGCTGACAAGCTTGAACTGGAGTGGTTTCCTAGCCAAGTACCTGAAGGACAATGTGAGGGGAGCCTTTTTATTGATCTCAGATGAGAGCCTCTGTCTTAGTCCATAAAAACTCCAGCTCTTCCAGTTTCTAGCAATTGAAATCCTTGACTGTCCCAGAAGACGGAATGTTGACATTGTGTTCTTTCAGCCTAAAGTCCATAAGCTTTTTACAGGACTTTTAGAATAGGACAAAACCATAGCCATCAAAAAAGCTTACAGTTATCTTTATATTAAATCAATTAGTACCAATGATTGAGAGTTGAAGGAAGTTTAGAAGTCATCTACCCTTACTTCTTCCTTGACAGATGGACAAATAGCCTGAAAGAGATTAAATATTTACCAAGTCTCAGAACAAGAATTTGAATTCAGGTTTCAGATTCTAAATCCAGTACTCTTTCTGCTATGACATTCATGTGGCTTCAGGGCCCTCCAAATTCAGTCATCCAGACAAAATATCAGAAATGGAAGGCAAATCTAGGGGAAAGTGTGGGGGAAGGGGGGATTGGAACACAAGATTTTGCAAGGGCTAATGTTGAAGAATTGTCCACACATATGTTTTGAAAAATAAAACCTTTAATAAAGAAAAAATAAAAATAAAAAATATTATTTGGACAAATTAATATTGTCCAAATTTCTAGTCAGGATGCCATCGATTTTCAGTATTTAACAAACACAATAAAACATATTTGCCATTTAAAAAAAAAAAGAAATGGAATAGAACTCAGATTTCATGTGCTTTTATCTTTATAGAGCTCCCAGTTCAAAAGTGTTGATTTCGTAACGGAATTCTACCATTAACCTCATGCTATTCTTCTCATCAAAATGGTTATTTTATATCTTTCTTGTCCCTCATTAGTCTTCTTATTATTCTCTTCATTCCAATTTCCTCAACTGAGGACTCTACCACATAAGTCACCAAAAATTTGACCATTCCCTGTGAATTCTCTCTTCTCTTTCTTTCTTTGTTTTATCTCACTTAGACATCTTTTCTTACCATGTTTTCCTTCACTCCTGTCTCTATTGATGAGGGGCCTATTTGTAGATGTATATATGTATCACTGAGTCCATGCCCTACCATCTTCTCTGGCATATTGCCCTATTATCCCCACTTTGTTTCTAATCTTCAATTTATTCCCATCTACTGGCTATTTCTTGCTTCCTGCAACATGCCCACATATTATTCATCTTAAAAAAAATCCTCACTTTATCTGATCGTTGTCTTTGTCTTTTGTCTGATATCTCTTCTATCCTTCTTGGCTCAGCTCATTAAGAAATCCATTTATACTAAGTGCCTCAACTTCACCTCTCACACATTTATAAAATCTTGTACTTGTTTCAAACTTCATTGTTCAACTGAAACTTCTCTCTCCAAGGTTACCTCCATCTCTGCATTTCCATATAAATGGCCTTTTTTCATTCCTCACCCTTATTGAACTCACTGAAGTCTTTGACACAATTAAACATCATTTCTTCTTGCAAATTCTCCCCTCTCAAAGTTTTAGTGTCATTTTTCTCCTGCTGCCCCGCCCTGTTTCACAGCTCCTCAGACTTTTTCTGGATCTTCATTCATGTCATGTTTACTGTCTGTAGGTATTCCACACAGTTCTTTTCCTGGATCTGCTCTTTTCCCACTATACTGGCTTCCTTGGTGATCTCATCAGTACCCATATGTTCAGTTTTTATCTCTATACAAATTACTCCCAGACCTATACATTAACTGTATGCAAAAATACAATTGTACCAAGATAACTGCCTTTGGGATATATCAAATTAGATGCCCTGAAAATATTTCAAACTCAGTCCATTCAGACTTCAATGGCTTTGCCTCCAAACCCTTTCCTTTTCCCAACTTTCCAATTACTATCAATAGCATCATCTATCCACTTATACAGGCTCACAGTCCAAGAATCATCCTTGACTTCTTACTCATACTCCTGCTACATATCCAATCATTTGTGAGACTTTGTCATTTTTATTTTAATTATATCTTTCCTCTACTTCCTCTTCTTTACCAATTTGCTAAAGGCTTTATATTTCACCTGGACTATTGCAATAGCTTTCTGCTTGGTCTTCCTGCTGCAAGTCTTTCTGCACTTCAATCCATTCTCTATTTAGCTGCCAAAGTGATGCTCTCTTAAAGCATATGTCTGACCATATCATAGCTCCTAGTTTTCCTTTGGGCAACTTTTTCAAATCCACTAGAAACAAGGACATGAAACTTTTCTAATGTGACCAACAAATTTCTAATTTTTAGTCCCTAGATATTTTCATAGGTAGATGGGACATATCTTGCATAAAACCTTATTCTAACTCTCTACAACTTCAATGACCATACCTAGTGTTGATCTCTGAAGCCACACAGAATGATTTTAGTGTTTTTCTACATAACAGAACTCAAAATATTTGAGAAAGCTGACATGTCATCTCTGAATTTTCTTACCCTGAGGCCAATATAATTCTATTTCTTTCAAATAACCCATATATAAAATAATTTTGAGGTTCTACTACCTTGATTATTTTCTTCTGGACATCACACTGCCTTTACTAGTTGAAATAATATTCTTTTCCTTTTTTTTTTTTCTAAAAGACAACAGAAGAGAAATGTCCTTATCTCAAAAAAATGAAAAAAGAAAAGAAAAGAAAATGGCCCCTTACAGGGGATGGACTAGGTTGTTAGCCATACTGTGTGCTTCATCTGTTATTTAAGATAGGTTTTTTAAAAAGAAAATGCTAAATAGTTCTTTTGTGTACCATTCCATGTGATGAGGTAAGATACTGAAATTGTGTTTTTTTGTGTTCACCGAATTTATTGTTTTTCCATATATTATTATTATTTTTATTTCTAGCTGTCATTCTGGCCTGTCTATCCAGTTAGTTTGATGACTTGGGAAGTCAATCCGGGTTTAATAATAAAATGTCTGAAAAAAAAAAAAAGCAGCAACAGAGAAAACTTTTTAAAAATGGAAATTTTTATTATATGGACAGAACTTGGCTTGGGTAATTGTTATCACCTTTAGAATTATCAGGATTTCTCTAAATAGTTTGCCCACAGAGAACATGGGAGCATTAGATGGGTAGGGGTAGGGGTAGAGGGGAGGAATGGTCATGATCTTTGTTTCCTTGGTGTGGAGAATTCTAGGTATGGTAACTCATTCTATGGATACAGACCATTAAGTGAGTTGGTAACTTGTCACCCCACCCACTCATCCATAGGAACCCTACACTTACCTGAATATTGCCATTTACTCAGAAACTTTCCCACCTCCAAAGACAATGTCTCTTCTCCACAGGTGAATTGATCCACTCGGTTTTAGAACTATATCTTGGAGATAAGCTGTTTTGATTGATGATTAAGTCCAAATCTACCTAACTTCCTTTATCTAGCTGGCCCTGGATATGCTCCATATCTCTTGCCTTCATCAATTAAGAAACCCAGTCTTACCTAGGCATCTGCCCATATACCCCATTCTCTCCACTATCTTGTTGTTTTCCTCATTTTGTTCTGGAAATAAACTAATCAATATTACCATTGCTACTAAAAAGTTATGACCATGGACAGGTCTATGGCTCATCCCACCATTTTTGTCATTCCCCACACTAAAACTCCCCAATTTGACCACTACTCTTGTGTTGCTTTCCTCTGTTAGAATGTAATCTTTGCAGAGGAAAAAATTGCTTCATTTCTTCATTTGTGTCCCTTGTGCTTAATATAGTACCTGGTACACAAGTAGTACTTAGGTGTTTTTTTCCCTTTCATTTATTGAATTTTATATTACAAAGTTGCCTATGATATTAAATGGCTAAGCACTGGTTAATTAGTACCCAGCAGAAGCTAGACTAAAATTCAAGTCTTTCTCATTTTGACTAGTTCTCCATCTACCATATCATACTGCTTATCTTTCCAGCCTTCATTTGGATTTGAAGTATTTTTCCACAAAATTACTTGTTATGGACTAAAATAGAAACAACTAATTTTTTAAATTTAAAAATGAAGGATAATTTTAGAATGTTTTGTAAAATACTGAAACATTTGCATATGAAAAATATACAAAGTACTTCGTGATGACTTTTCATTTATCATTTATTAAGCTTCTGGCTCTGTCCATTAGCATGTTGCTAATTGGTATTTGATTTAAATGTAATTCCAGATTAATTGTGTGTTAAGCCAGAAATTGTTATGCAGAATTCATATTAATATTGAATGGAAACTTCAACTAACATAAAATATACTCAGCATGAGATCTGCTGTGGAGGAGAACCTCCGCCCTCCCCCACCAAACAAAACAAAATTAAAAAAAAATTACTAGGTGCTATTTTCCAATTGCAATTTTGATAATGCAAAGGACAAATTTTAAAGGATAATAAAGGGTATTAACATTACCTATATATGATCTTATTGTCTTTTCATAAAGTTTTCTAACCATAGATGCCAAAGGAACAAACTAGTTTGGGTATATATTTTCATGAATAAGAACTTGAATTTTACCTTTTTCTGCTTTTGTTCCCTTTTACTTCCTAAGATTTTTTTTCATTAAAATTTTGAGTTTTTTAGGCTCTGTGTTATATAATATATGACTTTCTGTTACCTTCTGAAGCATCTCATGACCATGTAATTGGGGATAAATAGGAATTAAATGCACCTAACTTAATGGCTACTATTTGGAAGCTACATAATTATTGTCAGAAAGACTGATAACATTGTCTGACTGTCAAGTATAAAAAGTGTGATACATGGTAAGACTATGTAAAGGAGGAAAGAAGTGGAAATCACAGCTGGAAGGAACAATTATTCTCTCAGTATCTTGAGGCATGAAACAGAGAATTTGATAATTTATGGTCTTTGCACACAGTCCTTTTACATGTTCATAGTCTCTGTGCAAAGTGCTGTCTCTCTCTTTCTCTTTCTCTCTTTTTCTCTTTCTCTTTCTCTCTTTTGCTCTCTCTGTGTGCATGTATATGTATTTTGTGGAGGGAATAATAAAATAAATTAACATTTTTATAGTGCTTCCTATGTGCCAGGAATTGTGTTAAGTTCTTTATAAATGATATCTCATTTGATCCTCACAACCACCCTGGGAAGTGGTATTATTGTTTCAGTTTTACAGGTAGCAAGCTAAGGCAGACAGAGGTTAAGGAAGTTGCCCAAGATCACACAGCTAAAGTGTCTCAATGAGGATTTAAACTCTAGTCTGATTCCAGACTCATTTCTCTATCCATTATACTACCTCACTTCTCCAGAAAACTGTTTTTGTGCAACCTAAATGGGGTATGATAGTGATTTCAATGGAAGGAGTGCTAAGTTTGGAGTCAGGGGAATAGGATTGTAGTCAGTTTCTCTTACTTTACTATAGACTTCAGTTTCTTTCTCTCTAAATGGGAGCAAGATAAAGTCCATGTTAGGTCAAAATTGATGTTCTTAAGAAACAAACATTTTTTTTTTTCCTTAGAACAATTAAGTATCAACTATGTGCTCCATATACATAGTATTTTTTAAAAGCACAAATCTCATGGAGTTTAATAACTGGTAGAGTCATGTAACACATTTACAATTTTGATATATTTTAATCATAAATAAAGGGTAAAAAGAGACCATTAGGATGTATTATTAGTTTTCCTTCTTGTCTCTAGTATGTTTGACCCATTTAATGAATTTAAGATACTCTAATAAATAAGGAAACTAGAGATTCCAAAGGTAAAGGTAGAGAAGGAAAAATATTCCAGAGATGATATCAGTCTGAAGAAATGGAGATAAGGACCCAGCATGCTGGGCAGTGAGTAAGCCATTATAGCCATCACAAAGGAGGAAAAAGGTTAAGTACTGTACCAGAAGACTGAAAACTTTTGAAGAGGTCAGCTTTTGAAGTTTGTATTTCATCCTAGCAATGACTGAGGGGCACTAGAGTTTATAGAGTTGAGGGGAAGGTTTAGATGATTGTACCTGGACATCACTTCAGTAATTAAGGAGAAGGTAGAGCAGAGTGGGGAAAGATATGTATCAGGGAAAAATAATTAGACGGCCATTTCAATAGGCCAGCATAGAATGGATGAAGGCCTCCACTAGGTTTATGGATATGTGAGGGGAAATTAAGGAGCTAGGATCTTTTCCAGGAATAGCTAGTATGTTTATTAAAAAAAAAACATTAAATATACTTATTTGCAAATAGGAGATGGCTAATAAATATTTGTTGACTGATATGATAATGTGAGCAATATGTATCTTTAAAGTTTGCAAAATGATTTATACATTTATACCTTTCTCATTTTACCTTCATTGCAATGAGCCAATGTAGGTGATAGAGATTTATTTATTCCCTTTTCACACATGGGAAATGGAAGTTTGACAGAAGCTTTCCAAGATCAGATATCTAGTAAATTTCAAAGTTAAGATTTGAAAACTGATTTCTACTTCAACATTCTATTTTATTTATTCCTAGAATTTGAGGATTCCAAAATCTCATACATGATTAGCTCGTTTTATCCCCATGGCAAGTTTATGAAGTAGGTACCATAAGTATTATCTCCATTTTTTTCAAAAGAGGAAAATGTGGTTTAAGTACTTATGCAAAGTCCTACTGAGTGAATAAAGAGTAGAATTACAATCCAATCTTTTTCTGACTCCAGGTCCGACTCTGACTTCTTTTCCTATTTTCTCCATATTCTTTGTCCCGTCTGGCCTTTGTCTAAGTTTGTTTTGTTCCTAATTTCAGTTGTTAATGTCTAAGTGAATGGGAGTTGGGAGAGAAATCTGACTTCAGAGCATCTGGTAAATAGCTGATTAGCAAGTAGCTAATAAGTAGCAAGTGGCTTGGAATTTCAAGTTGTCAAAAAGCCAATAAATAGTTAATAAACATATTAAGTATCTTTTGATCCCCTCTTGATTAGTTATATTTAATTTTTTATACAACTTGTTTTTATATAATTGGTTATACATTGTCTTTCCCCCTCCATTAGACTGTGAACTTCTTAAGGGCGGCATTTTTTTTTTTTTTTTGCATTTCTTTGTATCCCAAGCCCATAGTAGGCATTGAATAAAAAATGACTGACTAACTGATGTACCAGGCACTATGATAATTGCTAAGATAAAGTCAAAAGATAATTCCTGCACTTTGGAAACTCCCATCTACTGAAGGGACTCCCATTTAATTATTGATAAAATGATTAAATTATTTTTAGCTTAAGGAGTCATAGAAAGGGGACCTTATATATGTTCTAGTCCAATTCATGAATTCTATTATTATCTCAACAAGGCATCCAAAGGCACTATCTTGAATACTGTCAGTGATGGGAAATTTATACCTACTAATGTACCTCATTTCATTTCTTTCTTTTTTCACCTGTATTTTACCACAACCAGTTTCCCCATGACTTTTGTCCATTGGTCTAAGTTTTATTTTTCCTTCTTAAGTTAGGACAAACCTATTTTTCCTTAAGTTTCAAAATCATTTTCTAGGTTTCCTTGTCTTCTTATCATCACCATCACCATCACCATCACCACTTCCACCACCACCATTACTACCATTACACATAAACATACACAAAGGCTGTTCTGAAAGTGATTAAGAAAGATCTTAGGCAGATTATTTTAGTATCCTTTATGATTCTTTCTGGTACGAAATTTCATTTATTTTTTTTTTAAATAATGGCTTGATCTATGGCTCAGAGGTTTCTAAGGGTCAATCAACTTCACCTTCTAGTATCTCTTGAAATCACTCCCTTTTCCCACTTGATGCTGTCACTACTCTAGTGCATCACTTCTCCCCTGTAGCATTTGGTGGGTCTGCCTGATTCAAGGTTCTCCCCATTCCAGATCATCTTTCAATCTGCCACCAGTTATTGGTACTTTCAGTATCCTTAATCAAGATTAAACAAACCCAGAGAAGAACTGGGCCATTTTTTGATCATATCACCTTCTGCCTCCATTCCCAGGAAACTTTGTCTTATAGTTGTTCCACCAGTCATAAAAGCAAGGTCACAGAAGGCTTCTGATTGACTCCTAATAAACTTCTCTCTCACCAATGAGCTGTAAGAATTATCTTTCATAAATACATGAAATTATCCATGGCTTCCTTGGAAGGCAAGATGGAGGAGTAAAAGCAATGAGTCACCTGGGATCTCCCCCAAACCCCTTCAAATGCCTTTAAATAATGACTCAACACATTTTAGAGTAGCAGAATCCCTGGAGTGGCTTGAAAAAAAATAGAGTGAAACATTTTTCCAGCTCAAGACAACTTAGAAAGGTCTTTCCTTCAGAATGAGAGCAGAGCAGTTAAGTTCAGGGCATCCCATGCATACCAGTTTCCAGCAAACAGGAGAAGCCCTTGGGATGACTCAATCACTGGCATCAGTGCTGGCTTCCAGACTATTCAGACCCCAGATGGTAAAGAAGTCAAAACAATTCATCAGAAGGGAATTTATAGGGGTCCCTTTTCTAGCTAATGAGGGAAGGTCTCTTACATTGCTCATGCTTGGGTCTAGATAACAGTTTTGGGTTTCAGTCTTAATGTGATGAGGTGCACTAGCATAGGAATACTGATCACATTTCCATAGTGGAAGAGTGCTTGGGGTCATTCATAGACCAGACCACAGTACAGGAGATCACTAAACACAACTCTCCTTAGACCATTTCATCTTAGAAGAGCCAAAAACATTCAGATCCCCAGAATTACCTCTGAAACCAGCTACACACAAAAAAAATCTAAAGCTCACTTCAGAAGCAAAGCCCCACTTTATCATAGAACTAAAAGTCAAGAAATAGTCTAGAAAAAGAGCAAACAGCAGGGAAAAGTGCTGATTATAGGCAGATATCGTGCGACAGGGAAGCTCAAAACATAAGTTCAAAAGAAGACAATAAAGTAAAAACTCCTACATCCAAAGCCTTAAGGGAAAAAAAATGAATCGTTCCCAGGCCAAGGAAGAGCTCAAAAAGAATTTTAAAAATCAAGTAGGAGAAGTAAATGAAAAATTGGGAAGAGAAATGAAAATGACACAAAAAATCATGATAAAAGTTAACAGATTGGTAAAAGAGACACAAAAGATACTGAATGAAATAATATCTTTAAAAAAAGAGGAAGTCAAATGGTAAAAGAGACACAAAAATCCAATGAAAAGAAAAACAGAATTGGTCAAAGAAAAAAAAAAGAGTACAAAAATCCACTGTAGAAAGGAACTACTTAAAAAGTAGAACTGAACAAATGGCAAGTAAGATACATAAGCTCACTAAAAAAATAAGTTTATAAAATTAGAATCAAGTAAATAAAAATTAATGTTTTCTCAAACCATCAAGACAAAATTTTTAGATACTAAAATGATGAAAAAATAGAAGAAAATGTGAAATATGTAATTGGTAAAACTATTGATCTGGAAAATAGATCCAGGAAAGATAATTGAAAAAAATACTGGACTACCTGAAAATAATGGTCCAAAAAATAGCCTAGACATTATCTTTCAAGAAATTATATAAGAATTCCCATCAATTGGAGAATGGCTAAATAAATCATGGTATATGAATACTATGGAATATTATTGTTCTGTAACAAATGACCAGCAGGATGATTTCAGAGAGGCCTGGAGAGACTTACATGAACTGATGCTGAGTGAAATGAGCAGGACCAGAAGATCATTATATACTTCAACAACAACACTATATGATGATCAATTCTGATGGACGTGGCCATCTTCAACAATAAGATGAACCAAATCAGATCCAATAGCACAATAATGAACGGAACCAGCTACACCCAGCAAAAGAAATCTGGGAGATGGCTATGAACCACTACATAGAATTCCCAATCCCTCTATTTTTGTCTGCTTCACAGGCTAATTGTACACTATTTCAAAGTCTGATTCTTCTTGCACAGCAAAATAACTGTTTGGACATTTATACATATATTGTATTTAACTTATACTTTAACATATTTAACATGTATTGGTCAACCTGTCATCTGGGAGAAGGGGTGGAGGGAAGGAAGGAAAAAGTTGGAAGAAAAGGATTTGCAACTGTCAATGCTGAAAAATTACCTATGCATATATCTTGTAAATAAAAAGCTATAATTAAAAAAGAAATTATATAAAAAAGAAATTACTAAAGAAAATTGACCTGATATTATAGAATCAGAAGGTGAAACAGAGATTGAAAGAATGCATGATCACCTTCTAACAGAGATCCCAAAAGGAAAACTTCAAGATATGTTATAGCCAAATTCCAGAGCTCCCTAAGTCAAGGAAAAATATTGTCAACAGCAAAAAAGAAACAATTAAAATGCTGTTGAGCCACAGTAAGAATTTATCAGTGTCTACAATAAAGGATAAGATAATTTGGAATATGATATTCCAGAGGGTAAAAGAGCTAGGATTATAACCAAGAATTACCTGGCTAGCAAAACTGCTTATAATCATTCAGGAAAAAAAAGGATATTAAGGATTTTCAAGGATTCCTGATGAAAATACCAGAACTGAATAAAAAATTTCATTTTCAAATGCAAGATTCAAAAGAAGCATAAAGAGATAAGGAATTCATTAAGATGAAACTGCTAACATTCCTATATGGGGAAATGATACTCGTAAACTCCTATAAACTTTCTCATTATTAGGACAATTAAAAGGTGGGGAGGGCATGTGAACCTTCCTGAATCAAAAAGAGAATAACATACCCACTCAGCTTGGTATAGAAATACATCTTACTATTCAGGGGGTGGGGAAGCAAATAAAAAATGGTAGAGGGGAGGATAATCTATGAAGGTAAAAGTCAGAAGTAAAACACTTGAGACTAGACACATTAAAAGGAGAGAAAGAGTAAGATAAAAAGGGAGAAAATAGAATAGAGAAAAAACATAGCTGGTAATCATTACTGTGGGGGGAAAACTACAGAGAGTTTCTTTGAAAAAAGACTTAATTTCTCTTTTCATTCTTTTTATTTACAAAACATATGCATGGGTAATTTTTCAACATTGACCCTTGCAAAATCTCGTGTTCCAAATTTTCCCCTCCCTACCCCCACCCCCTTCCCTAGATGGCAGGCAATCCAATACATGTTAAATATGTTAAAATATATGTTAAATCCAATATATGTATACATACTTATATAGTTATCTTGCTGCTCAAAAAACATCAGATCAAGAAGGAAAAAAAAAACTGAGAAAGACAAAATACAAGCAAACAACCACAGAAAGAGCGAAAATCCTATGTTGTGGTTCACATTCAGTTCCCACAGTCTTCCGTCTCGGTGTAGATGTCTCTTTTCATCACAAGATTATTGGAACTGATCTGAATCATTTCATTGTTGGAAAGAGCCACCAGAATTGATCATTGTATAATCTTGCTGTTGCCATGTGCAATGATCTCCTGGTTCTCCTCATTTCACTCAACATTAGTTCAGGTAAGTCTCTCCCAGGCCTCTCTGAAATCATTCTGCTGATCGTTTCTTATAGAACAATAATATTCCATAATATTCATATACCATAACTTATTCAGTTATTCTCCAATTGATGGGCATCCATTCATTTTTCAGTTTCTGGCCACAACAAAGAGAGCTGCCACAAACATTTTTGCATATGTGGGTCCCTTTCCCTCCTTTAAGATCTCTCTGGGATATAAGCCCAGTAGACAAAGGGTATGTACTGTTTGATAATTTTTGAGCAGAGGTGTGAGATTGTACCTTAGAGTTGTTTTACAATAGAACATTTTATATGACTTTAGATATCTTTAATTTTTTCATCTGAAAATTGTCTTTTTCTATTCTTTGACCATTTATCAATTGGGAAATGTCTTGTGTTCTCATACATTTTATTTAGTTCTTTATATATTTCAGAACTAAGGCCTTTATTAGAAATACTGGCTCTAAAAATGTTTCCTAGCATTTTGCTTTGCTTCTAGTTTTGGCTGGATTGGTTTTGTTTGTATGCTATCCATCTCTAGAGAAAGAATTCATAGAACCTGAATGCAGATTGAAAATACTTTTTCTTTACTTTCCTTGGTTTATTTTTGTCTGTATTTTCTTTCATAGCATGGAAGTATGTGTTGCATGACTATGTATGCATATATATATATATATATATATATGTCAAATTGCTTGCCTTCTCAATGAGGTAAATAGAGGAGAAAGGGAGAGAATTTGGAATTCAAAATAAAAAAGTTAAAATTGTTTTTACATGTAATTGAGGAAAAACAAAATACTAAATTACAAAAAAAGAAACAAGAAAAAAATTACCCATGGCTTGAGAATGTTTCATTCTAAAGGAGATAAATTGACTCTAAAAAGAAAAAAATCTGAGTACTGTTGCCATTTTTAAAATAGCAAAACTAACTTTAGTCAAGTGAAGTTGTTTTTCCTTTGATTGAATTTCTAAATGAACTAATTTCATCAGTTCTAAAATTGAGCCACTTTTAAAATGAAAATATAATTCTTTAAAAATTGTGCAAAGGAGTAGTAATGATAACAGCTGACATTTACATTGCACATTAATGTTTACAAAACGTTTTAGGCTTATTATCCCATTTGATATTCACAACCATCCTTTGATGTAGGTGCTATTACCCTCCCATTTTATAGGTAATTGAGGCTAAAAATGTTAAGTTATTTTCCCAGCATCACACAACCAGTAAGTTTCTGAGATCAGGATGCAGATCATCCTGACACTTTCCCTTAGTGTTGATTGTTAGGTCAAGTACAATAAGCTCAGTGCAATTCAATAAGCATCCTGAAATATTGGTTAGATGATTAGACTTGTAATTAGGAAAGTTTGAGTTCAAATTCTGCCCCAAATTTTAACAGACTCTGAGATCTCATGTGAGTGATTTAATTTCTCTGAGATGCAGCCCATCTGCAAAAAGAGAGTCATAATCGTACTTTTTGCACATGATCATTATGAGTTTCAAATGAATGAGGCAGGCAAAGTATTTTGCAGATTTAAAGCAATGAGAACATGTTATTATTTTTACTTACAGTTACAATTATTATTACATACCTACTCTGTCTAGTTTCATGTATATAAAAAATAAATAAAAAGCAACCCCCTTGTCTTGAAAGAGTTTACATGACTTGGGAGTAGGAGTGGGGAGGGCAGTTGGATGGTATAGTAGATAGAATATTAAAGACAGGAAGACCTGAGCTGAAATCTAGTTTAAGACAGTAGGAGTATGACCCTGGCCAAGGCATTCACCCTGCTTGTCTCAGTTTCCTCATCTGTAAAATGAGCTGGGTAATTTATTAGATGTCAAATACAACGATGTCAGTTTGGCTGCAATATAGAGTGGTAAAAGGAACTCATCAAAGAAGTCTGGTAAAATAGCCTTTCCATATAGTAAAAGTTCTTTAATTTCACAGTGAAGATCTTGTTTTTAAGCCTAGAAGCAGCAGGGAGCCATTAATGGATTTTGAATTGGAGAATGTCTTAGATAGATTCAGTTTTTAGAAAGATTCTCTAAACAGTTGTATAGAAGATGGATTGGTTTAGGGAAACTCGAAGCAGGGAAACTAATTAGGAGGCTATTGTAATTGTCTAAGAGAAAGGTGAGCATTGTAATCCTGTTTCAGAAGGATAAACATTATGAATAAAACAAAAGGACAAAAATAAAAACCAAACCAAACCAAACCAAAACAAAACAAACAAACAAACAAAAAAAAAACTGTGAGACCATAAAAGATAGGGCCTAAGCCTATGATTGCATAGTTACAGAGGATTCCTAGGGAAAGAAACTGATTATCAAAGCAATTTTATACCTTATATGTAACTTGTCTTAAAGAGTTATACTACTGATGATTTGGCCAGAATCACACAGTCTATGTTGGAGTTGAAATATGATCCCTGGTTTTTTCTGCCTTCCAAATAAATTTTCCATTTAACATGTTTGGCCATCTCTTTGAGATCCTATTATACATACATGTATATATGTATGTATGTATATGTATTATATACTCCAAGAACTCCAAGACACTACTAATCAACATCAAATGGACCATAATAGACCCCTGGTCCACACAATTAGCATCCCTTGCAGTAATTATAACTGTATATTTATATAGTATCTTAAGTTTTACAGGTGACAACATAATATAACTCATTTGATCCTCCCCAGAACTCTGAGGTTATACTTCTAGTTGAGAATACTGAAATAATTTTGAGCTGAGAAAACTGAGACTTGGAGACTCATTTATTGTAATGATAGAATAGCTAGTATCAAAAGGGAACTTTTAAGTTTTCAATCTCATTATCTCATTTGACACTTATGAGTGCTCTAAGAGGTAGGTATTATAATCATATCCATTTCACAAATGATGGGATTGTAGTTTGGTGGGTTAAAATTAGGGTTTGCTCATAAGTATTTGAGGCCTTTCTGACTCCCAGGTCAACATTCTCACTGTTGTACAAATGTAAATGGAATTTGAATCAAGATTTTTCCTAAACTCAGGCCTAGACCTTTTTCTTTATATCTTGTTACTCCTATGTAGGAAATAATTTCTTTGCTGAGCAAGCAATACTTAGAATTGTTTTCATCCTCCTTAGACAAGTATTTTCCTTTTTGGGAAGAAGCTAATCTCCTCTGACTTAAAGGAAAGAATGGAGTTCATTTTAGCCCAAAGGCAACCATGCACCTTAGAAATGAAGCCAAACCTGAAGTCTTTCCAAGCAGATAGAGAACAGTTTTCTCTCTGGAGAGCCCTGGAAAGAATTATTTTGTTCTTTTACTCCCCCAAAGATGTCCCCACCACATAATGCTGTGTAATAAAAATGAGATTAATTGTATATTGAGCAAACTCCTGAAGGATTCTTGACTACCCGCTGAAATGAAAGCAATCTAAGGTTTTGATGAATTCATTTACCAGAATGCAACACTGAGAGATCCCTCCAGGATCTCTTTCAGGGCAGGCTCCATTTTTCACTTTGTATTCCCTTTTTTCTCAGAATTGTTTTTCAAAGGAGAGAAAAATTCTTTTTTTCCCTGTTTCTTCTCTTAGCAAATGCTGGGGGAACCTTATCAATTGTCCAACTGGGCTTATCTTGATTGCTTTATGGACATTTAGGAGAAAAGCCCACTCCTTACTTAACAGGGTGAATATCTATGTTGTGTTTACTGTAATCTCCATAGTTACTTGTTTCTAAGAAAGAAAAAGCATTCTAGCTCTTTGGTAGTAGCTAATAATATCTTATAATTGCCATAGCTATTCATATTTTATAAATCAACTAAGAAGCCTTTATTAGGGACCTTTGTTATGTCGGGTAGCATGTTAGGCATTGGAGATACACAGATGAAATGGGTCCTGCCCTCAAGGATCCTATATTCTTTTGGGACAGAAATATGTACACAAAATGGAAGGATTATAATGCAGTGAAGCAGGCTTTACAGTTTGCCAAAGACTTTACTTGCAGTTTCTCATTTCATCTTCACAGCAGCTCTGTGAGGTATGCTCTATTGCCTCAGTTTAACAGATGAGGGAACCAATATTGATTAAAAAAAGGTAAGGTGACTTTACTATGGTTATAAAGCTAATCATTACGGCAGAGTTAATATTGGGTTTTCTTAACACTAAATCTAGCATTTGGCTCTAGAGTCAGAGTTGTTCAGTTGTTTCAGTCTTATCTGAGTCTTCATGACCCCATTTGGGTTTTCTTGGCAAAAATAATGGAGTGATTTGCCATTTCCTTTTCCACTTCACTTTACAGATGAGGAATTGGGGCAAATTGGGTGAAGTGGCTTGCCCAGGGTCACAAACTACTACTTATCTAAAAGGTGGATTTGAACTCAGATCTTCCTCATTCCAGGCCAGTAGCTACCTAGATTCAAATGATGATTTGGTACTGATTATATGACCTTAAGTAATTCCCCAAGACTTAGCATTATTTTAAAATGAGGCATTTTAGACTTTATGGCTTTGATAATCCTTTTAGTTCCAAACACAACAAATATAAAGCCTTTTTTTTTTCTTTTGAAGGGAATGGGATGTTCTGGTTGATATCTGCCCATAATAATTATTTGATCAAATGTTCTTCTAGAACAAAACCTGTCTTCAGAAAGAAACTAGAAAGAAAAATAATAAATATTTCACATTAATGTAATGCTTTAAGATCATCACAAAATTTTAGATTAGGATCTAAGCAGAATCAAATAGTTCAGTCTTCTCATTTTATAGATGAGACTCAGAGTTCAAAGGACTCCTCAGGATGTTGTAGTTAGTAAGTGACATAGGTAGGCTGGATTTGAAGCTATGTTATCTACTTCCAAAGGTAGCACTCCTATTTCATCCTGTTTTATCTAGTAGCAGGATGTGTGTGTGTGTGTGTGTGTGTGTGTGTGTGTATTTTTGGAAGCAATCATAGTTAAATGACTTGCCTAGGGTCAAACAACTAGTGTTTTGAATAAAGGGAATGGAGATTCATGTTATTTAAATGAACAATTTGAGTATTGATTCACTTCAAAATTATGCAGAGGAATGAATGCTTTTGAATTTTTTGAGCCTACATTTTCTAAGGGGCCTCCGAGGAAAAAAAAATGATTCCAACTTATTTTAAGATTTAGAAGGAAGTAAAGTAAGAAATTCAAATATCTCGCCCCCATTTTACAGAGGAGGCAGAGAGCTTCCATAAGGTGAAGGAATTTGGCAGCATCACCCCTTCCTAGGGTTCAGGGCTTTTGCTAAAAGCAGGACTTTCCCCCACCACACTCATAGGCTAGTAACACATTAAGCTTAGGCTCCTATATAGACATTATTCACATGGAATCCAGAAATCTACATCTACCTTTTGGCATCCCTAGCTTCCTTCAAGGTTCAGCTCAAAAGTTAACTTTTTCCTTAGTGGAAGCGGGGGTGGGGTGGGGGGGTGGGGAGGGGGGAAGGGAGGGGAAGGGGGTTTCCTGGTTCCCCTGCGGCTAATACTTTCCCACTTTATGTCCTATGTGTGCTGTCATATGGACTCCCTGCATAAAATGTAAACTCAAGGCCATGGATTTTGTCTTTGTGTCCCCAGCACTATGTCTGTTTTTTAAACAAGTGTTTAAGAAATTTTTATTCATAGATTGTTTCCCTGAAAAACTTCAGGAAAGGGTCTTTTGTTTCAAGGATAGGAATCTTTACTTCCTTGACATTTGCTGATTGATCCGTGTGAAGAAATGTTTCCAAAATTTGGCCCCGAAAAATTCTGGATTTTTTCCCAAGCGGCATGTGTCGGCCATGCAATCATTCTTTCAGTTTGCCAGATGAGAAATCTAGGGTCATTTTGCATTCTTCCTCCTTTGTCCCCTATGTCTGCTCTGTCACTCATCCTTTGGAAGTCCTTCTTTCTACTTTGTTCTGTCATGTGCATCCCTTCCACAACTCCTTTTTTCTGCTTCCCCATACCAATGGCAACTTGGATGTGAGAAGTTGAGGCAGGTAGGTAGCACAATGGATAGAGTGCTAAGATTAGAGTCAGGAAACTTATTTTCCTGAGTTCTCCTTCCCCAACTGATGTAGTCTCTCCTAACTTCTCATTGGGATGATTGCATTGCTGTAGCCCAAGAGGATTTCTGTCACCAGTTTTTCCTTTGCCTAGTGAGTCTTGCTCATTGTTGAGACTATTCTTTCTAAAACACTATTTTATTAACATTCCTTAGCTGAAAGACCTGCTGTGCTTTTCTATTGCCAGTCATATCCAAATGCCATTGTCTGACCTTCAATATCATTTGCCAGTTGTACTACCTATCCAATCTCTCTGGGTAATGGTCCAAGTGCAGTCTTTCCTGTAGTCAGGCATATCTATTAATTGCCACCTGCACAGGACATGCTTGGAGTTTTTGATTATACATATAATCTACTCCCTGCTTGAATATTGGAAAACCCATTCTGATTTCCTTTGCTTGCTTCAATTCTGCTCATAATCAACTGGTTGAGATTCCATCTCTACTATGAAGCTTTACCAAATTATTTGTGAAGAACTTAACAGCACCTAACAAATAATAGGTGCTATATAAATGTTAGTTGTTATTTTATTGCTCTGATGTCCTCATTATCTATTGATCTCTCCATTTCGGACCTTCTATATCCCTCTTGGACCTTTTATATACCTTTCATAAGGCAAGGTGAATAATGGATAGAAAGATGACCTCAAACTTAGAGAAATGTGTTCAATACTGGTTTCTGACACATACTATGTGACCCTGGGCAAGTCATTTAATTTCTTAATAGTTTAGACAGCTCTCTGTGACTTGAAGTTTAAGAGAAGATGGAAACTTTCATGGAATTTCTTCATCTGGGAGTTTCCTATATCAATGAAATAGTTAAAGTCATAACTCACATAGTTAGGGTTTGTCCACATTTGAATTATTTTGTCCCCTTAACAGTAGAGTTAACTCTCCGAGAACAGCTAGGATGTCTCATACCTCTTGGTATCCTCCAGCAAACCAAACATGGTAATTTGAGACCTAGGGAAACTCAATAATTATTTGATGAATGAATGTAAGTAACTCCATTAGAATATTAATGTAATATGATTAGATAAATAATATAATTAATATTAAGTCTGTTTCTACTAGGAAAGTTCCATGTTTAAAATTCAAAATGTTAAATGAACTAGGCCAGACAATCATTTTTTAACATCAATATTTAAAGTCACTTTTAAAGCTATCCATAATTGTCTTTTCTCCTCATTCACTTGGAATTCAGTTTTAGGGATTTTTTTCTCATTTTGAATACTAGAATCACTCAAACATTTTCACTGGAAAACACTAATGGACTAAATGGCAAACGGTCTTTCATGCTGCTCTTTTGTTCTAGGCACTGGAACATTAAGAGACAGAATGCTAAAGCTATTCTGCATTGCAATAAATAATGCTTTTCAATTCATTCTTATAGCCCATGCTCCATTAGTGGAGTGTTGTAAAACATCTCAGAAATATCTTTTGCAAACAGAGCTGTACTCTATCAACCTAAAATATGATTTATACTTTATAGATTCATACATGACATGATGATTTGCCCAGATCTTTTTGGATGCACACCAGTAATACTGACAGTATATTAAAACCTAGGAACATATTTATTAGGAAAGGAATATCTAAAAATGTGGGTATGCATTGAAATTTCATTTTTGAGATTCCCATTAATATTTTAAATATCTAAAGCCTTCTGGAGTTATTTAATTAATTTTGCACGATGTGTTAAAATTATTTGTTGGGTTATACTAGAATTTTACAAACCTTGGGATATATGCTGCTATAATTAAATGTACAGATATTTTATTTTGAATACATTATGAGACTAAATTTTAGGGGAAAAAGTAAAAAAAAAAAACCCAAAACAATACATTTCATACTCTGAAACAATTTTTCCTGAAGACTAGGATGTCTCATAATTGTCTTCCTTCTAGTTCATTGAATGATGATTGGTTTGGAGTTAAAAGCCTTAAAAGTTGTCAGTTTTAATCCCTTTATTCATAGGGTCACAACTCAGAAGTGTTGGTGGAAGGCTGAGTTTCTGAATGTAAATTAAGTGCTCTATCCACTAATCCACACTGCCTCTAGTTACTCTGCTACAACTGTGATCTCATCATTGTGCATACTAGTTATATCAGCAGAAATTATCATTTTTCCTGGATTTGGAGCGCATGCAATTATCATTCACCCATCTGTAAAGCCTCCATAGAAGATCCAGCTAACACAATAAACATTTTCTCCTCTGCTTCTTCATATTTTCAAGAACAACAGCTGATATCCAATGTCTCTCATCTTCACTACATTATTATTTTATTTTTACCATACATGTCTTGGGAAATTATCTTAAACTACTCACATTATTGTTATTTAGTCATTTCAGTCATGTCCAATTTTCCATGATGGAAATTTTGGATTTTCTTGGCAAAGACACTGGAATGGTTTGCCATTTCCTTCTCCAGCTTTGTTTACAGATGAGAAACTGAGGCAATCAGGGTTAAGTGACTTGCCTAAGGTCACACAGTTTGTAAGTGTCTGAGGTCACATTTGAACTCAGGAAAATAAATTTCCAGACTCTAATCTTAGTGCTCTATCCACTGTGCTATCTACCTGCCTCAATTTCTCCCATACAAGTTGCCATTGATATTATGCTACAGTGACTTTCCATTGCCATTCAGGTCCACTGAAAGTCACACTGCTCTGGGATCAAATTGTCCCATGCTTCACAACCACATCAAATTACCATGCTAATATGAGAATTAAGGAGATGGATTTTGGCAGCAATGAGCAGCTTCTAATCACTAAAGGTAATTCTATTTGCTTACTTTCTTCCCGCAACATTAAACTCAGCTTCTTATCCATCTGTAGCACTTGTCAAGGATGTATACATTGATGAGTTTCTTTATTGGCTCTCCATGTAGTAGAAAGACCACTGGATTCCGCATCAGGAGATGGGGTCATGTTTTAGCTCTGCCTCTCATTACTGATGGGATCATGGGGAAATTACTCCATCTCTTTACAAGGAGGTTGGATCAAATTATCTCTAAAGTCATTCAAATCTATGATATTTTGATTTTATAATTAAACCTTTCAATCAATACCAGAAGAAACTGAACAATCTGTTTCTTATCCACTATATTTTTTTTTCCTAGAATGGATATTTAAATCAGTCCAATAATTATGGATTTTACTAATAAGTTTTTTTAGAGTGCTCTGTAGTTCAGTGAAAATTAACTAGATGCCGTATGATCTTTATGCATGTTTTTGGATTCCTAAAATTTTTGCTTCTTTATTTTCAGTCCATATATAATCTTTAAAAGCAGGGATCAGAAACTGTAAGCAATAATGTATAGAAACAACAAATATTTTCAGTGAGCAAAATCCCTGAAAATGTTTTATGCTTAAATAATAAGAGGAAAAGGATAACATGAACAAGACTAGGGTGACTAGGTGATTCCACTTTCAGGAGTTCCTCTTTGGGAAAAGGACCCAAATGTTCACAAATGTTTGTAGCAACTCTTTTGTGGTTATAAAGAATTGGAAAATGAGTAGATGCCCATCAACAGGAAGATGGCTAAATAAGTGGCATATGAAGGAAATGGAATATTAGTGTTCTATAAAAAAATGATGTACAAGCTGATTTAAAAGGCCTGGAAAGATTTACATGAACTGATGCTGAGCAAAATGAAGAGAACCAGGAATGCATTGTACTCAGTGTACATTGTATGCAAGACTGTGCGATGATCAACTATGAAAGATTGGTTCTTCTTAGCGGTTCAGTGATCCATAGCAATGCCAATAGACTTTGGACAGAAAATGCCATCTGCACCCAGAGAAAGAATAATTGATTGTATGTAAATCAATATATGTTATGTTCACTTCTTTTTTTATGTTTTTTTTTCCTCCCATGGTTTTTCTCTTTTGTTTTGATTTTTCTATCCCAACATGATTCATAATGTATATTAGAAATAAATAATTTTACTAAAGACAAAAAAGCAATATGTATTAAAAATAAATTAATTTTAAAGAAGTTTCTACTTTTTATAATATTTTATCCCAAGATTTCAAATTAACTCTTTTGTTGACTCTTCTCTATCCTCTTCCTCCCTCAATTTCTATTTCTTAGCTAGAATATGTATTATTTTTGTTATTCAGTCATTTTATTTTCCGTTTTCTTGGTAAAGATACTGGGGTGGTTTGTATTTCTTTCTCCAGCTTATATCATAGATGAGGCAACTAAAGCAAAGAGGGCTAAATCATTTGTCCAGGGTGACACAGCTAGTTACATGTCTAAGAGGCCAGATTTGAATTCAGGAAGATGAGTCTTCTGACTCCAGGTCTGGCATTCCATCCACTATGTCACCTAGCTGCCTGGGTGAATTGCATATAAACATGTTTGTACATATAGTCATAGTGTATGAATCATCTAGTTTTGGAAGAGATTAAAATCCAGAATTTAAAAAAAATAACAGTCACATAACACTCCTCTCATTTCCATTGCCCATGTTTATGTTCTCAATTTCCTTTCAAATGGAAGATCTTTAAGGGAAATAGAGTATCTACTTTCATTTCACATTAAGTTTAAAACTCAATATTTACATTATACATTCCATTCTTTACATAAGACATCTTAGAACTATAGGAATCAGATACTCTCTTTTACAGAATTATCCTCCTTTAAAGCACTTTTGGCAGGTGTCAGGGGAAATCCTTAGGTACAATTGCTCATTCCTTTCTACTTTTTTTCTAATTTCATTATTCTTTATAAAATATAATCTATATTAATTTAGAAAGCATGGAAATGGATATTCGTTCCACACATTAATTTTAAAGATAGCTATATAGTTCCCAGCTGCTTTGTCCATCTCTACATTTCCCAGGCATTTTTAAAAAATTACATATTCATAATCACAAAATTTTGAAATTTGGATGGACCTTAGTGGCTATGTAGAACAAGCCACATCCTGTCCCCATTCCCAAGTATCTCTATTATGACACACCTAATGAAAAGTCATCCAGTCTTTGCTTGAAAAATTCACTGAGAAGGAACTGACGACCTCCTTTGTCAACTCAGTGCCTTTTTGGACAGCTCAAATCATTTGGAAGTTTCTTTTTTCTGTTAAAATGTCTTCTAGTACTTCTGCTTCTACTTTTGTGTCCAAAGAGAGAAAGGACAATTTTCCTTTCACAAGACAGTCTTTCAAAGTTGTGAAGACAAAGATAATTTTCTCTTCTAGATAATTATCCCAATTTTCTACAATGAACTTGTCTATGTCATGACTTAAGACTCTTAAAGTCTCCTGGTTGTTCTTTTTCAATGTTCTCATGTTTATCAGGATCCTTCCTTAAATGTAGTACTCACAACTTACCAGGATACTCAGGCTGAAATCTGTTGAAAGTAAAGAACAGTGGGACTGCCACCTCCTTATTACAAAAAGCTACAACTCTTTCCTACTCACAACAGTGTCCTAGTCCCTGCTCCAAGCTGAGTGAGGTCAAATAACTGCTTTGTACCTCCTCACTGTCCCAGTGTGCAGGATGTGTGCTTTTCATATGGTCCACAAATCCCACTGAGACATCTGGCAGGGATAAACACATGGTTAGCTTTTCATTTTGTTCTTTTCTACTTTTATCATGCCCCTAGCTGATAATATCTGGGCTATTCAAATTGTGCCAAAGCTTTGCCAAGCATCAAGGAAGCTCCAAGAGATTTAAGGAGCAAAGAATCTTATCATTCATTTTGTCACTGTATGAAAAAATTCTGCCTCCCTCATACTGGGAAAAATGCAGAAAGAGATTAAAGGAATCCAAGTCCAAGAAAAGACACTTTTTATCACTAGCCCAGCAAGAAGGGTCGTCCATTATTAAGATTTACAAAAAATCTTCCCCCCACTAACTCACCCTACATTGTTATGCAGAAAAGGTTTTTGTGTGAGATTAAAAATACGAAACATCACTCCCTCCATCAAATATCACAAGGAAAAAAAGTCATTCTAAAGCACAATTGATATGACAATCTCTAATATGAAAGTATATAAAATATATTATATATATGTATATATAATATGTATTCATTCATACATGTGTATATGCTTTCATATATCCATGCATATATATATATATATATATATATATATGAAATGTACTTTGCAAATTTTAACATGCCATATAAATGGTTTTTTTTAAAAATTTTTTTTTGCTGAGGCAATTGGGATTGAGTGACTTGCCCAGGATCATACAGCCAGGAAGTGTTAAGTGTCTGAGACCAGGTCCTCCTGTCTTCAGGGCTGGTGCTCTATCCAATACACCAACTAGCTGCCCCTATAAATTGTTTTTAAACTGAAGTGATGGACTGTATATAGAGATCTAGAGTTGGAGTCAAAAAGACCTGAGTTCAAATCAAGCCTTGGACACTTATTAGCTGTGTGATCTTTAGCTACCTCCCCTCTGCCTACCTCAGTTTCTTCAAATGTAAGATAGGGATAATAATGGCACCTTCTTCCCAGAGTTGTCATGAGTATCAAAAGAGATAAAATTTCCAAAGTGCTTAGCAAAGTGACTGGCACACAATAGGTATTTTATAAATGGCAACTATTGTTATTACTAATTCCATATCAAACAATTTTTTTAATTGTTCTTTTGGCATCACAGCATTGAAATACCACATGCAAACAATTTGGTCTCTGATGAAACACACTGGAAATGATTAAATTAGCATTTGGATTTCTATATTTCCTTTGGATATGGTCAGCATGAATTGAATCAGACTCTGATCATCCCAGTGGGCAAACTTGCTTAACTGAAGGTCTGGACCTGGAAAGCTGAGGGCCAGCTGGACACAGTGTGGACTTTATTTATCTTCACTGTGAATTACATTCAGCCCCATCTCTACAAATAGAAACATTGGTGGATATCTTCTCTATTGTATCAAATGAAGAACCTGCATGTGTCTAGAGGTGGTTGTTCAGTGCAGGTCACAGATTGTATCACAATCCTTTCCCCCAAAATTTATAAATATAAAAGAAACATCCTAATTATAGCCATGCAGTTATTCTGTCCACAACTATTCAGCTTAATCATTTCAACATAAACCAGCAGTTTATTGCATAATCTATCAGAGAAAATCATCAGAAAATTCAGAGAAAAGATCTGCGTAAATTTGCCTCATATAAGGTATTTGTCCTCATATGTTGGAAATAAGCAATGGGGGCGGGGGGGAATGGTTTGCATTTGTTGTACACTGAAAAACATAATCACTTTTCGTTTATTTGACCATTCCAAGAAAAGATTTCAAGATTCAGATTGAAAAGATGGCTTTTTCCTCTCCAGGAGTCTGTTTAAAGTGAATTGTTTGTCTTCATTGTTCAAATGGCCTAGATATACTTTTTTTTTTTTTTAAGTACTGCTCATATACCAAACATTCTCCTGCTGATCTTACAGAATGTGAGGGTGAGGTGGCAAACAGTGCAATAGATTAACTGGCTTCTCTGCATCCATCTTCTGGAATAGCTGGAGGGCTGGTGGTGTAGCCTGAGACTTTAATGAGCCAAATTTGCTGGAGTTATCTAATTCCTCATCTAAGTAACTACAAAGTACAAGAACCAATCTGCTGGGGTTTTTTTTTTCTCCTACCGTCTTTGTGTGCTTCTCTGAAAATAGACAAAACAGTATCTATTTAAATTGGGGACTGTGAGTTGTGAATTCCTTGAGACTTTCCATACATTTTAAAAATGGGAACATTTCTATTATACAAAGGAAAAGAGACAAACCAAGAAAGGAGCCAAGTTTTGGAGTTGGGGACAGGAAGAAGGATTTTATAGATAGTGTTTGAAATGATGTACTATGTGACTTTGGGGAAGTCACTTAACTTTGTTTGTCTTTGTTTCCTCATCTCTAAAATGAGCTAGAGATGAAAATGGCCAACCACTCTACTATCCTTGACAAAAAAACCCCCTCTGAAATAGGATCACGAAGAGTCAGAAACAACTGAAAAAATAACTAAATAACAACAAAATCTAGAAAATCTATCAGTAGAGCAAAACCCGTTGGATAAATAGTGCTTTACTCCTTAGGTTTCAGGAATTGGTCTGGAATTGGGATGTGACACAGACAAACTCCTGAAGGAAATCGGAACTTCTAAGAGGCAGGGATAAGAGTACTATGTAGTATAAGAATGTCACTAGTGCAGAGGCATAGAGTTCCATGTATTAAGAACCATATGAAGGCCTTTTGAAATAAAGGATAGTGTGTGTAGGAAGGAGAGTAGAAAATCATATTGGGACCAGGTTGTAAAAAAAAAAAAACCAAAACAACAACAACAAAAAAAAAAACTTTAAATGCCAAATATTAGAAGTAATAGGGAGCCATTGGAATTCATTGAGTAGAAGAGTTGATATGGTGGGATCTGAGTTTTAGAAAAATCACAGCCATTTCAAAGATGTCATCCAAGCCTTTTTCTTAAAAAAAAATACTTATTATATTTGAAACATGGATGATTCTAAGGCATTCTCATTTATATTCCATAATAGATTAGATGATTTTGATATTTATTGACATTATAACTTGCTTCACTTTGATAGAAGTTATACAAATAACCAATAATTAAATTAGAATTAGGACTTTTTCTCTTTTATTTTCCTCATTCAGGGATCAACCCCTGTAAGGCAGTCAATCAGTCAGTCTCTGAAGGACAGTGCCAAGGGATGAGATTGCCCAAATGCTCTGGTAATATGCTCCTTGTTCTTGGGCAGGACCCTATCCATCTAGGAAACCTTCTTCCATTTAGAGTATAAACACCGCATATAATCTAGGTGAATCTCAGCCCCAAAGTATCAAGTCTATACCTTTGCATCCTTCCATTAGAGTTAAGGGTGATCCAGCTCATCAGCTCATGAAAGAGAAAACCAATCAGAGTGGTCTGTGTTGAGATGGATTCTTTGTCCAGATTGCCAGAGGTGGTTAATCCAGCCACATTCTCAGCAGGATAGGCTGATGGCTTTCATTTGAAAGTCTATCCCATCATCAATTGTTCACCAGTCAGGGGCGATTTTTCCTATCAGGGGCATTTCTTTTCAAAAATGTTTAAGGCAAAGCATTGATAATCAATTTATTTTCAACTAGTCTAATTAATTGGTTATTAATTACCCAGTAACGATCTCTCATGATATTCATTCATCTCAATTCTCTTTCAATTCAATTTATCAAGCGAACATTTCTTGAGCATCTCATATAATACGACATTTTATTATTGTCTCTCTCTCTCTGATACCTAGCATGCTGTGTTTGGTTGCAAGGTTTTGGGTTAAATTATGAAGATACAATCACAATCCCATGATAGTCCCTGTCCTTAGGGAATTTACTTCCTACCTTTTTTTTGGAGTGGTGTGAGTTGCAAGGATGCAACAGTAGTACAGCATGCATAGAATTAAAGACCTGACAAGAATATAGAAAAAGTGTGTGGCACATATTTTATTGGTGACAATCCAATAAACATTTATTAAATATCTGTGACATACTAGGTTCACTATGATAAGCATTGGGGATACAATTAATAGAGCCCCTGCCCTCAATGAGCTTAAAATCTAAAAAAAGGAGATAGCATACAAAAGCAAATAGGAAAAGGGGACATAGAACATCAGAGGGTACCGAGGGACTCTTATTCTGTGGGTCTTCAAACCAGGCAGGGCAACAAATGCAAGTGAAATTATCTGAGAGTCTAGTGTCTGCCCTCTCTAAAAGAAGGCATTGTGAGGACTTTGGTAGAAGGACTCTGCCTTCTGCCCTTCCAGACAAAGAAGAGGGGAGAAGAGGTGGTGTCCATCCAGTCTAAGTTAACATCAGCGTGGTGAGTTTAGAAGTGATGAGCTTGTTCTGGGAAGGGAATCTGGTTCAGTGGAGTTGAAAACAGGCAGGGCAATAGATTCATAGTGGCTAATATTCCCAGCTAGTTTACTTCTGTTAGTGGAAAGGGGTCAAGAATGAATTAAAGATGTTTATGTCTCTCCTTCCCCACAGTGGAAATTTTGAAAGCCTTCTTATTATCTAATCTTGTAGTGGAAAATTATCATTAACCCAGGCTAAAACCAGTACCACAGAGATGATTGGGAAAAGATCCAAAAACATTTCTGCCAAATTTCTCTCATGCCAAAAAATTAATAACAAAAAGGATAATTTGCATTTTTGATGGTGAGATGGTGAGATGGCTTTTCAAAAGCCCCTTTTATAGATTACCAATCAACCTAGTGTGGGATAGGAAATTACTCACTGGAAATAGACTCTCCTCATTTACTATTTTTCCACAAAAGTTGTACGTTTTTACATGTGCTAATCTACATGATATTTTCACCTTATGTGCCTCTTAATTCTGGGACATCCTTTTTTCTTTGCTTGACTGACTCTCTTCACAGGTTTGGTTGTGCTCCTGAGCTGAGCCCTTGCATTTTGCATCACTTTTCTCTATATTATCTTCCACAGATTCAAAGATGTGCATTTGACTATGACATCTTTTTTTTTTCTATACCACTTGTTCCCAAACTCCTACTATTTCATCTGAGCAATCATTTATTTCCAGCCATATTAGAGATGTTTTCATTTGCTCATTTCATTTCATTGTCACTTCAAAACCAACCTGTCAAAAATGTTACTCATCATCTTCCTCTTCTAATCAGCTCCCACTCCCAGATTCTAAGTTTCTATCAATGGTATCTCCATTATCCCAGGCATCCAGCCTGAAATGCTTGGAATCATCTTTGAATCATTATTCTCCTTCATTTTCTATATCCAACTCACCAAACAGTTCTTTCATTTTTTCCTTTTGAAATACCTTCTATTTGTCCCATTTTCTTCATTTTTATCACTGTCACTTTTGTTCAGTACTTCATTATTTTACACCTGAATTATTTCAATGGTTTTAAACCTGGTTTAAATCTGACTTTAGATTCTGCCATTTCTGTGTCCTTTCTGTACATCACTTCTAGACAAATCTTGCTTAATTACCTAATTTGTCTCTTACTCCATGGCTCAAAAAACTTGAATGGCTCCTCTGGCCAGATTATGAAGGTCCCTGAAAGTCAAACTTTATTACTCATGAGCCTTCAAAATAATTTCTCTAAATGATGGATCTCTTCCTGTCATATGCAGTCTTGCATCATGTTTTTTTTTTTCATATTACTCCTTTTATCTAGAATTTCTTATCTGTATACTCTCTAAATCCAACCATCCTTTCAAGGCATAAATTTATTATCTCTTCCATGAAACCTTCCCAACTACACCAGGCCTCACTAGTTTTCCTTTTTTATATCCCTATATTATTTGTGCCACATAATTTATTGTATTTTGTTGTTCTGTATTGCATTATTTGTGGTTGTTTCATCTGTGTTGTAGACAAGTTAGTTATAAGTTCTTTGAGGAATAAGGCCTAATTATATATATATATATATATATATATATATATGTATGTATGTATATATTCTGCATTTCCAAAAATACTTAGAAGAATTTAGACCACATGATATACAAGTAATACTTCCAATAGTTTATCAAAGTGGGGAAAATTTTTAAGGGAACATGAAAATGACTTTCAAACTGGTTAGTTGGGAATGGAAGATCACTTAGCCCTGAACAATATTGTAATTTCCATGGTAAAAGTTAATTCTTCATTTTTGAATGCTTGGAATTTATAGATATATCACTTTTAAAAAGGATTCAAGATTAAGAAAAAGAGATTTTGGAAAATTCTGTATCTACAACTCTTTATACTAAATCCATTTCCCTATTACCTATTCTATGTTGAGCATATCCATCTGGATGTCCCTTCAACATCTTATACTCAATATGTTGCAAAGTAAACTCATCTTTACCACTAAAAATTCTAACCTCCTCCAAATTTTCTTGTGCTACAGAAGGCACTGTCTTCCACTTACTCAGGTTCATAACACTAGAATTGATTTCTTTCCTTTCACTAATGTTGCAGATACATTTAATGATAGGTCATCTTGAATTTGCACTCACAGAATCCCTTGTACTTGCTGCCTTCTGTCAATGTACATAGCCATACCTTAATTCCCATCCTAACCTCATCATTTCTAACTTGGCTTATTGTAATCCCCTCTTAACTGATCTTACTTTTACCTTGTTTTTTTTTTAAATTCATTCTCCCCATATCTTTTAAAAAATTCTTTCTAATGGATGGGTATCACCATGGCTCAGAAGCCTTCAGAGACTCCCTTTTGCTTCCCAGATGGAATTCAAAATCCTTTGTTCTCACATTTAAGGTTTAATATGATCTAATTCTCACCTATTTCCCCAGACATTTCACATTACTTATTTTTGTACAATGGTCATTTCAGCCAAACTGGACCGCTAACTGGTCCTAGAACTTGACAATGCATCCCACACTTCAGATTTTGGAATAACAAAAACATATTGTTTTGGCCAGTCTTTCCTAAAAATATCCTCCCTTCTTCATTCAGACTCTCAGAATTCTTGCCTTTCTTCAAGGCTCTGTTCTGCTCAGTGAATCAACAAGTGAGTATTTATTAAACAGTAGGCACTGTGCTAGGCCCTATGAGTACCTAGAGAAGAATGGAGTCATCGCTACATTCAAATTGTTTATGTTTTAATGGGAAATAAAACAAGTACACATAAGAGTATATGCAGAATAAAGATATGGTTAATACATGCAAATACATTCAAAGTAGTTATGTAAAAGGCAATTTGGGTTCTGGGAAGTACTGCTGGGAAGTAGTATTAGGAAAGAATTTATGCAGAAACCTGGTCAACCATGACCTTGACCACCATTTACTTTCAGACTTTGATGGAGTTAGCAGTACTTCCAGTTCACTGTCCACAGACATCATCCTGGTGAGCAACCCCTGAGATGACTCTTGTAACTCCTCCAACAGGGATTGCAGCCACATCTACTGAAGACCCAGAAAATAAAGGGGTTTTTTAAAACCAAGATCTTTGGTACTTTCAAGTGGATCTATATCTGAAACTAACATGATTTTATCAATGGGAATGACATTAAAGGGAAGGCATTACTAGCTGTTTGACACTACTGCCTAAAGATCATAGGACTTTTTCACCTGATTTTCAACTGAAACCTTCCATATGTGTTGTCTCTCCCATTAGAATGTGAGTTCCCTGACAGCAGAGACTGACTTTTCTATTTGTATTTCTAGTATTTGGCATAATATTTTGCACTTACTATTCAGTCGTATCTTCATTCGTTCATTCAGAGTGCTGTCCTTGAATTGTCAAACACACAGATAGAATTTACTTTGACATTCTTTTTATATTTTGTCATTCCAAGTTCTCTCCCTTTCTAAATCAACTCCTTTACTCAGTGAGAAATCAAGCAATATGATACCAATTATACATATGAAGTCATGCAAAATGTATTTTCTTATTAGCCATATTGCAAAAAAAGTGAGAAAAATAAAATAATTAAAAATATATGCTTCATTTTGCACTCAGATCAGATTGGTTCTCTTTCTGCATATGGGTTAGATTTTTCATTTGGAATTGTATTGGATCATTGTATTGATCCGAAAACCTAAGTTGATCACTAGTACTGTGTTTCTGTCACTATGTACAGTGTTTTGGTTCTGTTCGTTTCACTTTACATCACTGCATATAAATATTCATAGTTTTTTTCTGAAACATTCCCCTTATCATTTTTTACAGTACAATAGTATTGCATCCCATTCATATACTACAACTTATTCAGCCTTGAGCTATGTCTTGAAGAAAAGGAGTGACTCTGAAGTGGAAGTAAAGAGGAAATGAAATACAGACTTGAGTCAGAAAGGCTTGGAAACAGGAATTGGAGTATCATGTATGAGGAAGACGGAAGACTAGTTTGACTCAATCTCACAGTAGGGAGGATTATTTGTCCAATGAAGCTAGAAAGATAGATTTGGACCAGATTGTGAACTCTTTAAATGCCAAACAGTGGAGTTTGAATTTTATCTTCATAGGGATGAGAAGTCACTGGAGTAAGCTGATTAGGGGAGTCACATCTGGTCTTAAAAAAATATTGTGCAAGAATATGTAGGAGGAACTATAATGTGGAGGCCCATGTAGCTTGGAGACTAGTTAATATACTATTGTAATATGCTAATCTGGGGTAGAAGGGATGATTGTCTAAATTAAGATCCAAGGTGAGTGAAGAGAAAGGATCAGGGATGAGAAGTACAGACACTGAAACTTTAAGATCTGGCAACTGAGTGGCTATGTAAGGAGAGGACAAGTGAGAAGTCAAAGATTATTCTAAGATTATAAAGCTGAGAGCCTGGAAGAATGGAGATGTCAGAGTCTCTACCTTTCTTTTTCTTCTTTTTTATGTAATACTATTTTATTTTACTTTTTTATTGTCCACATACATGACAAGACAATTTAGCATTCACTTTTACTAGATTTTGAATTCCAGAGATTATTTTTTCCCTTTCTCCCTCCCTTCCCTCTTCCAAAGAAGGTAGGCAGTTTGATTTAGTTTATTCATGTACTATCATGTAAAATATATTTCAGTATTAGTCATAGTTGAAAAAGAGGAAACAGATCAAAAGGAAAAAAAAGTATAAGAAGGAATAAAGTAAGACTAATACTCAAATAGAATAGGACTTTTTCAAATTTAAATTCAGCAAAATGTATTAGGCATGTTTTAGGTACAAAATATTGTGTTAGTTGTTGAGGATACAAAGCCATACCTGTTTGTACCCACAAGAAACTTAAATTCCCCTGAGGAGGTATTAAATATGTAAAAATTAGTCAATGCAAAGCAATTTGACCCAATAATACCACTACCAGATCTGTATCCCAAAGTGGAAAAGAAAAGGAAAAAAGAGGAAAGGACCTACATAGCTCAAACCTGAACAAGCTGTGGAGAAAGCACAGATCTGTGTTAGTAGAAGGATTGCTTGGTTAAGAATGGGTTGGATGAGATGGCTGCTAAAGTATGTGATAAAATCACCCATCAGAGCTCAAAACCAAAGAAAGCAACACGAAACATCCAACCAACCAAATGAAAACCTAAACTTTGTGTGGAGATTTTACAATTTGTATCAGTTGTGGGAAAACTCACATTAAAGAAAAAAAAAAAAAGAAGAAGAGATTTCAGAGGCTCTTTACAATGATCTATACCTTTCCAATTAAGAAGCAATTATATGGCTCAGAAGATAGAGCATGGAAAGCAGGAAGTCCAAAGTTAAAATTCCGAACCATATATTTACTAGGTGTGTGACTCAGGACAAAACACTCAGTCTTCATTTGCTTCAAGTTCTTGTCCTGTAAAATAGGAATAATAAAAGCATCGATGTTTTGATTGTTTTGAAAATCAAATGAGATATCTGTAAAGCCCTTAGCATAGAACCTGGTATCTGGTAGGTACTTTAAAAATACTTCTTCCCTTTCCCCACTGTTCCCCATTCCCACAATCAATCAATCACTTAATCAATAACTATTTCTAGCATTTACAAATACTATGTGCTATGTACTGTATTTCTTTTCTGGAATATTGCCTTGTCCTCCTGGAAGGACTTGCATAGCTCAATGAAACTATGAAATGTTGTATAGGGCTATCCAAGACAAGGCATAATGGAGAGTTCTGACTAAAGATGACCCAATGAAGAAGGAAATGGCAAGTCACGTTATTATCTTTTCCTAGAAAATACCAGGATTTATACTAAAATGATAAAGATATGACATTGGAACATGAATCCTTCAGATCAGATGTTATCCAGTCCCTACTGGGGAAGAGCAGAGAAAAACTAAAAGTAGTTCTAGTATTAATGAAGTGGTTGAATTAATGAGCCATTAATGAAGTGGTTGGGCCAAAACTGAAAGGTAGCATAGCTGTAGATGTGTTAGGTAATAAAGGGAATGTTCAATGCTATAAAGACCCACATTGCACAGGAATCTGTAATAAGATTTCTGAAACAATGTAATTTGGATGTGGTCAAGCAGGAATTGATATCTCGAACATCAGTAAACCTAAATAAATAGGAACAAGGAAATTTAATGGTGACCATTATTACATATATTAATATGGACAAGAATCCCTTTGAAGAAATGGACTGGATCTCTCAGTCAATAAAAAGATGAGAAAAGCAGTGCTGGAGCATAATTTCAGAACAGAGAGATGAAATAGAAGCAGTACTCAACTTTATATTCTTGGGTTCAAAGATCACTGCAGATGGTGACTTGAGGCCATGAAATTAAGATATTTGCTCCCTGAAAGGAATATTATGGCAAATCTGGATGACACATTAAAGCAGAGATATCACCTTGTTAATAAAGTTCTGCATAGTCAAAGCTAATGACTTTTCCAGTAGTAATGTATCATTGGAGGAGTTGAACTATAAGAAAAACTGAGCACCTCTGAATCAATGCTTTCAAGTTGTGATACTGGAGAAGACGTGAGAGTTCCTTGGACAGAAAGGAAATTAAATCAATTTAATACTTAAAGAAATTAATTCAGACTACTCAATGGAAAGACATATAGAAGTCAAAGCTTAAATACTTTGGCCACATAATGAAAAGAAAGGAATCATTGGAAAAGACTCTATTGTTGGGAAAGATTGAAGATAAAATTAGAAGGGGATGGCATAGGATGAGATGGGTAGATAGTGTCATGGAAGCAATAAATATAAGGTTGTCAAAAGATATTGGAAGATAGAAGGACCTGGTGTACTATTGTCCATGGGGTCACAAAGTGGTGAACACATAATAAATGTAAACTACAAATGTGCTAGATACTCAGCTAGGCACTGGGAATGCAAATATCTCTTTATCTATCTGTATCTGTCTTACATTCTAGATCCTCTACAATATACCATCACAATATCAATTATTTTCTTTAACATTTTTCTACAGTATGCCCAGTGTTAGTAAGTAACATGTAAATAATTAACAGTATTTAACATGCTTGTAAGTATTAGTAAGTAATTAACATGCTTAAGTATTAGTAAGGTGACAGGATTCATGTCTGATCCACCAACTATGTATATAGTATTAAGTACAATTCTGGTCATATAAACAGTTGCTTTTTATGTTGAATAAATGATGGAGGGGGAAAATCAGATCATATAATATTTATATAATTATAAATTATAATTCTCTACAAGAGAAAGACAATATGATACAATATAAAAGGATTCTGAGAATGGAGTAGAAGATCTGGATTCAAATCTTCTTTGCTTCTTACAACCTGTGTGCTTTTGGTCAAGTCCCTTCCCTTCATCTTAGGTTCCTCATTTGTAAAACGAGGGAGCTGTATTAGGTGACTTACAAGGGAGATTCTAAGTCTGTGGAAATATGAGAAATTCTTTCATTTCATTTGAGATGAAATAATTGAACAGTTTCACACCCAGAAGTCTTGCTGTTTCATTTGAAGCTGAATGGCAGTCATTTGCACACAGTATTATCGACATGCATTAGATAAGAATATTTATTAGCCATATTCAGTGAGCTGTAAATCACCAGAGAGCTCCTGGATTAGCAAGATATTAATGTTTAACCACAGAAGATTTCCTTTAGTTTTATCTCTTAAAAGTATTGCAGCTTATAAAGACATTCACATTTCAGTTAATTTCCCTTAAAAAGCCCCTCAAGTCATCATTTTATCATAGCTGAATTCTTCTACTTAACTGGGGTTTTATAGGACAATTTCAGTAGGGGATCAGTAATGTTGTCAGTTCTCATCATCTGACTCAGATACTGCCAACCTAACGAATTCTTATGAAGCATATGTTTCATAAGAATCAAAAGACTAATCTGATTCTGATCAAGGCTTTTCCCTGGTACCTAGAGAAAGGTCAGTAAGCCTGGCTTCCTTCTATATAAGACAATATAGGAAGGCAAATGTGTAGGCGTTTTGTGAGAAAGGTACCTTGGATTGAATTATTCCATTGTATTGTTGGGCCAGATGGAAAAATTAATAATTCAGTTTAATCCCTTTCCCACCCATTGCCTCCCAAATCATCCGTTTTTTACACACACCAGCAGATCATAGAGGGTTAATGCAAGGCTGATCTTTTTAAAGGAAGAGCGACTTTATAGTTATGGATGGTATAGAAATGTATAAAAATGGGCATTCTTATTAACTGCTTTGCTAGGGCAAATTTTACTGCAAAATTGTTTTTCCTCTTTCTTGATGCAATGGGAATGGAACTATTTAATAAATACTGTACTATAGCTATTGTTCTGATGAAATTCCATGATTTGTTGGTACTTTTTGTTTGTTTTGTCCAGTAATTTCTGGACATCTATTCCCTTCCTCTTTACCTCAGGAATTGAGCTTTCACTTGCAATGTTGAAAAATATAGTTAAGCAAAAAACAAAGAATATGATCATTTTACCTAACAGTGTATACAGCATTTTCCCTTGTATTCCACTGCTGCTGTGTTCAAAAGAAGGAAATATGTTTCCTTATCTATTTTGAGGTACATTTACTTGTAGTTCATCTTCCTTCTTATTGAACTTTTAAGTTAATACCCTTATCATCATTGTGTATTTTTCCAGTTTTTCTTCCTTCATTGTACACCAACTGGCCTTTTCTTTAAAAAAAAAAAATTACAAAGTGCATTTTTATGGTCATCTCCATTGTTCTTTTTCACCATATGATGAATGTGTTACAATTTCAGAATAATGTGAATTCAAATAAAAGTACCTAATCACTAAAAAGGAGCAGCCAAGAGGTATAACCCAGTTAGTTTTGGAGTGTTTGGAAATAGTATGACCGTAAAGCATGGTGTAATGCAAATGGATTTGAATTATAAAGTCCTGGGTTCAAATTATGTTTTGAATACTTATACTGAATGTGTAATTTTGGGTACGTCCTTTCAACTTCTATAATCTAGTTTCTCACCTGAAAAATGAGAGGACTATGTGCTTACCTTTTTCTAGCTCTCTAAATCTGTGATTCCCTTGTATTCCTTTCATCTCCTCTTGTTGCTGAGTGTTCACAGAGCTCTTGAAGACCCTCTCAGAATCTACTAAGAACAACCCTGGCCTGGTCATCAGTCTGCTTTCCATCATGAATGTTGAATTGAAACATTTTTTCGATTTTTGAATTTTAAATCTTTGTAACTGTTCACCCCATCAAATATCCAGTAAAAAAAAATACGATTACTCTATTACTCATTTCAAGAAGACATTTAGTTAGAATTGGAAAGAACCAGTGAGGTCATTGACAATATAAAAAACATTTAATCTATTTATTATGTAAGGCACAAATAATGAGAGTTTATCTTCCATTTAGGAGTCCCTATCACAGTGTTTATTGATTTTTATCATAGTGTTTAAAGATCCATTCTAGCATAATGACAAACACAGTGACTCATATTTTTATAATGCTTTACAGTTTCAAAGCACTTTACACGCATTATCTCATTTGACCCCCACAACAACCCTGTGTGTTGAGTAATGCAATTATTCCTGGAATTACAGAATCTCTGAGTTGAATGGGATTTTTGTAGCTAACTTGTCCCATTCCCCACATTCCCTCTGGAACGTATCAAACAAGTGGTCCTTAAAAGACCTCTGATATTTCCAATCTACTATCCACTGAACCAACCCATTTCCCCATGGGTACAATTCTAATTATTAGGAATTTATTTTGTCGATTAAAATGATTATTATTTTCAACATCCACTCACTTTCCCATTCAGAGTCATCTGGAACCAGTGGCATAATATAGATCAGGATGCCTGGAGGTGGCCCTGGATGAAGTGGGAGACCTTGGCCTTTTAGGCTAGCTGAAAAACAGAAGGATGGGGAAGGTAAGTGCTGCCATGTAGGAGATGAAGAGAGACTGACCTAGGGACCCTATTTAAAGGAGGGCTGGAGAAGAGGGTACTAATGAAGTATTAATACCAAGGCTAATTTTTTCTTGCAGGATAATGAAATGTCTATGGGCATGATGGAGAATTCCAAAGAAGGACAACCAAGAGGGAAATGCTCAAACACACTCGATGAAACATATTTAGATCCTTGAATTCATCCTCAGATGACATGAAATCTGGACATTTCACAGTCCTATCCACCAAAATAAATTAGTATCCTAAGGCTAAGGATCTTGAATTTTATTTAACAGGAGTTGCAAAGTCAAGTATATATCATGGTCTGTATAAAAAGGATAATTCATTCTCTTCAGTTTGGATCGTAAAGTGTATATCTTATAATAATATTATTATCCCCATTTTATATAAGGAAGCTGAGGTTCAGAGATAGTACACAGTTATTAGGTGGTGAAACCAAGTCTAGAACTCAATTTTTCTGCCTTTACATATGGTACTGTTTCTGTTAAACTATAGTGACTTTTTGATGAGATAATTTTATGTATCTTGGCAGAGGTCCATAAGAAAATACTTAAATATTTTATGGATTTCATTCTTCTTTCATTTTATTCTATAATAATAGCTCCCAAAATGTATAGTTTCTTGTGGCAGGAGTGTATACAAAAGCTTTATGCAAAAAATGTACACAAACATTCATTTTGTAGAATTAATAGCCATATACAATTTCACTATCTGTTTGTGTCTGTTTCTGTCTTTCTCTGCCTATTGCATGCATTTATATTTTGGAGGCTAATATAGTGACTAGAGATAGGATCTCACATCAATAAAATAGACTCAAGTTCAAGTTCCACCTTTCTAACCTTTGACTCCATAATCCTTGATAAGCCACATGATCTCTCAGAACTTCAGAAAACTCTATAGAACTCACAGTTGTGTAACTCAGGCAACAGATGGGCAAAAGTTATCCATTCATGAGTTTCTTCATCAGCAATTTCCTAAACAGGTGAAATCAGTAATCTACATTGTTCCAATTCTGTCATCCACAAATGTAGTTACTATTGTGATTGGTAAAATGCAACTTCATTTAAAAGGATTACTGCATTAAGTATAATTTTTACTATTATGTATTTTAAGAATCAATTAATGTTAGTACATTCACAATGATTTTTTTAAAGGGTAAAAAAGAAGAATGATTCCTGGAAAGATGTCAAGAAACATTGTCTTATACTGTATCAACATGTCAGATAAAATGATGCTTCTCTGGACCTATAATTTCCTCTAAGACTGTCAAAATCTTATCTTCTCAGAATGATTATTCATGCATAATTCTAATAGAATATTGTTTCTAATTTAAATACCAATCAATCATCAAACATTTATTGAGAAGTAGTTACATATTGGTATCGGCACATGCATTGGACACTGTGGATTTGTAGTAAAAATGAGTCAGTCTCTGACTTAAAGAGATTATATTTTACTGGGTGATACAAGTTCATATTATATCAATGTCATATATAATATAATATGTTAAAAATAAATATATAGTGGCAAGGGAAAATGGCTGCTCAAAATGAAGCAATTTGAAAAGATGTTTAAAAAGAGATAGTACTTAAACTGATCTGGGGAGGAAGTTGTTGGCTCTAAAAGAAAAAAAGTAAGGAGAGTCTTCCATGCATGGGGATGAACGATGGAATCTATTGGATGTAGAAAATAGATTAAGTTGATTGAATCGTAGCATTTATGAAGAAGAGTAATGTGTAATCAGTGTGAAAGGATATTCAAGAGACAGACTGTGAAAGGCTTCAAATGACAAACAGAAGTTTGTATTTTATCCTAAGAGTAATAGAAAATGACTGAAACTTCAAAAACAGGGCAGTCACATGGTCAGGCTGTCACTTAGGGAATTTTGGTAGGTATGTGGAAGATGGATTGCAGAAGGAGATTGGAATTGGTGTCAAGGACACTAGTTAGAAGCTGTTGTGATATTTAGACAGACCTGATCTAGGAAGTTTGTGGCATGAGAAGAGGGAAGAGAGAAACAATAAATGTTTGTTGATGAATTGACCAACAAATTTAAAGATATCAAGGGAATAAAATCAATAAGATTTGGCAGCTGATTATCTATGATGAGAGAACATTTGTGAGCCTGGGTCATTAAAAGAAGAGCGGTGGTTTTGATAATAATAGGAAAATTAGGAAGAATGATGAATTTGTGTTAGGAAGAAAAGTTCTGTTTTGCTTATTCTGAATTTGATATGCTTATGATTATTGAAATGAAGAAATTTCCTGAAATTGGGGATATAATGAGATGGGGGGGAAGGGAGGGAAGGAGGTAGGGAAAGGGAGGGAGACAGAGAAGAGATGGAGACAGAGAGAGAACCTAGGTACAGAGTACTAGGACTGTAACATACTTAGCGGACAGAGTATGGATGATGCATGAGAAAAATAAATAGATCAAGTAAGAAGTGAATCATTACAGAGCATGTCACAAAAGCTTAGGTAAAGGGGCAGGGAAAATGTAGTAGAAGGAAGTGAATTGTCAAATAATGTAAAGAAGTTAAAAACACAAAGTGACAAAAAACAGTTACTGAATTTACAACAAAGCAGTCATTGGTCATTTCCGAGAATGCAGTTTTAATTAATGGCAAGTTGGTGTTACACAGTTGTGTCTGACTTTTCATGACCCCTTTTGTAGTCTTCTTGGCAAAGATACGAGAGTGCTTTTCCATTTCCTTCTTTAGTTTATTTTACAGATGAGGAAACTGAGGCAGACAGGGTTAAATGACTTGCCTAGGGTCACAGACTTATTATGTATCAAGAAGACCAGATTTGAACTCAGAAGTAGTCTATCCATGGAGCTACCTGGATGTCTCTTAATAATAAGTATAGAAACCAGCTTACATAGTCTTGAGAAATAAGTAGGAGATGAGACAAAGGAGGCAATAAACACAGAACAGTTTGGTTATGGAAGGAGAAAATATAGGATAATTCCTAAAAGGGACAAAGATTTTTTAAGGATAAGAAACAACTAACAATATTTGAAATCAGCAGGAAGAATTATTAAGGAAATAATGGAAATCAGGGAGAGTCTGATCAAAAGAGCAAACTGTTTGAGGAGATCAGAGGGCATGGAGTCAAGGGCATGGATAATTGATATACACAAAGACCACATCCTCCTCTGACACTAGAGCAAAGGAAAAAAGGATAAGGAGGATGCTGAATTGCTTTAAAATGTGAAATTGAGAAGAAAGGAAACTCAAGACAGATGACTTCAATTTCTTTAGTGAAGTCTGAGGCAAGGTCCTCTGCTGAAAACAAGGAGGAATGATTATATAAGAGACATAAGAAGAGAAGAGTGATATGATGGATTTCTGAATCAGATTTTTGCTCCTGCTAAAAGTCTCTGATATTTCACTGTACTAATGGGCTGGTTCAAGTATTTTTTAAGGCTATTTCAATAAAAGGAAGCTCTATCTAGAATGTTTATCAAGCTCATAGAACATCAAAAAGAGTCCTGGGAACAGACTATATATTTTTTAATAATCCAAAAACTGTCAGATTAGCTAAATCAGTAAGTTTCATTAGCAAAGATTTGCCTTAAGGTGATTGATTGATTAATTAATTCAGTTATTTACTAATTGATTGATATGGCAAATCATATAGACCACAAACTAAGATTTGGTTCCCCATTCTGGGAAATCCTTTATTGTCTCTCAAAGCAGAAGTGATATCACACATGAGAAGCATTTCCTGAACCCACTATTTTTATGCTCTTTTCCTCTTGAAACATTTTTGTATTTAACATTTACTTATTGACTTACTTCCATGTTTCACCACCACACCCCACATAGAATGTAAACTCATTGAGGGGAGGCATTATTTTACTTTGTATTCCTATCTCCAGCCCAATCGTACTTAATGGGCAGTAATAAATACCTCCTGAAATGAATTTAGTTGGAAAGGGTTATGATTAGCACCCATGAAAGAAATCATTATTTCTTGAAGGGTTATGTACCTTCCGTTAGCCAAAACACACCTGTTATTTTCTGAATTTAAGGAGTCTAAATTCAAAGGCACTGGACATACTCCATCCTCACAAATTCCCTAAACACATCCTAATTGCTTTGTGGAGACAAATGACACACCTGTATGACAGAAATGGTATAAACTGATTTCTCTGCCTCAAAGTAGATCATATAATATCTTGGTTTATATAAATTCATATTCTTGAGGGCAATCTCTCTTTTGTCTTTGTTGCCCCAGGACTTATAACAATGTCTTCGAATTCTGATTTACTGTGCAAACTCCATACTCCATTGATGTTCATCTGACCCACTTTGAAACATAGCTGTGCTTAAATATCCCCCTTCTCCAGTAATTCTAATGAATACAATGTGTCTTTCACTTAGAAAGAATGCAGAATATGACATTGTTCATGTCTGGCATACTAAATGGCAAAATGATGTGATTACAATCACCGAAGGCAAACGAATGTGTGTCCCAGTAAAACAGACACTGTCAGCACGATAAAGTCAACTTTCACACATTACTTTTTCTTAGTTGCAAATGTGCATCTGTAGGAACAAACACAAATATTTTCAATCCTGTGGTGTACTTTCCATTTACACAAAAAGTCATCCCATCATGAATGTCTATTCTAGGGGTTAATTTTTTTCCCCTTTTGGCAGGCATTTCCCATCAAACACAGAGGAATCCTTGGAAAGAGATCCCAGAACTCTTGAATATTGTGCAGCAAGAAGATACCATTTAAATTCTCTGCAGGAAAGTTTTCATTGATTTCTGTAAATATTTGTACCTGCTTAATAAGTGAAGCTCATCGAAAAGAATGTTTTCTTCAATTGTAAAACAATTTAGCTCAACTATTTCTAGCTCCAGGCAGAAAAGAAAGCTAAATCAATTATTTGTTAAATCGCCAGTTCTCAGGGTGTTAAGCACTATAAATAGAAAGAATGGAAAACAAACAAATACAAAAAATAAATAAATAAATAAAACCTAGTCCCTATCTTCAAGGAACTTACACTCTAACTGAAGAAATAACATGCAAACATCTATCTACAAATAAGATATAGAGAGAATAAACTAGAGAGAAATCTCAAAGAAAAAAAAATCTAGTATTAAAGAAGGGAAAACTTTTATCTTCATTTTAATAATGATATATCATTATGTACATTCCTTGAATAAAATCTGTGACTCTTAACTATCTATAAATAGATCTGTATTTTCCATCCATAAACATTTTATGAAACCAAAACATCTCAGAATTGGAAATTCCTGAAAAGGAATCCCTTTATAAAATATCTGACAGTAATTATCTACTCTTTTTAAAGACTTCAGGTGATGATCTGCTATAATGAGGCAATCGATCTCACTTTTGACTAGTTTTAATTGGTAGGAAATTCTTTCAACATCAAGATTAAATTTACTTATTTGCAATTTCCACTGTTTCTCCCAAATCTGCCCTCTGGGGCCAAATAGAAAGTTTAATCTTTCTCCCAAATACTTTCAAATACTTGAAAATAGTTATCTCATTCTAGTCATTGCCCTGCCTCCTTTTCTATTCCCTAGGCTAAATTTCCCCACATCCTTTCATCTTTATCTGATGTGAATGTAAAGTTTTTCATCATGTTTCTTTCTTTTTTTCTGAATGTTTTCTGGCTATTCCATCCTTTGAAAATGTGATACACAGAATTGGACACAATATGCCAGAGTAGAATACAGCAGACCTATTTCTTCTTTATTTCTGGATGTTATGTCTTTCCTAATGCAGTCTTAAATCTCTTAATCCTTTGCGGCAATAATATCATACCCCTTTCCTCCCATTTTTAAATACATCCCCTCTTTCATAATACAAAGGTGATTCAAGGTCCAATCTCGCTCCTGATAAGCATGAAGGGAAGCTTTGACTTTGTGTATTATTGACCTGACCCAGTGTATCTTTCCTTAGGTAACCCATTGGCTTGAAGGAAGTTTACTGTATACATCACCAGAATTAGTACATTTAGTTTAGCCAGCCATGGATCAGAGATACTGAGTTCAAGAAATTCACTGGTCTTAGCTTCCTTGGTAGAGATGATTACAGCTACCACGCATGCAAGGCTATCTTATATCCTTGATGCAGAGATAGGCAGTTAGATGATCCATTGGATAGAGCATAGGCTGTGCTGAAATACTGGAGTTTAAATGTCATTTCACATATCAACCTCAGCAAGCCACTTAACCTCTCCCTCTATTTCCTCAAGTATAAAATGAGGATAATAATATTTACCTCATAAAGTAAGGATTAAACAAGAAATGGCATCTATGTCAGCTATCCTGAGATTAAAATTTCTTTAATTTAATTTATTTAATAAAAAAATAAAAGATTGTTTCCCCCAAAATTGGTGTCTAGAAACACCTCCTGCATTTTGTATTTATGTCAATTTATTGAACCCAAATATAATGATGTGACATTGTTCTCTATTAAATTTCATTTTTATTAGATTTAGCTAAATTGAATTCTTTTGAGATCCTGACTCTGAATCCAGTTAGCCATCTCTTATATGCATACTATATATGATTTTATGTCAAATATTAATAAAAATGTTAAACAGCACAGGGTCAAACAGAGATCCCTAGGGCATGCCCTTGGAGACTTCTAGTCAGATTGATTTTGAACTGAACTTTTAATGGCTTCTCAGTGGGGATAAATGAATGAATGAAAAATGAATAAAACCTTAGTTAAGCATTTATAAAATATAAAACCATGAGATTACAGCAGAGAAGACATTCTCTGCTTGCAGGTTGTTCACATTCTAATAGCGAGCCAACCCTAATAGAAGGTTTCAGCTCCCTCATCAGATGGGAAGGTCCTATAAGTCTCCAGTGTGCGGATTTAGCTTCCTTTCTGGTGATTAAACCATCAGTCTGTGATGCTGAATGATTTGAAGGGGGCAAGGAATTTGGTAGCAAGACCTTTCTTTTCTTTCTTTCTTTCTTTCTTTCTTTCTTTCTTTCTTTCTTTCTTTCTTTCTTTCTTTCTTTCTTTCTTTCTTTCTTTCTTTCTTTCTTTCTTTCTTTCTTTCTTTCTTATCTTCTGGAGCTTAAAGATTACCTAGGGAAGAAAATAGAGGAAGCCTCAGGTACATTGGACAGAACTCTTGTGATGAATTATAGGGAGGTCATTAATAAGAATTGCAAAGAATGCATAGACGTTGACTGATGACAACCTGAATCATTAGTGGGACAAAGATAGGGTGTGGCTCTGTGATTCTGTAATAAATAATAATTTTTAAAAATTCATATCGTATTAGTAAAGATTCTGAATCAGGAAACTCCCACTATCCATGCAAAAAAAGCACATTCCCTACAACTTATTGTCTTAGAGAGTTGTTTGTTAAGTGACTTATCTAGGGTAATGTAGTCAGTATTTCAGAAGCATAACTTAAACTTATGTTTTCTCAGCTTCAAGACTAATACTCTATCCATTACATCTTGCTATGTCCTCAAACTAATGAGATCACAAATCTATTTGTTTCTGTAAGGATTACTAGGAAGGGATCAAACAATTATGCCTTTAGACTATTTTTGAATATGTTAAATCATGAAATAGCCTTAAAACCTTTGTAATTTTCCTTGGCACTATGGCTATATTGCATGAGATATATTTTACTTTTTTCAGTCACATTTTAGACTTAATATTTTAATTTTTTGGAGCCTGCATACTAAAGTATCATGAATATCTACTTACCATTGTCTCCTCATAATGAGTGTCTGAGCTACTTCATTTTTTAAAAGGAGTTAAAAGGTCAGTATAATAAATCACTAGATTGCTAGCTAATTTTAAGTACAATGCATATTCATTTCTTTGTAAGAGAAGATTATAGAAGGCCAGACTTTGTTTCTGTTCTTTGCTCTCCTGATAGACTATTTAAAATAATCTTGAAAGTCACTATTGAGAGAGTGTGAAAAGATGTGGAAGTTAGGATGATATAAGCAAACTCTTGCTTTTGCTGGTTCATTTACCAAATATTTATCAATTTTACATAGTACTGTAGGGGATATGAAGGATTGGTCTTAATAAATTATAAATATAAAATTCTAGGTGATAATAAACTTGATGTAAGTAGATATAGAATTGCTGGCCTTGTTTTCAGAAATCCTTTGTATATAGTTCTTGCTCAGACACTGACTATGTGACCTTGAATAAGTCACAGACTCACATATTCCACTCCTCTTATGTACTTTTTTATTAATGCTCTATATTAGAAATTAGACACACATGGATTATGGATTGTAAACCAACACAGAAGGCATATCAGTTGAAGGCATGTGTTTAAATGAGAAATGCAAAATAAAAAGTAATGAGGGAGTACTGCTTAGTTTAGCACCTGGCATCTCTGAGGTGCTTAATAAATGTTTGCTAATTGCTTTGACTGATTAATTGACAAGGAGATAAATGCTTTTTACATTATTGGCAAAACTGAGTAAGGAGTCAAAGGCTCCATGTAAAGAATCCTGATTCCAAGGCAAATGAATTTTGTCAAGGCCAGTAGCAAGTTGTATTATTTCTAAACATCAAGGAAGTAGAGCTTCTTCCAAACAGGATTCCTCCCATCAGTTGCTTCCCTTCCTGCCCACTCCATTGAATTCAAATGGAGTTCAACGTACCTGTCAGTAAATAAGTGGCAAACTGTGAAGTTGAGGGAAAGATGCTAACATTTCATTTTATTAGTTAGGGATTAAGGATGCAAGAGAATGATCATAATATTGAGAACATGAAATGTGACTAAACTGGGACCAAAAACCTGAATAGCATTCTAGCCTATAGAAGAGAGTTTTGTTTAAAGGATTATTTCTGGACTCTAGACAAATTCCAGGTGACAGATAATAAGTCAATTAGAAAGGGAACTTATCCTAACACTTTTGAGCTACCACTCTGGCTTGGTTGGGAGTGGGGAGCAAGGGGAAGATTTAGAAATGTTCTTTCAATCAGCAGACTTTATTATAATCACATTCATTCAGCATATCAAGGGCCCCTTTTTCTTGCCAAACTACCCATGAAAAAAACATTTTTTTTTCATAAAGTCCTTCAATTCTATAGGTAGGAGACAGTCCCTAATGCTCTAGTTTCCAGCCACTGTTGGATTTACTTATTACTCTGGAAGTTGTCATTTTCTGGAGAACTTGCAATTATTCTAAGGAACAAGAACAAGGCAAAAACATTTCATGAATGTATGGCATGTCCCTGTGCCCTGGTAAGTTCTCAGAATACTTGTTCTGGAGTCAGGAGGACCCGAATTCAACTTCAGCCTTAGACACTTAACACTTCCTAGATGTGTGACTCTGGGCAAGTCACTTAACCCCAGTTGCTAAGAAAAAAAAGTAGGAAGGAAGGAAGGAAGGAAGGAAGGAAGGAAGGAAGGAAGGAAGGAAGGAAGGAAGGAAGGAAGGAAGGAAGGAAAAAAAGACAAGGTAAGCTCTTTGAAAACAGGTGTATTTGATTCTTTTGTCTTTGTGTTTTCTGAAGCCAGAATAATGTCTCAATTTTCCTTAGAACTCACTGGGGAGGTGGAAAGCTTCTTCCCAAATCACCATTTAAGGAGAGTGCCCAGACCTTATATAACTTCATTTCCCACTAGGATATACTTCTCTGGATTTCTTCATCACATTACTGAGTTGGCTACCTTTCTGTGACCATTCTTCTCTTTTCCAGCTTCTTTTTTGTGTATTGTGTTCCTCCTTTATATTGGAAGGTCTTTGAGGACAAGGACTGGCTTTCTTTTTTATTTGTATTCCCAGTGCTTGACAACACTAAATTTGCCACTTAACAAATATTTATTGATTGACTGGTTAATAAATGCCTATACAATTCAATTAAAGTGATTTTTATAATAATAAATAATTCACAATTATATGGTGGTTTAGGGTTTTGGAAAGCTTTCTTCATATTAACCATGTGACATGAATAGTAGAAATATTATTATATATCTTTTCTGTATCAGAACACATGGTGATTAAATGTCTTTCTCACAATAACATAATTAATATATTTCCAAAGTGGTAGAATTGTACCAACTTACTTCCAACACTCAGAGTCATTATATTATACTGCCTGTCTTTCTAAATAGTCCATGAACATTTTCTATAAGCAGAAAAAATATGGCCTGAGACATTGAAAAGTAGCTGCTAATGTAAATTCTGTATAACAAATAGTGTTTTGTAATGTACATGTATATATACATATACATATATGTACACATATAATATAGCATAACATAATACAAAATAATGTAACGCAACACACACACACATATATACAAAAACCCACAATGTGGTAAAAAAAAAAAAAAAAAAAAAAAAAGCTATTTTTATTTTGTCCTCTTCTATACTTTTTGTTCCCTAGATTAAGAATAATATTTCAATGCTATTTCTTATATTCATTCATCCTGACTAATTCATTACAATAAATCTGTTTCATCAAATAAAACACATTCATGTGTGCCAGAAAGCGCTTCTCATATTTGCTTTTCTTTGTGTTTTTTTTTTTTTTTTTGTTGTTGTTGTTGTTGTTGTTTATTTTCTTTTGTTTTGTAGTTGTTAGTTGTGTCTGACTGTGATCCTATTAGGGGTTTTCTTAACAAAGATACTTGAGTAGTTCGGCTTTTCCTTCTCCAGCTTATTTTACAGATAAGGAAATTGAGGCAAATAGGGTGAAATGACTTGTCTAGAGACATATGGCTAGTAAGTGTCTGAAGCCAGATTTCAACTCATGAAAAACAGTTTTCTTGACTTCCATACTTGGTGCTCTATATTGTACCACCTAATGCTTAATAAATGCTTCTTCTGACTGATTTACTCACCTATGGTGTGGCTCTTGGGAATTCTAAACTTGTTAAAAAGTCAACAATGGAAAAAACAGAGTATGAGAGGTTTTGGTGACAATCCTTAGATCCCCAGTCCATTCAGGACCATTCAGAAATTGAGAATTAAAAGCCAATAGATTTTGGTCTTCAATATAGGGTGAGGAGGAACTTTATTACTGAGAAATGAATAGATCAAGAACTGTAATTTTATATCATCTTTATTAATTTATTGACTTTGGTTTAATGTTTATTTTGCATTTGGTTTGTTTTTAGTATGAAATTTGCTCCTCTCTAACTCTCTCTCATTTCATTCTCATCCAGTGAAGTTATCCTAATAAGAAAGACAAGGAAAAGCAATTCACCAAAACTCACCATCAATATTCAGTGTAGTTTGTACAATTTTTAGTTGTTACCTTCTTTAAGTTTGGTTTCATAGGATGTTTTAATCTGATCATGGGGATAATAAACATCCTATGGGGATGATTCATTTGGTAATGTAATGAAAATCCTGACTTTCAAATTAGGAGGATATAATTTAAAATCTCAGCTCTGCTACTCATTACCTGTATGATACCTGATCTAGTCACATCCCTTCAGCCTCAGTTTTTACATCTGCAAAATAGGGAGGGAATCTAGAATGACCTTTTAGGGTCAATCCAGCTGATCCCAACCACCACACTTTATGCATGATTTATTTGATTAAATTTATTCTACACATCAAAGTTTAATCTCTTAAATTTTCCCCCATTTTAGTCGTGCAAATAGATTTGATAAAGTTTGGGATTGACCGTGATTTTAAAAAGCACCTACAATCATGAGACTAAGAAGAATGTTTACAAAGTGAGGGAAAAAAAATGGCTTTAAAAGAGGTAATAGAAGGAAACAGAAGTGCTGGACAGTTAATCATAAAAAGTTGTTTAACGATTAGGCCTGACTCTAATCTCAATTACTTTATTTTTCCTTATAGATGTAATCTGGAGTAGGGAGCACAGGATGAAATCTTCAAGTTAGATGACACAGCTCTTTTGAGTAATGAAATGTCAAGTCAATAGAATAAAGTACAGAAGAAAATGAAATAAAAAAACTCTCACAAGGTATTATCTGAGTGGGCAGAAAGTAGAGGATGAGTTTCAATATAGGTGTGTGAAATAATAGATTTAGAAAAAATACACACTAGACAAAGAAACTGATGGACTCTGAACAATGTTCAATGGATCAGAAAGGATCTGAGTTAGTGTGGATTGTTTTCTATAACATTATCCCAATTTTTTTTTTTTTTTTGTCTAGGACACCACAAAAACAATATACACATATACAGACAAAAAACATGGAAAAACCTTCAATAAATTATTTGATATCATCAACAAAAGTGTAACAAAGTTAGTAACAAAAGAAGAATCTGTAAAATGAAGACAATTCCTATTTTTAGAATAACATCCTGTGAGGTAGGCAGCAACCACTGTACTTCAAAAAAGAATCGAAATATTTCTGAATAAAAATAACAATAATAATTCATTTCAAAGTCCTTGAATATTTATAATGTATTTTCTTCATAATTTATCTTAAAAGTGGGTAAGATCAGGAAAAGGATCAATGCAATTCTATTAGTATTTATTAGTAACTTACTGAGTGCAAGGAATGGTACTAGATATTGGGAATATGTATAAAGGGGAATTTAGTTGGCACAGTGAATAGAGCTCCAGGCCAGGAGTCAAAAAGACCTGAATTTAAATCCATCTTTAGACACTTAGCTTTGTGTTCCTGGGCATGTCATTTAACCCTGTCTGGTTCAGTTTCCTCACTTGAAAATGATCTGGTGAAAGAAATGGCAAACCACTCCACTATCTTTGCCAAGAAAACTCCAAATCGGGTCCTGACATGACTGAACAAATATAGATAAAACTGCAGCAACACCAGCTCCCCTCAAGGAGCTTTATAGATTATTATTTCCTTGAGAGAAAGGATCCTTTTTATACTTGGTTTCTGGATTCCTAGCATCTAGCACAATGCTTAACAAATGATAGGTACTTAATAAGTGCTTATTGATCAGTAACCTAATAGTTAGAAATGCAATCTTCTCTGCTCTCAAGGAAGATAAATTGTGTATAAGGACACAAATTTGTATATACAATGGCACTGTCCCTTAGCTCAAAAAATAACAGCATCCAGAGATGGAGATGACATGCCAGTTTCTATCAAGTTCCTGAACCCCAAATTCAAAACATCATCAATTTAGAGATGAAAGGGATTATAAAAGCTACCACTTTCTCATGTAGAATAGAAAAATGGGGCTTAAAGAGGGAAATAATTTGTCCAAAGTTATACATCTGGTACGGATCAAAGGATGGATTTGAACCCACATTTTCTTTGTTAAAAGTTCTATCCCTGTATTATGTCATGCTGCCTCTTGGACCCATTTATGGAGAAGCAGCTGTAGAGATGAATTTGAGCTCTATATTCTCACCCAATAGCCCTAGCAGAAGGTCACCCTATAGGCAAGTAATAAAAGTTTTCTGCATCTCTACCTCCTAGATAGAGAAGAGTAACATACCCTATATTTTTGCCCACCTGCATTTTTGATTTCCTTCACAGACTAATTGTACAATATTTCAGAGTCTGATTCTTTTTGTACAGCAAAATAATGATTTGGTCAAGTATACTTATTGTGTATCTAATTTATATTTTAATATATTTAACATCTACTGGTCATCCTGCCATCTGGGGGAGGGGGGGGGAGGAGGGGAAAAATTGGAACAAGAGGTTTGACAATTGTCAATGCTGTAAAGTTACCCACACATATAACTTGTAAATAAAAGGCTATTAAAATAAAAAAGAGAGAGAGAAGAGGAACATTTCCTAGATGTTTTTGAAAAGAAAAGGGGAAATTCCCTGCTAGCACCAATCCCTTGAAGAAAGATGGTCTACAACACCTTCAAAACTGGAGGAGCTTCAAAAAATTGAATTAAGAAAGCAAACATCCTGGACTTTATCCTCCATTGCTATTGCAAAATATTGGGATGGTATCTAGAAAACTCAAGGTCCTCCTTCATCCCCTCATATATGGAAAATTCAATTCCTTTGGATAGTGTCACTGATCTATTGGAAGTGAATGTGGAAAAATCAGGATACCAAGTCATCACTGCTGGAATTATGAACTGATCTAATTCTTTTGGAGAACACTCTGAAATTATGCCCAAAGAATTATTAAACTGACTATATCCTTTGACTCAGCAATAACCACCTCTAGGTCTATTTCCAAAGATGATTAAAAGAAAAGAGAAAGAATCCATTTGTTCTCAAATGTTTATTGTTGTTCTCTCTGTGGTGGCAAAGAACTGGATATCTCTGGAAACCTTCTGAAGTGAGAGTATACTGCAGGGAAGCATTAAGAGACTGGAGAAGTATATGAGGTTGGGGTGGGGAAGAGATGGGACTTCTTTGAAAGGAAGAATTATATATATATTCTTTATTCAATCTCCTGCATCCTTTGTATTTTCACTATTTTCTGTGGGAGTAAAATAAAGACCATGTTGTATTTGTTATTTCAATTGAATATTTCAGTGGAAACTTGGGACTCTTTCTCCATATCAGAGGAAACCAGCTGCATCCTGAAATTCCCGGAGAAAACTCTGGGGGAAAGCAAAAGAAATCAAATAGCTGATTTTGTGGGGGCCATTCATTGGATTGAACCTGATCTATTTAGGCCCAGAGTTTGGTATACTATATTTGTAATGAGTTTTAAAGTAAAAACAACCTGGGCTCCCAACTCCTTGCCTACCTTCTATAAATTATTTAAAACCTCTAAGGGATTGAATTTTCAGCTTCTAGCAGGGGTCACACCACAACACAGTTTTGCTCCTGGTTGAGATAAATGCTAAAATATGGTTTTTATCAAAACATTTGCATCTGTGGTATCTCCATGTAGATATAAAGCTTACCACTAGGATCTTTCATTAGAAAACTAATAAAATTCTATTGGAATTCTCCACCCTAGAATATGATACTATATTCCACCTTAGTAAGTAGCTAATTTTGCAGATGAGATGATATAAACAATATTAAAGGTATATTCAGCACCTGACAAAACTTTAAAAGACTGTTATCTAGGGAACATATTCTGATATGGCTGTCTCTGGATAAGTTTCCCCCTTTGGGCAAGAAATGAGTTTAGATATAGTGCTGTGATTGCAGCTACTGATTAACTTGAACTTGGATTTTTCTGAAGTGCTATCATTTTCTTTCAATTATTTACTTCCATCTGCTCCAGAAAATTGTATGCTACGGGCCTCTGAATAGTTTTCAATGCTGCTTATTAAAAGAAATACTATTCTTTATCATCTAAGTGTATTTGGTGTCTGCCTGCTAAAAATCATTAATTCATTTCATGGATTAAATTGTCAAACATCATTTAGGAGCATAGGTCTTAGTGCCAGATGGGACTTTGGAGATCAGCTTCTAAGCCTCATTTTTACAGATGAGGGAATTGAGGCTATGAGAGATTAAATGATTTGTTCAAGGTCACACAGATTTTAAGTAGCAGAAGCAGTATTCAAAAGCAGGGTGTTGGATTCAAAAGCATTGAACCATTCTCTCCTTTGCCTGGAAGTGCAAACTGCTTTCTGTTAGAGTAGGTCCTAAGAGTTCTTCAACTTACTGCTTTTTTGCTCTTCCCTTTTTGGCACAAATGTAATGTTTACCAGGTCAAAGAGAAGGACAATTGGCATAGATTTCTTGCCAAAACAGAGTTGATTTAAAATTTCAAGAGGTTTCAAAGACTTTCTTCTAATTGTTATTTGGTATTGAGTTGCTGTGCAGAAAGACCTTTCTTGGGAATAATTACAGAAGGAACCTGGGATCAGATACTCATTTAGTTTCCTTGAATCACCAAGGGATGAAAAGAATATGAAGGGATTTCAGAGGTAAAGAATAGTATCTCATATCATCATAAGACTTTTGAAATATTGAAACAACTTTCAGAAATGGTGGAGGTAAGATCAATAATAAAAATAACCTTGTGATACACTGAAATTCCTGACCTGGCCACACATGATCTTATGATTTTATTAATTATTTGTATTGTACAATAAACAGTTTATCTGATTCCATAGATATGCATGTGTATATGTAATGTCAAAAGAAACTGAGCAAGACAGAGATTAGAGATCAATTCAATAGTTTATTAAATGGAGAGAAATACTGGGATCAATGGATTCCAGGGCTAGACGAGATTATCATCTCAAAGAGTCTAGCCCAAAGTATCGGAACAGCAAGCCTTTTATGGAATAATAAGAACAATGACATAATGCAGAGACCTAGGTGGGGATAGCCTCATAGATGGAGGTTACTGATATTCTAATGATATTAAGGAATGTCTATAACACCTTTATCTTCAACCATTAAGAGGGGATGGTCATAACCTTAAGGCAGAATATGAAATAGGACAAATGGAGGAACTGGTCACCCCATTAAAAGTGATCTTTGGCATTACATATATATATATATATATACATGCATAAATTAATGTACCTCTACATACAGACATATATATCCACATATAGTAAGGATACGTTTATAAATATATATATGTATACATACATACACATGAACATATACAAACATTTGATTGTAAGCTCTTTGAAGGCAGAGACTTTCTTTTTCTCTCTCTCTCTCTCTGTCTCTCTCTCTCTCTCTCTCTCTCTCTGTCTTTCTCTCTTCTCTGTCTGTCTCTCTTTTTCTCTGACTCTGTATCTGTCTCTCTATATATACACATGTATGTATGTATGTATGTATACACATATAATGAGAAGGAGTGAGAGAGACAGAGAGAGTCTATAAAAGGCTTTGAGTGCTATACAGAAGAGTTTATATTTGGTCCTGGAATAGGGACTTGAAAAGTTTATTGGGTAGAAAAGTGACATGATGAAATTAATTCTTCTAGGAGCATGGAGAAAGATTTGAGGTGGGGATACCTGTTAAGAGGCTTTTGCAATAACAATAGGTGAGAAGTTATGAGGGTCTAAATAGGGATAGTAGTTGAGTAAAGACAAGAAAATAGTTGTGTATATAATAACAAGATTTGTGAATTGAGTAGATTAGTCTGGTGTATGAGAGAGTGAAGAGGGGTTGTCACCTAGGTTAAGAGGGTGATAGGCATTTCCTCCATAGGAAAAGGGAAGTTCAGTAGAGCTGTGGATTTTGTGGAAAAGATTTGATTTCTCTGAGCTTCTGTTTCCTCCTCAGTAAAATGAAGGGATTAAACAAGCTTATTTCTAAATTCCTCCAGTTCGAATTCCTAGGATCCTGTAATGATGTTTGACAGTCAAATCAAAGAAAGATTTTAGCAGAGATCAGAAACATTCATGTGATAAGGAATAGTGTTTATTCACACACTTTATTATGCATGCATATTATGTTAGCCACATATAGACACACATATACCATAGATACATATATGTACATACCCATTCATATGTATGTTACATGTATGTATATTTATGTTATATATGTACCATTTATAATGCATATGGATATAATGTATTATATGTGTTGTAAATATGTTTATATAAATAGATACATGTGTATATATTTATTTGTATATTATATGTGTAATGTGTACATGTACATATGCATGCATATCTAAAACATACATTATATATGTCTAGTTTATGTGATTATATATTATTTATATATAGTATATTATTCACACACAGAAACATATATATATAAATAGATACATATTTTCTTTATATGTATTTTATATATTTATTATATGTATGCATGTTATATATTATTTCTTATATTATTTATATAGAGAGGCACAAATATATATGGATATGTGTGGATAGATAAATACATATGTGAATGTGCATGTGTTTGTGTGTATATTCATATACACAATTTGAAGAGACAGACACATAAGATACAGATACTATCTCAGAGTTACAAAGATCTGGCTTCAAGTCCCTTTTCTAGCATATACTGGCTATGTGCTCTGAGCAAGTCCTTTAAACTATTCTTACTTCTAGGAAACTCTAATCTCTATATAAATGGAAACATATATATTTGATATGGACCTATCATTTCATTGGTTTGTATGAACTTCTAATCCCTGTTGTTTAGTATGGTGTCAAACACTCTGGAAATTCCCTCCATAAATGCAAACTGGCAGTTTATTTATAATTTAGTCTCACAGAGTGCATGAAGTCTGTTTGGACATTCTGTGTCTGCTGTAATTTATAATGATACTTGAAGCCAAGATACAGATTCTGCAAAAAGTTATACTTACTGAATGGCTGCAGTTTGCATTTGGTATTTGAAACGTTGATCTTTTTCTTATTTAGTTTTATTCTCATTATCCCGGTCGGTCATGACTTGTGATTTCATTAGTGAAGAGAACTTGCATGATCACTCCCCTAATCAATGTATTAGAGCAATCCGTCTGTAATTGATCAGTTCTGAGAGTTGCCTGAAGCTTTCAAAGGTTACGCGATTAGTCCATTTTGTGTAAGGGAAGGAACTTGAACCCAGTCTTGGTGCCTCCAAGGCTGTCCCTTTATGCTACAATCTTTGAGACTATGTTTAACATATAGACCATTCTTCCTTTTAAAAAATGTGCAAAGTAGATTCTTGCTGAAAAAAAAAAAAATTACTGAAAAGCCTTCCCAATGCATCAGCCCACTACTCTCATCAAGATTTTTGTTATGAGTGTTTTTAACCATCAAATGCCTATAATTATGCCAGCTATCCCATATAGCACTCAGGAGTCTCAAAGGAATTGAAGTCAGTGATAGCATTTCTCTCTTTACAAGAGTTTACCAGTCAGTAAATTTCCATTCCTCTATGCGGAAAGTGCATACTAGATACATAAAACCATTATAAATGAGCCCCTAACTATGTCTGCCATTGTCGCAATCAAGGGCTTTTTCCCCAAAGTATTTAAACTATCTCATTATGCATACTTCCAGAGGATATAATGACACCCCTTAAACAAGCAAAGAAAATGCTTTGCATTTTTCGCTCCCTTATCAGTCTCCTGAATTTTTAGCAGTTTGGTCACTGGAATAATTAGGTTGTTGTTGCTCCTGGGCCCCTTTCCTTACCTGTCAGTTCTAATGGGAGGTACAAGGTAATTTACCAAATTGAAAAAAGTTTCTCTGAGGCTGGACATAAGCATAAGGTACCCCAAGCAAATTTATAACCTGTCACCTTTAACTGTTGGGAGGAATTATGAGGATTTATGGAACTGTTGTGAGTTATGTGGCCCAGAAATCCCAGTTTCCTATTTCTAAATCTTATAACTTTTATGTGATTTAAGGCTACAATTATAAAGAGAATTTCCTGCTTAGGCTTTTTAAATACTTTTGGCAAGATAAAGTGACATTATGCTATATAATAGGATAGGGTAGTATATAGAGAAAATGACTTGGGATCAAGAAAACAGAGGAATGAATCTTTCATTTTATCCTTGTCTTTATACTTTGTGAACTTGTATAAGTCATTCTGTGTCCCAATATCTTCATTTGTAAAGTGAAAGGATTCACTTGATGGATTCAATGAACACTAAGGTTGTTCCTAGTATTATATCTGTGATCTTTCACAGCTGTCCTGATGAACAATGAATAAAGGGAAGGTCTGGTATCATTGGACTCTTAAGCTAATTTAAGTTAAGTGATGATTAGCATATTTGAATTTACAGGCAACATAAATTAAATGGGGTTTGTGTATATGCATGTATTAAAAGTGGAAATAAATTATTGACTTTACAATATGATTCTTCACATAGGTTTCTTTAAATAGTAACATTGTTCTCATGTTTTAAAATATTTGAGTTTACCCATAAAAGTAGCATCAAAATATAATAAATAAGAGCCATGAGTTAAATCCCACCTCCAAGAAAATGTAACAATCTTGTGATCATTGCCAAAGTGCTTTCCTCATTATAAAGTCACTAAATTTCTCAGAAATTCAGTCTACTTGTGTGCAAAATGAAGAGAATTATATTCATGCTAATAATATTAACTGATATTTACAAATTACTTTAAAGTTGGTGAAGTACTTTTTGTATATTCTTATTTGAGCCCTCAAAGATATATTTTATAGAAATTTTCATAGATTTTATAGAAAATTTTATAGATTTTATTTTATAGAAATTTTATTTTTTATTTTATAGAATTTTTTAACAGAAAACAAAAAATAAGTCTCAAAGATTTTTTTTTGTTATAATTATTTTCAACTATCTTGTCAAATACTTCTAATTATTCCAGTGTCCCACATAGTACTCAGGATCCTTAAAGGAATTGAAGTGAAAGAATTAAAGCAGTTACTTGTCTGTGTTTATACAGCTAATCGGCGTTGGCTCTCTATCCAATATGCCAAATTACCTCTTACAGATAAGATACTTGCAAATGATAGAACTATATTTTGTTCTATATTTGTATTCAATACTATAAAGTTGAAGCTGAAGCTAGCAAAATTGGTGTAAACATCATCTCTTAGCTATCATTCATCTTACATTGGTTTATTAATTTTATATATTTGGGGAATAGCTGAATAAGTTGTGGTATATTAATGTAAAGGACTATTATCGTTCTATACAAAATGATGAGCAGGCTAATTTTAGAAAAGCCTGGAAAGACTTATGTGAACTGTTGCTAAGTGAAGTGAATAGAACCAAGAGAAAACCATACACAGTAACAAGATTATATGATGATCAAGTGTGAAAGACTTGGCTCTTTTACATCCATGAGGTGATTCAAGGCAATTCCAATAGACTTGTGATGGAAAGAGCCATCTGCATCCAGAGAAAGGATTATGGAGACCGAACGTGGATCACACCATAGTATTTTCACATTTTTTGTAGTTATTTCTTGCCTTTTTTTCTTTATCATTTTTCCCTCTGGATCTGATGTTTCTTGCACAGAACGATAAAGGTGGAAATAGGCTTAGAAGGATTGCACATGTTTAATCTATATTAAATTAAGTGTTGTCCAGAGAAAGGAAGAAGTGAAGGAAGGAAATTTTGTAACATAAGGCTTTGAAAGGGTGAATGTTGAAAACTATCTTTGTATATATTTTGAAGAATAAAAATGCTATTATTATAAAATAAAATGTAACCACATAAAAGGTTCTTTAATTATTATCCTATGACAGACCAATTATTGTTTTTTTTTTGTTTTTCAAAATTTTTATTAAATATTAAATAGTATTTTGTTTTTTTCACTCATGAATAAAGACATTTTAAAACATTCATTTAATGAATTTTTAAACAATTTTAACATTCATTTAAAAATCCTTCCCTGCTTCCTCTGTTCCCTTTCCAAGCTAATTTTATAAACTTTTGGGCAAAGTTCCAAATTGCTCTTCAGAATGGTTGGATCAGTTCACAAATCCTCCAGCAGTGAATTGGTGTTCCAATTTTCCTACATTCCCTCCAAAATGTAGTATTTTTTCAGTCATATAAGCCAAATTGATATGTATGAGTTGGTACCTCAGAGTAGCGATAATTTGCATGTCTCCAATCACTATTGATTTAGAGCATCTTTTTTTTATGACTATCAGCAACTTTGATTTCTTCTTTTGTGAACTGCTTGACTATATCCTTTGACCATTTATCAGTTGGAGAATGACTTGTATTTTTATAAATTTGACTTAGCTCTCTATGTATTTGAGAATAAGACCTTTATCAAAGAAAACTCCTATAATTCACCCCCCACCCCGGCCAAGTTTCCAGCTTTCATTCTAATGTTGGCTTCATTAATTTCATTTGTGTAAAAAAAACTTTTTAATTTAGTGTAATCAAATGATCTATTTTATATTTCATAATGCTTTTTATATATTGTTTGATCATAAGTTCTTCACTTATCCATAGAACTGGTAGACAAAGGATTCCATGCTCTTCAAATCTGCTTATGATATCACACTTTATTTCTAAATAGGGTACCCATTTTGATCTTATCTTTATGTTCAGTAAGAGATGTTGGTTAATGTCTAATTTCCCCAACAATTTTTGTCAAATATGAATTTATTTCCAAAAACTTGGATCTTTGGATTTATCAAACATGGACATTTACAACTGTGTCTTTCCTGCCTAATCTATTTCACTGATCCACTACTCTGTTTTTAAGAAAGTGGATGCCATTTGTTTCATATCATTGATTTACATATTGATATTGTGTGAGTTCTTAAGAAAAATATTAACAAAGGGTTTTTGGGCCTCCTGTAACTGCCATTAGGGCTATAATAGTGCTGCAGTCATGGCCATCTGATTGTCCGACTATGGGCTGTGGACCTCAACAAAGGCCACAAATTCACCAAAAATATTTCAAAGCCAAAATACTGCCAGTACCATGGGTGATTGACCAAACACACTGAGTTTGTGAGAGAGATGATCCAGGAGGTTTATGGATTTTCCCCTTATAAAAGGCTGGCCATAGAATTATTGAAAATTTCCAAGTTGAAGAGAGCTCTTCATCAGAAAATGCTAAGAACTCACATCTGGGCTAAGAGGAAGAGAGAAATTCAGCAATGTCCTTGCTGCCATGAAGTAGATTGTTTCTAAAAAGAACTAAACTGGACCTTTCCTATTCTTCCCCTTTACTTTATAAAGATAAAGATTTGACAAAGAAAAAAAAAAGTTTTTGTTCTTCATGCAATATTGCTACTTGCAACACTATTTTTTCCTACATTACCTGCACCCCACCTTTAGTCCTATCAGAAATTCTGCTTCTGAACCTTTGTATCATATGGTACCTTCTCTTCATGGTAGAACCTAGTCTTAAGTGCTTATGACTCTTATTTGTGAATCCTCTTTTTCTCTGACACTTTTCAGTTATCAGACATTCACTGAGAAATGAGTATTATTTGTTATTAGAGGAAGAAGGTGCTTTCTTAGTGAGAGTCTGCATTTCCTTTTTCTTTCTCAAATTCTGAGCCAGGAAGTAGGAGGATGGCTGTGCAGCTGTGGTTATGCAATAAGCGTTTATATCCATCTTAACATCCTTCTCTGTATTGTTTACATTTTCTAGCTGCATATAGTGGGACATTCTTATATGTTATGAGAATTTAGGATGGATTGAGGGGAAATAATACTACTAATAATATTAATAACAATGGTATGGGGCAACTAGGTGGCCCAGTGGATAGAGCACCAGCCCTGAAGTCTGGAGGACCTGAGTTCAAATCTGGTCTCACACTTAACACGTCCTAGCTGTGTGACCCTGGGCAAGTCACTTAACCCAATTGCCTCAGCACAAAAACAAATAAATAAATAAGTGCATGAATGAATGAATAAATAAATAAATCTTTTAAAAATAACAATGGTATTTATCATTTTAAGGATTACATAGCACTTTAGAAATATTAGCTCAATTACACAACAACCTGGAGACATAGGTGTTATTATTCTTGTTGTACAGGTAAAGACACTGGTGAATTGGCTTGCCCTGGGTCATACTCTGATGGTGGATTGCATTCAGTACTCTCTCACTCAAAGTCTACTGCTATATTCATTGAACCACCTAATGAGGTAGGTAGGCAAGTCATCAATCATGTAGTTCAAACAAAAAACAGAGAGAGAGAGAGAGAGAGAGAGAGAGAGAGAGAGAGAGAGAGAGAGAGAGAGAGAGAGAGAGAGAAGGGGAAGGAAATAGAACAGAGATTAGATTTAGTGTTTTTTTGTTTTTTTTTTTTTACCACTAATTTTACTGTAATCACATTTTGACTACTACTAAAAGTTCTGGTTCATTTTGGTTTCATTACCCAATTCAATCCTTTGGGAATTCAAGATATTTAATGAATGTTGTTAATATATAAGCATTATAACACTATATATTTTACAAAGTTATTTCCTTATGATAACACCATGAGGTAGGAATTATAAGTATTATTCTCATTTTTATAAATGAAGAAACTGAGATTCAAAGGAATTTAATTACTTGTCTAGGGTCATATAGTTAATGAGCAGCCACATCCAGATTCGAGTTGTTATGTTTTAGCTCCAAGTCCACTGCTCTTTTCACTGTGCCATATTATAAGTTGGGACAATACTATATGAGAAATATAGTTGCCATTTGATAAATTTGTCAAAATCCACATGATCCTTCTCTGAATTTGTATTCTGTCTTTTCTACTCATTTTAGCAATCAATCTTTTATTGACTGCTATTGTTATAAATATTTACTCTATCCCCTCATAAAGTGTAAAGTCTGAAAGGAATGGAATATATATTTCATATATCTTGTATTACATAAAATAACACCTACCACAGAACTATACACATGGGAAGTAGGTCACACTCAACAATTTGCAACCATAATAACAACTGCAAAGATGACCAAAGATGAAAATAGTTAGTGTTGGAGAGGTTGTGGAAAGACAGACACACAATTGCAGTTTTGGTTTGACTGTAAATTGATACATGTAATCTGTAAAGCAATTTGGAATAATGGAAATAATGTGACTGAAATGTTCATACTCTTTCTCTCAGAATTTCCACTTATATTCATGTACCCTAAGGAGATAACTGGAAGAAGAAAGGCTCCATTATATAACAAATTATTTTTAGCATCACTTTTTTTGTGGTAACAAAGAACTTAGAACAAAATAGATGCCTATTATTGGGAAATGGATAATTACATTATGGGACAGGAATGTAATGAAATATTAATATGCTGTAAGAAAAGGCAAACATGATGAATAGAGATAAGCATGGAAAAACATGAATTCATGAAAAGTGAGGCATGTGGAACCAGTGAAACATCATAGACAATGATTACAATAATGTAAGAGGAAGGAAGAATCACAAAATAATTGAAACTGAATGTTGTACTATTTCAAAGTCCGATTCTTTTTGTACAGCAAAATAACTTTGGCCACGTATACTTATGTTGTATTTAATTTATACTTTAACATATTTAACATGTATTGGTCAACCTGCCATCTGAGCGAGGGGATGGGAGGAAGAGGGGAAAAACTGGAACAAAAGTTTTGGCAATTGTCAGTGCTGTAAAATTACCCACGCATATAACTTATAAATAAAAAGCTATAATTAAAAAAAAAAAGAAAAAAAAGAAACTGAATGTTGTGAAATTAATAAGTCCAAGCTTGAACTCAAAGAATAAATAGGAGAGGATTCCTTTCCTTCCCCTAGGCAGAAATGGTTGGTCTATGGATATGGAATATTCTAAATAATTTTCCATAGGGATCTCTGTCTCTCTCTCTCTCTGTCTGTCTCTCTCTCTCTCTCTCTCTCTCTTTGAAGGTGAAGGTGAAGGAGAAGATCTGGGTATAGGAAGAAATATTGGCTATGTAAAAAGAAAGACAAATCTATAAAAGTAAATACAAGATTTCGTTTTAAAACAATAAAGTTTTTCTTTATTGTGAAATAATTTCAAATTAAAACTTGGGCAACCATTTTCATTACTTTATATTTGTAATTTACTTCAATTCTGTTCCCAGGAATCCCTTGATATAAATATGCTGTGCTAAGAAAAGTTGAATTAAGTTTAAAAGATAGGGAACCTCTAGTGGGATTGGATTCTACCTGGAGGCATTTCTTAACCTCCCCCCCAAAAAAATAAATTGAAGCGATACAGAGTAACTTAAATCCTTTTAGTAATCTTCTTTTCTTCCTGCCATTCTCACACTGAAAAATCAATATTCAACCTCTAAGCCTGCCATGTTGCTGTGGTTTTAGTAGAATTTACCTTCTCTAAAGAGAATTGGATCCTTTCATTGGCTCTTTGTGTGTTTATTTCTCCAGAGAAAGTGCTGATTATTTATTTATTTATTTTTATTGCAAACAACCACCATCCAGTTCCCATAAATTCTCTGGACTAACTTGTTTCTCCTTCTTTGCTAAATCTGAAAACACCAACCATATTATTGGGGTGGCACCTGAGTTGTTGTTCCCAGTCGGTGCCTTGGTAAACCATTTCCCTAATCAGAATCATATTGTGTTGGTATCAGAAACACGTGGGCAGCAAGCCAATCACAGCAGTTGGAAAATTCACATCCCCTTGTCCATTCCCCCACCTTTTATTCTCAGGAAACAATAGACTTGAGAGCATCAAAAGCCCTATCTATGTTCAGGCAGCTTTTTTTTCCTTCTGCAAACTCATGAGGGGTATTGTCAAAGTGATCAGGCTTGTTATTGTTTAAAAGTATGATATTCCACGGACTTTTCTTTCTGCAGGAGCCCACTTTGTTTTAGAGTGCACAGTGACAATAGAAAACTCATTTTTATTCTTTGGTGTTCCTGAATTAAACTCACTGTATTCTTTCATGCTTGCCTGCTTGGAACAGAGCAGCAGACAATCATATTCAATTTTAAAAAAAACAATTTCTTTTTTCTTTTTTAGATTAAAGAGAGAAGAATTTAAGAAATGCTGTCTCTCCTAGTATGTCAGCGATATGGCTGATATTGGTCAGTGTTATCATATAGCTCCAAGGGTCAAAGATCATTCTGTTTCTTCAACTACTATTCCTTGTTTCCGTATTTTGATGATCCAGATTCTATGATATTAATTCCCAAATACCTGGATGTCAGGAATCTTCCACAGTGGATAAGAAGATCTGTTTCCTAATACTCCTAAGAGTATTAGGAAAAAACTCTTAAAAAAAAAAAAAACTTTATTTCTGGGCAGTGGAGAGACGGTGATTATTCAATTCACAATTCAATGATCTGAATTGAAAGTTTATCAGTTCTTGTCCTCCTTCTGTAGTCCAACTTAGTGGCTTCTGGCAAGAGACTTGGTATGAGAAATTAATTTTAAAGTGACTTTGGCGGCAATTTGAATGCAAAATGGATAGTGTTGAAACTGGAGTCAGGATAATCTGTTTTCAAATCTAGCTTCCGACAGTTACACTCTGCATAAAACAATTTTTATTTCTCTCAGTTTACCTATCTATTAAATGGGGATGATAATGATGCCTACTTTATTCTGATGGTAAAATGATACACTATTTACCAAGTGCTCTGAAAACATTAATCTCATATAAATGCTGGCTATTATTTGCTAATAGCCATAACATCTTTCAACATTGGTTTCTGCATCTATAAACTTATATAAGTTTATATATATATTTTATATAATATATATATTATATAAGAGAACCTACTTCCTAGAATTGTTAGGAAAAATGAGGTAGTATTTGTAAAACACTTTCTGCAAACTTTTAACCCCCTTTTTCCCAGTTTTGTGAATGCCAGCTATTATTAGCTATTAGATATAGCCTCTTTCAACCTATTTTCTTATCTTTAAACCTGGAGTAATAATACCTACTTTATAGGGTTGCTGGGAGGACCAAATGAGCTAATCAATTAAAATGCTTTGCAAATGTTAAAGTGCTATGTAAATTCTAGGTATCATCATCATTATCATCATCATCATCATCATCTTGATATTATCATTTTTTGAAGTTTTTGCTTCTTAAATGGATCAAAGGAAAGGACTTTAGTACACAATTGTCCAGTTAGAAATACAATCTATCAGAGAGTCATGCCATATAAAAGGGCAATTTAGGGCAATGGAAACAGCACTGACTTTGGAATTAGGGTTCATTTGTGCAAATGCCATCTCTGATGCTTCTTCCCCAGATGATATTGCTCCATTCATTTGATGTTCTTGGGTCTCTGTTTCCTCACGAGGGAAATTATAAAATGAGTACGATATGGTGGATGGTCTCTGAGGTTCTTTCCAGCTCTAGATGTAGGAATTTTTAGGAGTTGAAAGAAAACTCCAAAGATATTTAGTCCAATTCCCTCCTTAAAATAGAGTTTAAGTATTTTGCCCAAGGCCACATGATAACCAATCTATAATTAAATGCCAGACCTTCTGACAATCAGACCCAGTATTCTTTCCATTGTATGACAGGGACTTTAGAAATTGGACACTTAACCATCGCACTGACTGGCAACTGGGACAGTGGTAGGTTGGAATGACTTGTTCAGTTATAAATATTCTTAGTTTTAGACTTTGATGTTATTTTTTTGTCTTGACACTATTTAATGATGGGATCATAGATTCTGTGAAGGAGCCATACGGGTCAAGGTCAATCTTCTCATTTTATGGATAAAGAAACTGAGGTCCAGGGAGGTTAGTTGCTTAGTTAGAATGGAAAAATGACAAAATGACAATCATCTATACACAATTAAGAAATCCATCTGCTTGGGTCTATTGCTAAATGTGAGATGGGCAATGATATAAGGAAAAGAAAGTCTTTTAAGTTTATATATCTATTATTTTTAGCTCCTTAAAAATATAAATCATGCCATGTATTGTCTTTAATTTACTTCTGTTATCAAGTCAGCACTAAATGAAATAGATTGTAGGACAGAATAAGAGGATTTTGCATGAAACTATAAATCTCTATTATGTACGGCTTGTTAAATTCAACAGGTAATCATACTGTGGATTATCAAGTAGTTTGTTTTAGGCAGGTTTATTCTACTCTCACTGCTTTATATTTTCTATATCATGTTCTATTATTATTCTTAAAGTGACTATGTCCTTCGTTTTAGGGGCAATAGTGATACTCATTACTAACCAGGATGAGCTTTGTAGTAGAGTTACAATTTTCCCATCTATATCCCCAAATGTCAAGGGCAATTACTGATAACCACATTCATCTGTTGTGGTCTGGACATTGTCATTTTCCCTCTTCCCTACAATGGCATTGATATCTCTGCCCAAAGTTCAAACAACCAGTGGATCCATATGATAACCGAGTGGTGGCTTTTTGCTTCTCTGTCCACGAAAATCCGAGAGATTAGCTGAGAGGATAATCCCCAAGTGGAAACAATTAGTGGGGAGGCAGATTTCCAAAGAACAGCTGCATCTCCTAGATTTTTTTATATCTTGCCTCTGGCTCCAATTCTGTCCTCCATCTGGATCTCTGTTCTTTTAAGCCCTCCTTACCTCAATCTTGGTGGCTTTAGAAAGCTGATGCCAACTGGCTTTCCTTGTTGGAGCCTAATAATCATCTGTAAACAATTGTGTTTGGTTATAAGTAAGATAAAATCCTATTATGGATCTCCATACACTGTGATTTAAGACTGAAAGTATAAACAGACAATGAACTGGACTCTGTACCTGCACCTTTAAAACCTCTGGACTTTACCATCTTCCTTGTGGCTAAACTGTTCTCCAGTTAGAATGTGAGATCCTTGAAAGCACTGTTTTCTGTTTCTATTTCCAGCATCCTATGATCTAAGTCATCCACAATCAGGTGAGTCAAAAGGCAGTGGAGATATCGGCAGTAAATTGGCTGTATGGCATCATGGATAGCAATCTCTATATAAGAGCTGGATTAAGGAATGTAAGAAATGTATTATTGGAAAAGAAATTAAATCAAAATGCAGCAAAAAGGAGGGATAAGATGGAAAAACAATCTAAATACTGGACTGCTATTTAGGAAACAACCCTAGAGGAAAAGCTTTGGAACAGGTGTTTATAATCATTTTGTGTGCATCCTGTATCCCTTGGGCAGTCCAGTGAAGTCTGTGGACCCTTCAGAATATATTTTTAAATAATTGAAATAATGCACTTCAGTTAGAGATTAGTAAAAGTATGTGTGTGCTCCCCCCAATTGAATTCATAGACCTGTTGATCCTTGGTTTACAATTTACTCTAGAATATTTACCAGACCCTGAATAACAATTTTACATTATAGATGGGTTTTAATCTGCATTGTTGAGATATTAGATACATTGATGAGGTCACAGATCTATTAAGGTACGGCATTATAAGGTTACTCAGATTTGGCAATCTTATCCCAGAGCTGAGCTGCCTTGAGAAATAAATGCAAACTCATCTAGTTTACTGCTTGTAGCTTGCCCCGACCAGACTATGTTTCATGTCATATTCAACTATCCACTTAGTTCATCTTTCCATATGTCCTCTGCTCAAGCATTCTAGCTGCTGCTCTAAGGACAGAAATCATATCAATAATACCATTATTTCTGGAAAGGACCTGTCATTTTCCTTCTTTCAGAATCAACTCACTGTCCCTGAAATTCACAACACAACAACTCCCTTCTCTGACTTTCACTACCTTAAATATTTTGTCCCCCAACACAAAAACAAATTCTCTGAGGGCAGGGATTGGCTTTTCTTGTTATTTGAATTCCCAATATTTATCACAATGCACAGCATATCCTGAGTTCTTAGTAAATATTTTTCAATGGATTTATTTTTGCCATAACAAGATTGATTGCAGGCACTAAGGATGTTTAGCATGGAAAAGAGAAGGGGGTAACGAGCATAAATTGTTTTCAAATATTTTAAGGGCTGTCTTGAGACGAAGGATCAGACTTATTCTGCTTGCCTCTCATGCTGTAAGTGCTTATTGTCAAGATAAACATGTCAAATAAAAGTATAATGCACTGCCTCATAAGGCAAGGCTTTCTTTTTCACTGGTGGTCCTCATGCAGGTTAGAGCAGTGGTGACAAATAAAAGTGGATCTCTGCCAGTCCCACATTGACTTAGAAAACTACAGAGTAGCATTATACATGATATGTTATGTTTTTATTTTCTATTAAACAATTTCCAAGTACATTTTAATCTGGTTTGGGCAGCAGAAACAGCAGCTGAGCTTTGAGTTTGATACTTCTCATCTGGATAAGTGCTTCTTAGGTGTTTTGGGCAGTGATTTTTTGGGCTAGAATGGAAAGCTGCTGAGATCCCTTCCAACTTTCAGATTCTCAGATTCATAGAATATGATCCTTCACTTACCCCAGCTTTTTCTTCCAGACATGTTCCAGCTTAATATCTTCAAATGTACTGTCTAGTAGTAAACATGACACTGCAGATGAGCTTATATCCAGTTAAAGCCCAGGAAACAATATCTTTTGGCATAAACTCTTGCCTTTCCTAGGGCAGCCTTGAGGTTTCATTAGCTTCCTTGATTCCCTATTATAATGTTGACCCATGTTGAGCTTGCAGTCCTTAAGACCTTAAGATTTTTCTTTAAATGTATTGTACCCTAACCATTACTTCTCTATATTGTACTTTTAAAGTTTATTTTTGAACCTAACTGTAAGAATTTACATTTGCCCCCATAAAAGTTCATCTTCTTAGATTTAGTTTGATGTTCTAGACTTTCAATGTCTTTTGGGATCCTGAAATTGTCAGTGAGCGTCAATTATCTCTCCTAGTCTTTTGCTCTTTTCAAAAGGTTCTATATTATAGAAGACATAATTTTTAAATAAAAAGAAAAACAAGTAAATTAAAAATAAGGAAGGACAGATCCAAAGACTCACCTCTGGAACACTCATCTGGAGATCTCCATCTACGTTATTTTTAAGCATGAATGACTGTTCTTTCAGTAAGATTATTTGGCCTGATATTCAACTAAGGTGCAATTGTCTAGACTATATCTTTATATTTTGTCCTCAGGAATAGCATAAGAGGCTTTGTGAGATGGAATATAAGAAAGCTACATGGGCTTTCTCTACTCTAGTTATATATAAACATTGTAAAAAATAGAATAAAGCTATATTTGTTGGCCCAATCTTGATAATGCAAAGCTACTTCTTTGGAATCCCAAATTATTTTTCTAATCATTTACTAAGCAACTTCTTTGATAATACATTCCGTAATTTTGCCTGGAATCAAAGTCAGCTTCATTGGCCAATAGTATGTAGATAATATTCTCTAGGATAGATCACCTACTTTTAACTTAAGGAGACTTGAGTTCAAATTCTATCACAAACACTTGCTAGTATAGATGTACCTGAATAAGTCACTTAGCCTGTATGCAAATTAGTTTCCTTATTTATAAAATGGGGAAAACCAAAGCACTTACTTCCCAAGATTGTTTTGAGGAGCAAATGAGGTAATATTTGTAAAATTCTTTGTAAACTTTAAAACACGATTTCAATTCCAGTTATTGTCATTATGATGACAATCATAATGTCAGTCAGAAAGACTGAGTTCAAATGTGGCTTCAGAAATTCATTGGCTGTGTTATCGTAGACAAGTTATTTAACTGCTTTTGTGCCTAAGTTTCTTCATATGAAATATAACAGCATCTACCTCCCAAAGTTTTTATAAATATCAAATGAAGGCAGGAAGAAGGAAGGAAGGAAGGATGAAAGGCAAGAAAGAAGGAAGGAAGGAGGATAGGCAAAAAAGAAGGAAGGAAGGAGGATAGGCAAGAAGGAAGGAAAGAAGGAGGATAGGCAAGAAGGAAGGAAGGAAGGAAGGAAAGAAGGAAGGAAGGAAGGAAGGATGAAAGGCAAGAAAGAAGGAAGGAAGGAGGATAGGCAAGAAGGAAGGAAAGAAGGAGGATAGGCAAGGAAGGAAGGAAGGAAAGAAGGAAGGAAGGAAGAAAAAAAGATGAAGTTAGTTGATAACTTGGCTTGTTGAAGTCATTCTGGGTTTTATTGATCACAACTTCTGTTTCTAAATGCTCATTAAACATCCCTATAAAAAATGTGTTCTGGAAATATTACAAAGAGAGGTTAGGTTTACTAGTTGAGAATTCCAAGATTTTACCTTGTTACTTTGAAAAAAAAAAAGGAACAACATTTCTTCTCATCCAGCAGTACCTGAATATTCACAGGTCATTGACAGCAGCTCAGCAATTATCTGTCTTTTCTTATACTCTATAATGTATTTGTCTAGGGCCAGGTGACTTGAATTCACTAATGAGAGGTAGATTCCATCTGACTATCTTCTCACTAGTTTTGATTTTCAACTCATTGTTAAACCTTTTTTGTGTTTTTTTTTCTTAAAAGTTCAAAGGTTACTCTCCCAAGAAAACATGAACAATATTAACTGAATAGTTCATCCTTCTTATCAGTTTATTATTATTACCATTCTACCTAAACAATACCAGCTGTTTTAAAAATTTGCTCTTGTGCCTAATATAACTAATTTAATGGGATTATCAAGTCTTTGAGATGCTATTAATTTGAGTACAAAATAAAGATATGTCAAATCAACAAGTATTTATTAAGCACTACATATCAAGCATTGACAATACAAATAGAAATAAAAACTTACATTTTAATAGGGAAAGCCAATACATGAAAGGGAACCAAAAAGTTCTGGTTAGTGCTGGGAGTGTTTCCTTGCTCGAATATGGTAGAGAAAGTATGGAAGATTAGGAAGGTGCTGGAAAAGGGTTGAAAATAAGCCTTTTCTTTGCATTTTTATTAATATGGCGGTTCTGGAAGAAACCAGTATATCAGAGAAAGAAGAGAAAGGAGCAGAAGGCACTTGGAGTGTGAGAAGTCCAGGGGTACAATGAGCTTTGAAGATTCCGAGGTTTCTGAGGTATGGTAGAGAAAGCTTGCAGTATCAGAAATGCAGCTTGCATAATGGGAGGCAGAGAAATACTAGGAAAATACAACATGGAAACAGCACTAAAATAAAAGGGTTATACAATGTAATCCAAAGTAATTTCAAGTAAGAATCTCAAGGGACATCTGGAAAGGACTTAAGTAGAAAATGACACCTGAACAGAGCTTTGAAGGCTGTTAGGAATTGGATGTGGAACAAAGGCATCCTGCATCCCGGGACCAGCTGATGAAAATGGATAGGCCTTCACATAGCTAAGTCAGTTTTGGGGACATTTGAGTGTTTTATGTTCTATTCTCTAAAATTCCCTCATTCAGTCCCTTTTCTCAGGTCTTTCAGGTTGTTTTTTTGGTTTGCTAAATGTCACCCTGCAATAGAACTGAAGTCCCAGCCTCTAGGACATTGCATTTTGTGTCAATTAGCAGGATTACTACTATTTGTGATTTCCTTCTGAATAAACTGAGGCTATGTCATCATTTTGATATTTAATTCATTATAAGGAATGCTTTCCTTTGCAGAAATAGTAGTCATCAAAGGGTTAAAAAAGAGACACAAGCAAGTTTTATTAATGAGGGATTTTTTTTTTTCTCTAAAGGAAAGACCTTGACTATTCCTTTGCCTAATAAATATATCTGCCCATGAGCTGAAATTTCAAAACTTCAAAAAAATGGTAATGCTGATATGGGAAAGGAAAATTTTGAAAAAGAACCTGCAAATCACCCATCAAAACAAATGCAAGCCATTGGTGCCCCCCAACCTATCTTCCATTGAAATGCACATTTTTGTCTAAATTGTCTGCTTATATACTTTTTATGACTAGCACCTTTTTATTCCTTTTTGACTTGTATGGTTTTTAAGGAGATAATTGTACACTATTTCAAATTAATTTGTATTTCACTTTTCAAAATGTTGTTTAAAGGGCTTTTTGATGTTTAAGAAGTCTCCTGAGCCTTTTTTAAATCCAGTCTTTGTAATATTTTCCTCAGAACTAAAAAGTCATGGTATACTATGCATAGATAAGTGGAATCCCTGAGGCTTAGTTGATTCTCAAAAATAAAAGTTCAGACAAATATAGTGATTGCACTTATTTTTGTTATTTTTTTTTTAGTCATTGCACTCATGTATAAATCTTTGTGACCCCATTTGGAATTCCTGAGACAGATACTGGGATAATTTGCCATTTACTTCACCAGTTCACTTTACAGAAAAGGAAACTGAGGCAGGGTTAAATGACTTGCCCAGGACCAATCAGCTAGTAAATTCAAACTTAAGTCCTTCTGATTCCAAGGTTGGTTCTCTATCTACTGCTTCACTGCCCATAATTATACTGATATTCCCACACAAATTCCAAAATTTGGCCAATATATATTATTCAAATATTCTGATCATATTAACAATTAACTTTATCTTATCCTTAACTCTATAGTACTAGATTTATAATATTTTAGAAGTAGGAGGGACCCTTAAGGTCTTCCCATTTTACTTTGTTATATAGAAGGAGAAATCCAGGCACCCAAGTGGTAAAATAGTTGAATATCAGACTTGGAGATAGGAAACTTTAGTTCAAATCCAAACTAAGACACATACTACTTATGTGACAAGCATTTAACTTTAGTTTTCTTTTCTATTAAACGGAATATTAAATGGAATAATAGCATCTACTTCCCTGGATTATTGTAAGGATCAAATCAGATAATAAAATTTTAAAAAATCAGAAAAAATCAGATAAAAAAATAAAAGATAAAAAAAATAATAAAAGAAAGATGTTTAGTGTAATGCTTGTCTATAGAAAATTCTATATAAATGTTAACTATTACTATTATTAGTAAATGAATGACTTGCCCAAAGTCTCCCATCTGCATCTAATCACCCATCAGCAGCAATTTTCCACTTTTATTTTTGTTCCTTTTATAATAGACTGCATATAAAATAATTTACATTTCTAACAGTTCAGAATGATCAGTTTTGTCCTAAACATTGCACTAACATTGGCAAACTTCACATTTAAGGATGGTGACATTATTAATTTTGAAACAAAATGTGTCACACTTTCCCATTGCTTGACTTCTGATAGTAAAAGATATTTAGATGATAGATCTATATTATGTAAGTGATAAAGATGGTGAGATTAAAAAAAAAAACACACTTTAAAATGACCATGAATTATTTGAATATGAGATGTTAATGGCCAATAGTGTCTCAGAGAGACAGAGAGAGAAACAGAGACACACAGAGAGAGAATCATATAAAATATATTTTGCATTAGCTATCTTCATAAAAAGAGAAAGAAAAATATAAAAAAATGAAAAAAATGCTTCAATATATACTATATATGAGTTCATAAGTTCTCTCTATGGAGGTAGATAGCATTTTAATAATATTGCAAGTCCTTTGGAGTAATGGTAGATTATTATATTGATTAGAGTTATTCTTTCATAATTGATTATTTTTAGAATATTGATATTATTGTGTATATTGTTTTTCTACTTCTCACTTCATTTTGCACTAGTCGAGATGTTTTCCCAGGATTTTCTGAAACTATCCCTGTGATTATTTCTTATAGCATAATAGTATTGCATCACATTCATATATCATACATAAGTTGTTCAACTATTAATTGATGAGCCTCCCTTCAGTCTATTTTTTTGATACAAACTGGCTAAAATATTGTGTTTTTTTCGCCATTTTTCTTTGATCCCCTAAGGGCATGGACCTAGTAGCAGTATTGTTGGGCCAACTATCTATATCTATCTATCTATATCTATTTCTATCTATCTATATATAGTTTTATAGCATTTCTCCCCTATTAGGAATTGTACTTGTCATTTTCTGTTTGTCATCTTTGTCATTATGATGGGTGTGACATGGTAACTCTGAATAATTCTAATTTATAGTTGTGTAATTAATAATGACTTAGAGCTTTTTTTTTTTTTTTTCATATGACTGGATGATTTTCTTTCCTGTTAGGAAGAAGCCCCTTTGGCTATTATCAGATATAACCAATTCCCAGACCATCCTATTTGTATAAAGTGATTATGAGAATGGAACTCCTTATTAACCTCCATTTTCTATTCTCCAACCTCTGGGCTTCTTTAAACAACCCATGACATATAGATTAGCATTTTTTAGACAAGTCGGAGACCAGGTCTGCCAGATGCATTCTATCTGGTTTCTTGTTCTCTCCCTCTGAATTCCTGCCTTTACTTCCCTGGTTTCCTGAGAAACCCCCAAGGCTGTATTTTTCCTATGAGAGATATATTCATTATGAAGATCTTTGCTAAATTCTTTCTGGAACTAAGCCAACTATGAGTTTTCATTCTCATTCTCTTTCTCTCTCTCTCTCTCTCTCTCTCTCTCTCTCTCTCTCTCTGTGTCTCTGTCTCTGTCTCTGTCTCTCTCTTTCTCTTTCTCTCTCTCTCTCTCTCTGTCTCTGTCTCTCTCTTTCTCTTTCTCTCTCTCTCTCTCTCTCTCTCTCTCTCTCTCTCTCTCTCTCTCTTCCCCCCCATCTCCATCTGTCTGTCTGTCTCTGTTTCTGTATGTCTGTCTGTCTGTCTTTCTCTGCTCTTAGTACCTTCCCTTTAATGGTGTCTGTCTTTCTTCTATAACTAACTCTGATTAGCCTGTTAAACTACTCTATGGATCTAACCTGCCAGTCAATGCATCTAACTTGTCAATTAATCACTTCCTCCTACTTTGTGAAGTATTTCTTTTCTCCTTATTAATTGTGAGTTTCCTTGAGGAACCTGCCTTTTCCATGCCAACTATATGCTCTCCCAACTCTATTTCATATTTGCCATTCCTGGTGTCTATTTTACCTCTTATTTTGTCTCTTACATCTTCTCCTAAGTAAACCTACCTTTTGACAAAGAGAATGGCCATTGTGAATTTGTCACATGTTTATTTTGAACTAGATATTGCTCCCCTGAACTCATCATAACTATTGATAGTTTTGATTTCTTCTGAAAACTGTCTTTTCATATACTTTGATCATTTAATCCATTGGGTGGCAACTGTATTGTATTTTAATAATCTTTCAAATGTTGTTCAGTGATTTGAAGAAACATTTATGAAATGCCTTCTATGTGCAAAACATTCTGCTTAGCTTTTGGGTGCACAAAAATGATAGCATCAACAATAACAAAACAAAAGAAAGAATAAAAAAGTCTTTTCAGGAACTTTTTACTGAATGGATATGATGTATACAAATAAAAAAGAAAAGAAGATAATCAGAGTTTTCAAAGTAATTTCATTACAATGGGGACTTAGGGAAGGGAGGTTCACACAAGGACAGAAAAAACCTTGTATGAGATGTTGTAATTAAACTATCCTTTGAAGGAAGCTTAAAAAAGGAAGGAAGGAAATAAGCACTTAGCAAGTACTTACAGAATACTGAGCAATGTACCAAGTGGAGGAGAGAGGGGAAAAAAAGCAAAAAGAAAAGATAAACCCTGCCTTTAAATATCTTATATTCTAATAGAGCAAGATAACATAAAAAAGGGAGGTGAAAAGAATAGAAGAGGGGAAGGATCAGGGAGAAGTAATGCAAACATCTCTTATTGTTATTATTGTAACTAAATAATATTTTATTTTTTCCCAATTACATAGAAAGATAGTTTTCAACTATCTATCATCTTTGTAAAACTTTGAATTCCAAATGAAATTTCTCTTTCTATCTCTTGATGTTAGATTTTGTTGGTAATGTGTAGAAATGCTGATGATTTGTGTGTATTTATTTTGTATCTTGAATTTTTGCTAAAATTATTAATTGTTTCAGGTAGGTTTTTTAGTTGATTTTCTAGGATTTTCTAAGTTAACCATCATGTCATCTGCAAAGAGCAATAGTTTTGTTTCTTAACTGTCTACTTTAATTCCTTCAATTTTTTTTTCTTCTCTTATTGCTAATGCTAACATTTCTAGTACAGTGCTGAATAATAGTGGTGATAAAGGAGCATCCTTGTTTCACCTCTGATCTTATTGGGAATGGTTCTAGCTTATCTCCATTACATATAATGCTTGCAGATGGTTTTAGATAAATACTGCCCATTATTTATTTTATTTTATTTTTTATGATATGTGGTTTTCAAAATCAGAATATATAAATATCTGTTATGCTAAGAGGAGAAAAAACCCCACAAGGTTAACAATCAATATAATAGATATCAAGACTTAAGCTGGAGCAATGTTGAAAACCAAAAGGCTTTTATTTAAGGAAGTCAGTCCTATAATCAGAAATGCATTAGATTCATCCAACAAATATATAAGGCTTATCAATCAATGAAAAATTAGTGGTAGATGATAAGATGAAGATAGCTAAATGACAATCAAATACTTTTATACAACTCATTGCTGTCTATAAAACTAGTAATGCTTATGGCTCCATTGACCAGATGCTAAATATTGTTATGAACACTGGAAAACCCAGTCCTTTATCAAAATATTTCTGGACATTTAATTATCTGACTGCCCATTATTTTAAGGGGAAAAAAAAAATCCATTTATTCTTATGTTCTCTAGTGTTTTTATTAGGAATGGGGACTGTGTTTTGTCAAAAGCTTTTTCTGTATCTATTGAAATAATCACATGATTATCTTAATTTTGTTATCAATGTGGTGAATTATGTTGATGGTTTTCCTAAAACTGAACCATTCTTGCATTCCTGAAATAAATCCCACCAATATACTTCATAGTGTATTATCTTGGTGATAAATTGATGTAATCTTTTTGCTAATATATTTATTTATTTAATTCAATACCATTAGAAAAATTGATCTATAATTTTTTTCTCTCTTTGGACTCTTCTTGGTTTAAGTATCAGCACTATATTTCTGTCATACAAGTAATTTGCTAGTATTCCTTCTTTACATGTTTTCCCAAAATGGTTTATGTAGTATTGAAATTAATCTTTAAATATATAGTAGAATTCAATTGTAAATCTATTTGGCCCTGGGGATTTTTTCTTAGGGAGTTTATTGACAGCTTGTTCAATTTCTTTTTTCCAAAATGGAGTTACTTAAGTCTTTTATTTTTTTTTTTTATAGAATAATCTGGGCAGTTAATATTTTTGGAAACATTCATCCATTTCACTTAGGTTATCAGATTTACTTGGGCAAAATAATTCTTAATTATTGCTTCAATTTCCCTTGCATTGGTGGTGAATTTATACTTTTAATTTTTGGTAGTGGTAATTTGGTTTTCTTCTCTTAAAAATCAAGTTAACTGAAGGGCTATGTTTCTTTTCTAATTAAAGAAAATGTTGGTTTTATTTATTAATTCAATAGTTTTCTTAGTTTCAATTTTATTAATTTGTCTTTCAATTTCTGAATTTCAAATCTGGTATTTAATTGGGAATATTTAATTTATTATTTTTCTAGCCTTTTTAGTTGCATGGCTGGTTCATTAATAGTCTCTTTATTTTATTCATTTAAGCATTTAGAGATAAAACATTTCCCCTAGAACTATTTTTGTTGTATCCCATAATTTTTATTATGCTATCTCATTACTGTCTCTTGGTGAAATTACTGATTCTTTCTATGATTTCTGTTTTGACCCACTCATTCTTTAGGATTAGATTATTTAGTTTCCAATTAGTTTTTACTCTATATTTCCTTTATTATGCATACTTATAATTGCATCATGATCTGAAAAGGATGAATTTATTATCTGTGCCTTTTTGCATTTGATTTTGAGGTTTGTATGCTTAAATATGGAAAGTCTGGAGTAGCTCCCTGGAAGTCTCAAGAACAGCTGCAGTCAGGATAAATAAAAATCTTTGGTGTTTAGGGGGAGAAGTGAAGGAGACAGACAAACTGCCACAGGCTCACCCCCAACCTTTCTCCTCCTCCTTCTGCAGAAAAGTGAGTCTAGCTCCTCTCATACCACCCTCTAATCCTTCCTATGATTATCTGTATACATCAAACATCTAGCCAGCACAAAACAGTGAGAAGGGTTGTTTTTCCAAACATATGCTAATAGAATCATTGTTCAATAGGTAATTAGCTTTAAGTGCTTGGATGTCTGATTCAAGTACACCTTTTAAGAGTTTTAGCCCTTTACATAAATAGATGGTCAATTTTTGTGTATGTGTCACATACCATTGGAAAAAATGTATATTCTTTTCTATCTCCATTCAATTTTCTCCAGAAGTCTATCATATCTGACTTTTTCTAAAATTATATGCATATTATATATTATATATTTTATATATTATATATTATATAATTATATATTATATATTTAACTTCTTTTTTTGTTTCTTTGTTTATATTGTAGTTAGATCTAATTCTGAGAGGAAAAAGTTTTGATCCCATACTAATAATGTTTTATTGTCTCATTCTTCCTGTAACTCACTTAACTTTTTTAAAAATTTGAATGCTATACCCCTTGGAGCATATATGTTTAATATTGATATCACTTTGATGTGGGAAAGATTCCAATCTTTGATTCCCAACCCCCCCAGCTAATGTAAATTACCTTTTGACTCACAAATCCTGGTCCCTTTGAATTCCAATAGAAGGTCCGGACCTGTCCCAGCCCCACCCGGATCTGAGCCAACTTTGGGGCTACACCCCAAAGCCCCTTGAGCTAAGTCTCCGACTTAAAAGGGCCAGACTGGGAACCCCTCTTTGCAGAGATTCCAAACATGGTTGCCATGTGAGGACCCTCTGTCCACTGGATCCTCTGTCCAGTGCCCTCCTTATCTCTACCTTCACCTATCTCCTACTTCTAAACTCAGTAATAAACCTCTTTTATTAATCTAGCTCTCTGGGCCACTAAATGCTTTTATTGGGAATTCCGCGCCGCTACTAGACCTTGTATACTGCCGTATTCTTGCGCCGAATCCAAGGGGGTTGCAGGGGAGCTCTGTTTGACTCCCTGTACCCCAAACCTGCCACTAGACCTTAACTAAACCCTAATTTCATTTAGGTACCCCAAATGTAGACCTCAACATGTGGTCTACACCTCAACAACTTCATTGTGTATGGTACCTTCTGACAAGATGTAGTTTCCTTCCTTATATCTTTTATGTTTGACTATAATCCAAGCTCTTTTACCTTTTGAAATATCATATTCCAAGGCCTCTGATGCTTTAATATAAAAGCTGCTAAATCCTGTGTAATTCTGATTGTGGCTCCTTGTTTCTTTGTGGCTGCTTGCAATATATTTTACTTGATTTGATAATTCTGGAATATGGCTACAATATTCCTTGTAGTTTTCATTTTGGGATCTCTTTCAGGAGATGATGGAGACGATTGGGGAATGCTTTCAGTGATTATTTTATATTTTGTTCTAGAACATCTGGGAGGTTTTCCTTGATAATTTCTTGAAAGATGTTGTTCAGGCTTTTCCCCTCTTTTGCTTTGTTTGTTTGTTTCTCTCTTTTCTTCCTTAATTTCTTTCTCTCTTTTCTTCCTTTCTTTCTTTTCTCTTTCTTTTTTCTTTTTCCTTCCTTTCTTCTTTTTTTCCTTCCTTCCTTCCTTCCTTCCTTCCTTCCTTCCTTCCTTCCTTCCTTCCTTCCTTCCTTCCTTCCTTCCTTCCTTCCTTCCTTCCCTCCTTCCTTCCTTCCTTCTTGTCTTGTTTTTTTCTCTGTAAAATCATGGCCTTCAGTTAGTCCAAAAATTCTTAAATTATCTCTCTTGGAATTCTACATCAAATATTTTTTCTTTCTATAAATTTTCCTTTTATTTTTCATTCTTTTAATTTTGTGTGACTGGTTGTCTTGTCGTCTCATAGAGTCATTAGCTTCTAGTTGCCTATTTCTAATTAGTAAGAAATTATTTTCTTCAGTTCTCTGTGTACCCTTTTTACATTTGACCAATTCTACTTTTATAAGATTCTTTAATTTAATTAATTTATTTTTGATATATTTTTTTCTTTTGTGAGGCAATTGGTTAAATGATTTGCAGAGAGTCACATATCTAAAAATGTGAAGTATTTGAGGTCAAATTTGAACTTAATTCCTCCTGGCTTCAGGGCCAGGGGTCTGTCCTCTATGCCATTTAGCTGTTCCCAGTTCTTCTTTTAAAGTTATTTTCCTTGGTGAATTTATTTCTCACATTTGGCCATTTCAATTTTCTTTTTTTTCCTTAAGCATATAACAAGAAATATACTTATTAAAAAATAAAAGGTTTCAAATCTCCTCTTTACAGTACAAAGAAAAGAGTCAATATGTGTGCAACAGGAATTAAAATCAGGCTTCTTTTGACTGGATGTAATGCAAATGTCACATCAACAGTCCACTAATCCTGTACAATACACTAGAGGAAGCTATTGGCAGCACTACAAAATTTAAGCATAGCTCTTCTGTTCAAACTTTAAAACCTAGAGAACCAAATATGTGAGGGCATGGGAGAGTCCACTCAGGAATCTTGGTGATTATTCAGAATATTTCTATATGGTGTTTAGGTTGCTAGAGATTTCAGGAAGCACTTTGAAATAAACCCCTATGGGCAGCAGTAGAGCTCCTGAGGGTTGATGCTGTGAAATAATGTTCTGCTTTCACAAATTTTTCACTAGATATTGATATGGGAACCACGATTCTTTGTGACTGTTCCTTCCCAAGCCACTGCAGCTTATCAGCAAGGCAGCTGGGAGATCATTTGAAAAACTCAAATTATTAAATTGCTTTAAAAATAAAATTGAGTAGAGTTGGGGATGGGATAAATGTAAAGGAGGCTAGCAAGCCCAAGTGCCAACTTGGAAAGGAAGCCTGGTTATTTCTCTCCCTCTTATCGAATCACAAAATATGCATCAATGGAAAGATCTGATAGCAATGTGGATCCCAAGGTGTGTATAGTGTGGATGAGGACATGACAAAGGGGTGAAATGTTATTCCCTATAGGCTAGCATAGCTCTACTTCGGATGTCAGTGAGATTTTATCAAGAAAATCAGAAAATATGTTTTAGCTTTTGTGCAGAATATGCAAGTTTGAGTCCATACACAAGATGGGAGAGCTGGGTTGATTTATAGTTTACTATTAGACATGAATTTGTGTTGCTCACTCTTTGCATCCTGGGTTGTAGTGGTAAGCAGGGAGGAAGGTACCACATAAGACTTCTGAACACATGTGTTAGAGACCCCTGACCTGCTACAGAAATCACAGAAAGATGCAGCTGTAGCCTGGGATTTTGAGTGGAGGTGAGATGCCCTTTTCAGAGCCCTGAATATGTGGTATACAGAAAATTCTACAGTACAGATCCCATGGGATCATGGGAGTCTGATTTTATGGGGAAACTGTTCTTTTTTGGTGATTGGATAGTCCTGCTGATAGGTGAATATGGTTTGAGATCTTGACAGAGTGAGGGACCATATATGAGACATTACATGTAAGCCCACAGCTTTGGAACTTGGAAGAAGTGTTCTCTTTAGTGGTTGGATAAGCTTATGGTGAAGGGTTTTGGAGTCATTTTGGAATAGCCACATATTTGGTTTGAAAGAATCTGATCTACTTTATATCTTTGGAATCAGATCTATGTAAAGGTAGGTATAGGTCAGCTTGAGGAGGGGGAAATAAATCTTATATGGGTAAGATGGCTCAAAAATGCCATTGGAATTTGAGGAGAGGCACAAATTCATCAGGGCAGCTATTTTGGGAGCTGGACATGGTCAGGAAATAAGGACAGGGTTAAACAATTTCATCTTTGATGTCATCTTCCCCTGCAGGCTCTTTCCTGAGGCTGAGTGAAGCCATGAGTGGTGGCTTCTTACTCTCCCAGTAATTATAGTTAAGTGTCTATGGACTAGGAAGGCTTATTGATTTAGTGCTTGAAGCAATCCTTTTATTCTTCCTTTTTGGCTGATTTCTGAAGTCATCTATGCCATAGACCCAGTGCTCCCACCTCTTTATGGCATCTGAGCATTCCCTCACATTTTCACTGCTGTGCTTAAGCTCATTCACCACAAGGATCTCTGAATGATCCTTGTCCTTTACCTGGGAATATATCTCAAGCAAGTGTTCACATTCTACCTTTGCCAAAAAATAAAAGCTGAAAAGAAACCATTTTTACCTACAAAATTTCTACCTGTTCTTTGACTCTGTATGCACTTCCAAAGATACTGGACATAGCCAATGTAATTCAGGATGCCTCAGATGTCTTCTAATAATGTTGATTTCACATAATACAACAGTTCCTGTGTAGGTCTGTCTTGAATAATTTTGGTTTTCAGGAGACTGCTTTCTTCTCAGGATATGGCAGGGACGGTGCAGGAGGTGGAAGAGCACTCACTGCTCAAGCCACCTGAGGGGAGTGAGAGCCTTACTCGAGAGTCAAGTGATGGGTCAATTCAATATTTAGGGAGTTGTTTTCTTCAGTTAATTCATCTCTTATTTGGAGGACAGAAAATTAGGAACTAGAAAGAAGATCAAGGCAGGATGACCTGGGCCATTCCACAAATTGGAGGTTTTAGAATTCACCAATGAGAGAAAGAACTTGTAAAGGAATATTCCAGGCTGAAAAGATCACAAAGAAGGCACATTATTTCCGGACAAGAAGGACCCAGATGCTGTATGAAATTTCAAGAGGAATTAGAAAGAGAGCAAACATAGTTTTTAATTACAGGAGATCAGGAACAGAGGCAGGAGGAGAAATCCTTGGGATTTTAAGTGGTCAGCAGTGAAGACCTAGACCTAGAGTACAGAGAGTTGGCTTTGCCAAAGCATAGGGAAGAGATAGAGTTTCATATATGGGCAACAGCTAGTAGCTTAATTAGATTAAAAGGGAGACTATCTAAAGAGTAGGAATGAAAAACAAGACTGGGAAAGTAGTTGAAAGTGATATTGAATAGCACTTTCAACATCAAGGTTAAGATTTTGCATTTAATCCTAGTCAACAGGGAGCTAAGTCTTTTGAGGAGGACAGTGACATGATCAGGTATTCCTAATAAATATATATATAGAATTTAAAATTTATTAAGCAATTTGAATATTATCTCATTTGATCCTCACAACAACCTGATAGATAAATGCTCATTATTATTATTGCCATTTTACAGATGAGGAAATTGAGGCTGATAAAGACTTGCCCAGGATCAACAATTAATTAGCAAATGTTTGAGATTCATGTCTTCCTGAAGGCTATTGAAAGTTTGATCAGAACTTCCTTGAAAATAATCTTTGTACCCATCCCAGTGATTCTCTTGTAGTATCTATTGGATCAATTAATTTCTAAGTATTCTTTTTGTTCTTTTTAGGAGAAAGATATCATTTTAAATGTTTACAATAGATAGCTATCCCATTGGTATACTCTCTTTGGCATGTGCAACCATTCAATTCTAAGCTAGAATTACCCTTATTAGTATTAACAAATGTTAGGAGACCTAATACCACCCAAAGCAATATAGTTTTCATTTTTAGGAAGATATGTATATGTATGTGTGTATACATACATATATACATACATACATATATATTATATATACATACATATATAATATATATATATATATATATATATATATATATATATATATATATATATATATATATATAAACTCCTAGCCTCAAATCCCTTTAATGTCTATCTTTACTACTAACTTAATCTTCCAGGGCTAAAGAGAACAAGTCAAACCTTTTTTTTTTTTCTATGCAACAAATCTTTCAAATGCTTAAAAGCAGCTTTTATATTTCCCACCTGTTTTCTCTTATCCAGACTAAACACAATACTTCCTTCTACCTAAACCCTCTATCTTCCTTGTTCCTTTCCCCAGCATTCCTTCTTCATTCTTTTCTTCTCCTCCATGTCAGATTCTCATCTGACATGAACTCAAGACCTTTCATCATTTCAGCTATTTGTTTTTAAATGCTTTTGAACTTTATGGTGATCTTCATAAAAATGCAATATTGATCATTGAACACAAGAATTCAGATGCAATCTGACCAAGGCAGTGTACAATGAGATTATTGTCTCCCTAGTAGCCTTTAGTAGCCTTTCTTAAACAAGCCTAAGATTTTCAATAGCTATTTTGACTATTATATTACGCTATTGTTTTATATGGAGCTCAAAGTTCAAGAAAATTTCCATGTCCTTTATAGATAAGCTGTTATCTAATTTTACTTAACTCAATGTACAACTTCAAATTTATTCTTGTTGAATTTCAAACTGTTAAATTCAGCTCAATGATCAAGTATATCAGTACCTTTAAGATTTTGACTCTCTAATTGAAGTATGCAGCTGTACATCCCCCAAAGTCAGTGTTCCTTGGCTTTACAAACAGGCTCTCCTTTTGTGTGTTCCTGACCTTTATTCATATTTGCTGTATCTTCTCTGTCCCGTGATATGACCTTGGCTGTTGACTTTGAGGACTCCATAGGGCATATGTGGCTCCAGACCATTAGCCTAGTCATCAAAATTCAGTAATGAAGGTCTAAGCTCTTTAAAATTCAGGCAGTTGTGATTTCTGTGGGTTGTGGAAAATGTAACCATGAGGGAATCAGTGAATACACAATAGATAGTTATAATCATAATCGATTTTGGAATATTGACAATTCAATGTAAGGAATTCTAAGAGTTGTTATGAAAATTAAATGCTATAAAAATGAATAAAGTGCTTTGTAGCAATATAGGAGACAGGGCATAAGGATACACACAATAGGAAGCTGAAAATTATGTAGAGTTTAATAGCAGAGAAATAAAGCAAGCCCATTTATGTAATGCTCCAGTATAATGTTGTCTTGAATAGTAAACTTAAGGTAATAGATATAGAGTGAAAAGGGCTTTTGAGATGACCTGGTTTTATCTTTTATAATTTGGAGGTATATTACAGGTGAAGAAACTAGGGGTATTTTCACTTTGAAATTCATTCTTTTCAAGCTACATAATCACTTATAGAGACAAAGTAGACCCCCAAATAACATCTCTTGTACCTTCACCATGAAGAATTTAATTAAAAACCTTTTTAGAAAGACACTTAACTTTGAAAATAAAATCTTTGAAGAGAGATGTTCACGTTCTTCCTGTCTCTGTCTCTCTAGATATTACAATGTCCTGTCACGGTTGCATAGATATCATGTATATAGATATAGGCTATGAAGTTAGGACCCCTTTGTCTAATGACAATATACTTTCTGGAAACTGCATGACAATGGGCCAGTCACTTCCTTTCTATTTACCTCCATTTCCTCTTCTGTAATATGGGATAATAATAACACCTACCTCTTAAGGTTGTTGTGAAGATGCAATATTTGTAAAGCCCTTTGAAAACCTTAAAGTGCTACAGAAATGGTAGCTGCCCTCACCATTTCCATTATATCACACTCTTTGTAGATGATAATATATAGTACAGCAATTAGGAAAACTTGCAGCTATATTTTCTCCATGACATACACAACATAATAGGGCTCTATTTACTTTCTGTCTCTCTCTATCTAATTGAATGTAATTGTAATCTATAAACTTTCTTTTTCTTTCTTTCTTTCTTTCTTTCTTTGTCTCTCTCTCTCCTTCTTTCTTTCTCTTTCTCTCCCTTCCTCCCTCCTTCTTTCTCTCCTTCCCTTTCTCCCTCCCTCCTTCCCTCCTCCTTCCTTCCTTTCTTTCTTCCTTCCTTTCTTTCTGTCTCTCTTTCTCTCTTTCTTTCTCTCTTTTTTTCTCTTTCTTTCTCTCTTTCTCTTTTTCTTTCTCTCTTTCTTTCTCTCTTTCTTTCTTTCTCTTTCTCTCTTTCTCTCTTTCTCTCTCTCTCTCTCTCTCTCTCTCTCTCTCTCTCTCTCTCTCTCTCTCTCTCTCTCTTTCTCTCTTTCTCTTTTTTTCTTTCTTGCAATTAAGTACTATAGTGGATAAAATGCTAAGTCTAGAGTAAGAAGACTTTTCTTCCTGAGTTCAAGTTTTGTCACACACTTACTAACTTTGTGACCCTTGGCAAGTTATATAACACTGTTTACTTCAGTTTTCTCATCTGCAAAGTGAGATGTAGAAGGAAATGAAAAACCACTCCATATTTTTTTTTGCAGAGAAAACTCCAAATGGGGTCACAAAGATCTGAATACATCTGGAAAACTGAAATTTTGAAGTATAATATTTAGTTTAGTTTAAAAATAAAAGAATTTATTTCTATTTCCTCTATGGGAAAAGTTTAATTTAAGTGAGGTTTCAGTTTTTATATTATATTCACATATTTCCTTTAGAATCTTTAGTGTTTGGACATATGTTTGTAAAACAAAAACAATATTAAAAGGGGAAAATTTAAATTATAAAGTAAAATACCACTCCCAGGTTTCATCACTGATAAAGAGTACCAATGTCAACCATTCTTAACATATCAGCAAAGTCACTAAGGACAGTTTTATATGTCATACTCAATCTTTTCAGTTTTTACATAAAAGCACTTTGACTACATTCATTTTTTTAAAGATTGAATTTAGTCAGTAAGAGTGTTTTCTGTTATAGTTCTTGCTGGTGCTGCTATTGAGTGCCAAATAACTGGTTTGAAGGAAAGTTTCACATTGAAATTCATTGTTTTCATGTCACATAATCATTTAGGCAGACAAGGTAGAACCCCAAACAATATATTTCCTACCTTTTACATGTGAAATGAATTTAAAGCTTTTGAGAAAGTTACTGAACTTTTAAAATAAAATCTTTAAAGAGGCATGTTCAAATTCTGTCATTTAATCTCCCTTCCCCCCTCTTTTGTTCCCTCCTCCTCCTCCTTTTCCTTCTCTCCTTCTCCTTTCTCTGTCTCTGTGTGTGTCTGTCTGTCTCTCCATTCCTTTTTCTTTTTCTCTCCCAATCTTCCCACCCTCTATTGCAAAGAAGGTCCAACTACATTTGTCAAACACTATTATGGGAAATATACTCTCTTAAATGTTGATACTGCAAAAATAAAAAGTTCCTGCCTTTAAGGAGTGTATGATTGTGTTTGTATGTGTGTGTGCACATGTGGAAAATGTATTTAAACACAGTGCAAAGTAAATTATGGGAAATGAAAAGTTTGAGCCAGGATGAAGACCTTAAAAGCCAAGATAAGAATTTTTTATTATATGTATTGTGGAGCTCTTAAGAGTTTTTGAGCAAAGAAGTGATGTGAATGGATTTGGTAATTAAAAGGATTAATCTGGTAGCAGTATTAATAGTATATTAGGTTAATGGATAACATCGTAGAAAGGGAAATCAATTAGGAGGCTATTATGGTTACTAGAAGATTATTAGTATATTCTATGGGAGAAATAAAGATAGAAGTAGAAATAAAATGGGTGCAGTGGAAATTAAATGAGGGATAAGTATAATGTCATTTGGGTAAAATCAAGAAGATTTAACAAGTGTCAACATGAGGGAGAAGAATAAGAATGAATATTTCAAGTTCATTACTGTCATCAGAATTTTAGTTTTGGATGTGTTGAATTAGAAGTTCCTAAGTGATATCTAGGAGAAGATATCCAGCTGAAAGTTTAAAATTGGGAAAATATCTGGGGTAGAGTATTTGAGACTCATCAATACAGGTGGAGATAAATGAAGCTTTGGAATCAATCAAGAAGATAATATGTAGACTGAAAAAGCCAGAACCTTGGAGAAACCTTGAATATAAAAAGGAATAATGAATATTAAAAGTGGGTAAAAAGGAATGAGCAGAGCTGAAGCAGTCAAATTAAGTTACAGGTCACATAAAATAAAAAAAAAAATAGAAAGTCTAAAGAAGGAAAGGGGTGACTATTGGTGTCAAACATATCTGGATGGTCAGGGACTGAGGAAAGAGGCCAATGGATTTAAAGAAAAAGGAAAGGTTTCAAAAGACCAATAAAATGTGGATTGGTGATTAAGAGATCTCTAAAATTACTCTTTCAGTAAATCTAGGTTTTTTGGTCTTTTTTTTCTGGAAAAGGAAGAAATGAACATGTTTGTAGACATTTAAAACCTGGAATGAATCATTTTAGAGAAAGAGATTTAGGAAGAGAGAGAATGAGAATGCTATCTTAGTCACTAAGTGGTACTTACAGCTATTCAAAGGAGAGTTACACAGTTATCCTGACATTTTGTTCATATCCTATGAGAATAGAAGTATTCTTTATGGGTTTGAGAGTCAATATTAATTTCTCTCTCCCCTTTAACCATCTCTCTGGGACAATGCTGATTTATTTTTAGGAGTATATAGATGTAAGGATCTCTCCAGTTGAAACTTAGCTCTTTAGTAAATCTATACAATTAGAATTTGGTTCTTTGCTCTTACCAACAGGTATAAACCTTCCTTCTTTTCTTGAATTTGCTGTATTTTAATTGTTTCCAGTGACATCTTGATATAATGGAATTAATACTCCAGGAAGGCAGTCTGCAGGAAGTTGTTTTTTAATCTTTTTATCCTAAGAATCAATAAGCAAATAGTATTTGGTAACAGAGAAATGATGAATAATAATCAAACATCCACCAAGTAATTATGAGCTCACTAGTCTATCACATTGCGTAAGTTAGCCCAGACATTGGATTAACCTAGACTCAGGACTTCTCAGTTTTACACAGTTTGAATTTATATAATTTTTCAAAGCTGTGCCTCCATGAACAGTTCGAGTTATGTAGTAATACAATTCCCAAGGATCTTTGACTTCTGTCAACAGTAATAGAAAGGAAAGAAACTCTAGACCTCAAACTCATAATATAAAAGTAGGAAACTTGAAATCTGGTGTGAACTGTAAGAATATCTCAGGTGTTTCCCCCCATTTTCCAGGTTATTTGGCCATATATAGGGATCTATGGCAATTTTAGGTCCTGTGGATCAAGATAAGTGGATTCACCAGTCAAATCAATCAAGGAGCAGTATTTTTATTATTGTGCCTGTTTCCTTCCTTCTTTGAATGCTATAGCTTTTCTCTGCAATACTTACATAAAGTCATTTTGTATTTCACTTTGCCATTCTAAATCTTCTCACTGCCCCAGAGTGAAAGTCGATAAACATTTATTAAGCACTTACAATATACCAGGTCTTGTGTTTTGTGCTGTAGATATGAAGAAAGGTATAATACAGCCCTCAAGGAGTTCATGATCTAATATGGGAAGATAATTCATAAAGAGAAGCTGAAACGAGGGTGATAAGAGTTACTCAGTATTGGGGTATATTAGAGTCTTACAACCAGGAAGGATGAGGATCTGAGGAGGTAAGAGATTGAGAATTGATTGCATCTAGTAAAATAATGCAGTTTTGGAGATTAGAAAGGCTGGGAAAGCAGTTAAATGAGAAATGAGGTGAATTCCCAGAAAGTCCTTCTTACATGGTGAAAGATCAGAGGGGATGTCTCCAGTGTTTATCCTTCACCATCTCTAATTAGAGGGAAAGAGGTACCCCAAGGAAAGATGGTGCTGAGGATGAGTAAGTTTCAGAATTGATTTCATCTAGCAGAATGATGAGTTTCTGGAGATGAGGATGGAAAATTCTTATGAGGAAGCTGTTCATCTTGGTTTCGAAGCAGGGAGGATATTTCAGTGTTGTGATCAAATATAAATAATCAAGGGATGAGACTCACTTACATAGCTGACAGTCAACATTATTTATATAAACAAGAGGTTATAAAAACCTATCCAGCAAACATTTCTGCAGTGGGTGAACGGCTATCTTCCATCTCCATAAATTCCATTATTTAACACTTTCTGTAATTTACTTAAAAGTATAATGAGATAAACAATTATCTATATTATTCTTTAAATTTTCAGGATTAGTGACATATTTTAAAAGTGTCTTTCTGCACTTTAGTATTCACTCAAAAATAGTTTGTATTTGTGGCATAATCATGCACCATCAACACATCACTTTTCACTGCATAATGCTACATGCTAATCTGTCAGGCCCATGATACCCACCTCATTTAGATGCAGAAATGCAGATAAAATAGATTTAAAAATATTTAAATTTAAATTTGCATTTGCATATTGAACATCAAAATGTACGTTATCATTCCTTACTGGCTTCCAGAAAACACTTCTGGCCCTTGATTTAGTGACAATCATTTTGACATTTCCCTCATTAAAGAATTCCTCCAAGAGTCAAAGAGCTGATGGAAAAGAATGGCTATTTTATAGATTGTTTGAAAATTGGCCAGTGATATTTAGCAGCAGAACCTCACGCATACCGAAAAGGGAGTCATAAAGAAAGTATATGCTGATAAGATATTTATCCTGAACTTTAATATGTTCCTATTTTTGTAAAGCTCATGGGATGCCATTTTAATCTATATTTAACATTTCTTGGGAAAAGTGCAATTTTTTCTTCTATTTTTGAAACTACATCCTTTAATTTATCTTCTTAGGAAAGCAGAGCATTAGGGAAGACCTTTAGTCTGGGAATCAATACTGCTTTGTTCTAATTCTTGTTCAGGTTTTAGGATGTTACTATCTTTTTTAAAGAAGATTCGTTGATTCCTATTGCTCTAGAACAAAACACAAAGATTCCTTTTCTCTCTCCACCTTTGTACTAATTATTCTCTTAATACACTCTGCATTTTGGAGGGAAGGGGTGAAACAATTAGGTTTAAGTGACTTGCCTAGGGTCACACAGCTAGTAATTGTTAAGTGTCTGAGGTAAAATTTGCAAACAGGTCTGCCTAACTTCAGGGCCAGTACTCTATCCACTGAGTCATCCAGCTGCTCCGACTTCACATTTTAGACAAATTGTCCTATTTAATTGTTTCCTCAACTTGACATTCCTTCTACCATTGCCATGCCTTTAAACTGACTGTCCCCAAATCATAGAATGCACTGTTTCTTCACTTTCACCTCTTAGAATACCATCATAATTCAAGGCTCAGGTCAAATGTTGTACCCTATAGGAAGCTTTCCCTTATTTCTCTCATTTAGTGAGTTCTTCTTCCTCCAGTTGCCATCCATTTACTTATCTTGGTATTTATTCTATCCCTATTGTAAAATGTAAGCTTGTTGAGGCAGGAACTCTATTTTATCTGCACATCTTCATTGTCAAACATAACGCTTCTCACATAAAAGTTGTTTGTTGTATGGGAATACTATTAGCAAGCACATCACCTCCACTTATCCCTATCAAAAGAATCTGTTCTAGACAATCTCTAATGTCCCTTATACCTCAAATATTCCAGAGACCTACAATTCCAGATTCAAGCAAAAATGCTTGTGTAGTATTTCTAGGCTCAGTGGCAAAGGTAATGTAATGCTCTGGAAGGATCCCCAGAGAGTGGGGTAACTTTTGGCATGGATGTCCTAAATTTTAACAAGTTTCCTGATCTTATTACTGACTTCCTAGAAAACACTTAGCTCATGTCAGCATTTTTCCTTGAGAACATAGGATTCTCATATTCTGACACCTCCCAGGTAAAATAAATGGCACTTTGTGGGATGTGATAATGACTGCAAATTCAAATTTCAATCATCTTGAAAGGTTCTGGACATCTATTGTACAAACTGATTCAAGTACTTTAAGAGATATTTATTAGGTGCACTCTGGCAATTGAAAACTCCCAATTGAAATAGCTGGAAGACTTCCAGATGAACAGCATTTGCTTATTGAATGCTTCTATTCCTTCTAAGATCTGGATGCATTTATAAAATAACACACAGAATGATCCAAAAATGAGCTCCTACTATAGTTCTATAATCTTAAAAAGATGATATAAGGTCACGTTAGTGTAGAGGTATGTCTTATACAATTTATATCTGGTGATCATCTTGTAGGGTCTAATGCTACATTCATATTGGAAATAGTTGCTACTAGAAACCACAGTCTAACCACTATTTTGTAATCCAAAAAAATTTAGTCTGGTCCTAATGTCACTGCCTAAAGTCATTCCTATGTCATATTTGTGCCTGTGTCTTGTAGTTTGCATCATCTCTATGTATCTCTATGTATGTATGGTTCATCAATCCATATATCCAACTTTTATCTTTCTTCTGAGCTTTAATTATCCATCACCAACTGTCCATTGGACATGTCCATCTTGATATTCCATAGTCATCTTGGATTTGTCATGTCTAAAAATAATTGTTTTCCCTTTAAATACCATATATTAAATCCAATCATCATGCTCATATTTTGACTTCCTTTCACATCTCTTATCTAAATCATCACCTCCTTGTTAATGCTTATTCTAATAACATCTTTGACATTCATTTCCCTTGCTCCACTCACAGTCTGAATGGAAGTATTCATTACTTCTTATCTGAACTATTGCAAAAGCCCCTCAATTTTTCCCCATCTTCAACCTCTTCCATATACCTGTTATTTCCAGGTTGATATTCCCAAAGCACATCTAATCTTGTCACTTCTTTCCTCAAGAACTTATCTAGGTCTCCTGTTTCTAAGATAAAATGTAAACTACTCTAACTCTAACACTTGGTGGCCAGAGCACTCAGGGATTAAGTTACACATATAAATGGATTATCAAGGGATAGTCCCAAATACAACTGTATCATGTTGATATAAAGTAGAAATTAATTAAATGGACTGTGCTTAGAGGCTTCAAAAATTTATCTTATTTGTTAGGGTGAAGGATTCACAACATTCCGGTAACTTCATTTTCCATCAGTTGCTCTGTTTGTCTTTGATTTCATAGAACAAATACATTGTGATCCTCCTTTCATTTTTCTTTTATGTATTATCATCTGCCATAGATTATAAGGAAAGGGCTATTATCTTTTTGTTATTTGTTTCTTCAGTGCTTAGTATGACACCTATTACATAGTGGACATTTAATTAATGTTTATTGAATTGGATTATTAAATAAATAAGGAGGTGACTTCTAGTCTTAGAGAAATCTAGAGATTTTACTAGTCTATTCATAAAACATCAGAGCACTTCTTTCCACTGCCTTATCTTGGCAAAACCAAAATGTTTCTCATAAGCAGCAATATTGAGTGACTTTTATCACCAGTTCAGTCTCCTTGTACTCTTCCATTTTTTAACCTGGAAGAAAATTGGAAGCAAGCCCAGTCTAGCAGGGAGGATTTCATTTATGTGAGAGACTGAAAATCTGAGACCAATGCATCCGTTGTTCAGTCATTTTTCCAGTAATGTTAGACTCTTTTTGACCCCATTCGGGGTTTTTCTGGCAAGCATACTGGAGTGGTTTGTCATTTCTTTTTCCTGGTAATTTCAAAGATGAGGAAACTAAGCAAAACAGGTTAAATGACTTGCCAGCATTCCAGATGTCTGAAGCCAGAGCTAAGGAAAGTGAATCTTCCCAACTCCAGGCTTGGCACTCTATCCACTGTGTCACCTGGTTGGCAGACCTTATCACTTATCTGATTTTCTACAGATTTGGATATCTACATTTTAGTTGTGTATCACAGGAAATAGGCTCCAAGTTCCACATGGTCAGTTGTAGAAAAGGAATATTTTGTTGTCCAGCACAATTCGTTACACATAGTAGGTATTTATTGATTATTAGAGAGCTAAGGATTGCTGCTCAGTTACACTGAATGGCAAAATGTCAATCACCCAAAGCTAGTTAAATCTATAACTTCAAGAATTCTTTCACCAATTTCACACTTTAGTTTTGTCCCCCTTGTCTTCTATGACTTTACCCAGATTATTTTGGGAAATCTATGCCCATTTTTCTCATTCTATTTTCTTTCCCTTGATTATTAAGTAAAAGTATAGTACAAGTGATATAACCTTATCACATAAAAGGAAAGCCACAGGTAGGGAAAATCAGATTTGACAAAAAATATCACCACCAACTTCTAGAGTACTTGAAATGCCCAGAATTTCCTTTTAAAATCTTCATGAACTATGGCTCTATCTTTTTATCTTTTTCAAATCCAACTTCTTTTGCCATAAGCACCACACAAACATAATTAAATATGAAAGCATATGAAAGATATTCAATTTTGTTTAGTTTCCATTATATTAAGGGACTAGCATTGCAAATGTTATCTACTGCGGCTCATGGAAATACATAATGTTTTAGTTTCATTATGCGTTAAATAGGCTTTTGTGGACCAGGATGAGTGCCTAGCCACTTTTTGTGATAATTTCTAAAAGGGGTAATATATACCAAGTTCTGTTCTTTTGGCTAACAAAAACATTTTTCGAAAATGATCATTTCAAATATGAGGACTGCCCTTACACTCATAAAAATAGGATTTGTATCTGTTATTTTGTAAGAGGCAATTGTCTGAGACTAAAATTTAGAGTTTTTGTTAATTTTCTCTTCTGTGCTTAGACCTAAAGGAAGAAAGCAGAGATGGCTTCTTAAGTAGTTCACAATTATCATCAGCTTTTCCCAAAATCTATGAATTTGTTTTTCATCTTAATGTACCTATATTTCTTCATCTATAGGAAAGAAAAAAATACAGCTGCCTAGCTTACAGCACTAAAATGAAATGAACAAACCATCAATCAACAATTATTCATTTAAACTGCTGGGATAACTGGAAATTAGTATGGCAGAAATTAGGCATGGACCCACACTTAACACCGTATACCAAGATAAGATCAAAATGAGTCCATGATTTAGACATAAAGAACGAGATTATAAACAAATTGGAGGAACATAGGATAGTTTATCTCTCAGACTTGTGGAAGAGGAAGAAATTTGTGAATAAAGACGAACTAGAGACCATTATTGATCACAAAATAGAAAATTTTGATTACATCAAATTAAAAAGCTTCTGTACAAACAAAACTAATGTAAACAAGATTAGAAGGGAAGCAACAAACTGGGAAAACATCTTCACAGTTAAAGGTTCTGATAAAGGTCTCATTTCCAAAATATATAGAGAGCTGACTCTAATTTATAAGAAACCAAGCCATTCTCCAATTGATAAATGGTCAAAGGATATGAACAGACAATTTTCAGATGATGAAATTGAAATCATTACCACTCATATGAAAGAGTGTTCCAAATCATTATTAATCAGAGAAATGCAAATTAAGACAACTCTGAGATACCACTACACACCTGTCAGATTGGCTAAGATGACAGGAAAAAATAATGATGAGTGTTGGAGGGGATGTGGGAAAACTGGGACACTGATACATTGTTGGTGGAGCTGTGAACGAATCCAACCATTCTGGAGAGCAATCTGGAATTATGCCCAAAAAGTTATCAAACTGTGCATACCCTTTGACCCAGCAGTGTTTCTACTGGGCTTATACCCCAAGGAGATACTAAAGAAGGGAAAGGGACCTGTATGTGCCAAAATGTTTGTGGCAGCCCTGTTTGTAGTGGCTAGAAGCTGGAAACTGAGTGGCTGCCCATCAATTGGAGAATGGTTGGGTAAATTGTGGTATATGAATGTTATGGAATATTATTGTTCTGTAAGAAATGACCAGCAAGATGAATACAGAGAAGCTTGGAGAGAATTACATGAACTGATGCTAAGTGAAATGAGCAGAACCAAGAGATCATTATATACGTCAACAACGATACTGTATGAAGATGTAATTTGATGAAAGCGGATTTCTTTGACAAAGAGACCTAATTTAGTTTCAATTGATCAATGATGGACAGAAGCAGCTACACCCAAAGGAAAAGAAAACACTGGGAAATGAATGTAAACTGTTTGCAAAAAAACAAAAAACAAAAAAACAATTATTCATTTAATTCCTATTTTAAACTAGACATTGTGCTAGATAATAGAGATATACAACAACAACAAACAACAAATGAAACAATCTTGAGTCATAAGGAACTTACATCCTTTCAAAGGGAGAGGGGAAAATATTTAACTCTTTCTAAAGCATGTAATGATATGGACCTTATTTGATCATATTGGTAATAGAATTCCAATAAATGTTTTCAGAATTATTTAATTGCAATTGCATTATGTTAAGTTCTTGATTATTCATAAAACAAATAATAGCCAGATATGGTCAGATATTAGGATGCACAACATCAGAGGTCAATATTATGTCAAAGACCGATATGGAGCGGGGTAAATGTAGATGACAAATACAAATGATATGGGATACCTCTAATAAGTTAAATGACCCACATTTCTTTCAGGCAACAAGAGGCCTTTGCAGTTGAATTTTGGCGAGAGCACTTTCTAAAAGTAAAATTGGAATCTGAAATATTACATTGATTTATTCCTTTTCATTGAAAACAAAACATTTTGCCTCCTTTTGGGGACCTCCCATCGCCTTTCTTAAACCAAAGCATGAGGAATTAAAGACACAGATTCTTCTGTGCAGTGTGTGTTTATGTGCTTAATGGTAGTCAAGCGTGTAAGCTGTTACAGAAACATATTTGGGAAGGTCTTTCATCTCTATAAACAGCTTACGGCAGCCATCACGGCTTATTTTATTATTGGCACTCAGACATAAACCCAGAGACTGAAGTAGCAACTTAAGAGCACATTTGCACAGAATGACTCTCTTGGGAATCCAGGGCCCAATCATAAGAAGAGGACTTCCCTCTTTGGTGACTGAACACAACTGGATTAAAAATAAAGTATTTTTGAGGCTGATGGACAAGTGACAGAGAAAATAGCTAGAAGTCTCCACCACAACAGCTTTTCAATGTTTTCCTAAAATAGGCCAGGTTGCACTTAGAAGTGATATATATTAAATCTTGCTTTTAAGTTAAAAAACAAAACAGGTATTACAAGAACAGGATAGGAAAGACTTGGATAGGAAAAAATAGATCAAATAAAACACTTTGTTGTACTTGAATGTTTGGAAGGAATAGAAGGGGGCTGGGCTTGTCAGATAAGGCTCTTATTCATTAATTGAAGCAATCATGTTGCTAGCTAGGTATGAGGGAACTGACAGATAAACAGAAGCGAGACTTGAGTATTGGATTGATTGATGTATTTCTATCCAAGGTCCTAACTACTCACGTAGACTGTCATAGGCATATTGTTATCATATACCATACTTTGGCTCCCAAGAACAAAACTTAAGGAAGTTTTAGCCTAAGTAAGATATATAAAGCAAAAAGATAATGAACATATATTTTATGCTGTTCAGAACATATTGAACATGTTATATTCTGCATAACACATCTTAAGATCTTTCAACTAAGACTGTTCAAAGAAAAGTGAGCAGCAAAAAAAAGGCAAATCTAGAAATGTTTTATCAGAAATGGTTGAAAGAATGGGGATATTTTTGTGGGAAAAAGTAAGAATTTGAGGTGAGGTAGTAGTTGGTAAATACTCGAAAGTACTATGCAGCCATATAGAAAAAGCAATTAGTCATTTTGCATGATTACAAACAGGACTAAAACCAATGGGGGGAACTTCAGAGGGGATATTTAGAAGAAATATTTAAAAATGCTAATAATAAGAATTGTTAAGAAAGTACTTTGTAAAATGTCAAGTACTATATAAAAATAAATAATCATTATTTTCAGAATGGACCAGTGTTTTTTATGGTATGAAGAACTTCTAATGAAGAAACAGGGAGATTATAAGACATGTTTAGAGACATGCAACTAGGATGCGTCAAAGACAGGATTCGATCTCAGATGTCCTGGAATTTGAGGCTGGCTCTCTATCTGCTATGCCATGGTGTTTCTCATTATTTTCTAATAAGGCAGTGCAAATAGCTAAACTAGAAAAATAATGTTGATTGAGCTTAATATTTTTAAAAATAGGGTTCAAGGCACTACTTCCTTTTTACAGGGCATTTACAAGAGTTTATGGATAGCAATTGAAGAAATGCATTTTGTGTTTATTTTGTTTTATATCTTGTAAAGGGAATAAAAACAAAAAATAAAGCAATCTTAGAATCTTAAAATTGAAATGAACCTCAGAGTTTATCTAGGTCAATTCCAACTTGAAAAATCCCTTTCATGAAGAGCTCTAAAATTGAGTTCAAGACCCAAATCTATCAACTGCTAAATGGGTGAACCATGGGCAATCATATAGCCTCTTTTAACCTCAAATTTCATATCTTTTAAATAAAGGAAATAATGTTTATGTGAACTATTCACAGATAGTTGTAAGGACAGTGCTTTGTAAGTCCTTAAGTTACATATTCAATTCACCACTAGTACGTATCAGCGTTTGAGGTGAAGTTATCTACCATTTGCCACTGAAGAAATTCCCAGCCTTTGTCTGGCTCATCTCACACTTCATTATTGCTAAGGGTCTATATCATTGGAAACTGTCATGGCTATAGATGGTCATGGGAGTGAAGTAATTATATAAATTCCCCTTCATATAGTAGGTTTCTCAAGTTTTTCTCACTATATTATAGTGTATTATTAACCTTGGTTTTAAGATGAGGAAATTGAGACTGAGGTGTTTGTTGATTTGATCATGATTAAATAGCTAGTGTTAAAGGTGAAACGAAAATCTAAATCTCATTTCAAGACCCAGCCCTATAACACATTTCAACTTCTACCTAATGATGATATGAAATATAATTTTCATTCATGTCATCTACTCCCTAGTCTATCAACTGCAACATTATATAGTGGCTATCTATCATTAAAATAATGGTCAAATTTTAAAAGTCAAAATTTATCAAGAATTCCCAAAATACAGTATTTCAGAAATCTAACATGCCTTGTTTGTTCAGGGAAGGTCCTTATTTTGCTGTTCAGTTGATTCCTTCCAGAACAATATCTAATTTATAGGAGATCAAATAAATTCTAGAAACATTGATCAAGCACAGGGCATATACATTGTGTTACATTTTAGGAAACAAAAACAATAGTGTGTCGACCTTTCATGATCTTTCATTCCATCTCAATGCTTTCTTAACCCAGTTAATGTTGAGAGCTTTTGTGGCTATTATGAGTCAAAAAATGTCTTGCTAATCTTTGATATCAATTTTTATATTATCTTTCTTTGTGTGTATTTGTTAACAATGGGTATCTCATTGTATCAAATGACTCTCATGATGATGGGGAGCATTAAGAAATGCTTGATATAATTCAGAATATTTAATGAAGCATCAAATTAAGATATACTCGGTTCAGTATGAGGTAGAAGAAAGCAGGGGCAAATTCTTTCATTAAACAAAGCTATGAAAATATTCTCTTGATGAGTGATCATACCCACTTGGGATTACAGAAAAGGAGACAAATAATTTTTATTACTATATTAGAGTCCTGATGAAATGAACTTGTCTTTCCTACAATCAATGACATTGTCAAAATAGAAAAAATGGAAATTAGACAAATGCATTTTACATAGTCTTTTTTGTAACACAATGTTAATCCTCTTGTTAAGAAATTTAAGTTTTAGTCATATCTTGTTTCTATCAATATATTATATATATATAAATACATGAATATATGTACACATATGTGAATGTCTACATAAATGTATATGTATGGTGTATATGAATGTCAATCTAATGGCTTAGTGCAAAATTTTTTAAATGGTCATATAACTGAATATGGGGGTCATGAAACTATAATTTATTATCAGTAAATATTTAATTAAACTATAATTTGTTATCAATAAATGTTAAATAAAATGGGCCTATTTTATATACCTATATATACTCAGAGTTGTGTAAAAATTTCTCAAGTGAAAAGGAGTCCCAAGAAGAAAATATTTATACATATATATATATATATATATCCATACATGTGTTTATATATTCAGATTTAAAGTTCTTAATGGCTAACATAAGGATTATAAAACATTTCAATTTTACTAATCTTTCAGCTTTTACTAATCAATCAATCATCAATCAAATTATGGACTACTTCAGAATTTAAGAATCTGATGTCTAATAAATTAATTGTCATGATGATTCTTGAAAGCACCATAGGAATTTATTGATAAGAACCAGACTATTGATTTCTGCAAAGATCATAAGGCAACAAGAGTTATCATCCATTCTTTATTTTATTTTATTTTATTTTCTGAGCTGTGGTTGAACAGTTCTGTTGGTGGAAATGTTCTTCACTCTTGCTGACTATACCTTTTCTGTGAATAATTAGATGGTGGTCTGCTTCCAGAGTATGCATTTGGCCTTCTGTTCCTTGAACCACATAAAATAATTTTAAAAGAAAGGATCAGAAAATTGTGGGTAGTGGAAAATCTTTTAGAGAAGAGCAGGTCCTCTGGTAGCAATTAATTTAATAAAGCATGACATAAAGGCTTTTTTATTAAAGCACTGAAAGAAAAAGCTGATAAAATATGGACTTTGTTTCCATTGACATTATAAAATTGATATAATTTGGCAATGTGATGAAACCCAAGGTACAATGAATAAATGTAGTAAGAGTGAATTCTTTTGCTACAGGCAATTGCATAGAAATGGAGAAATCTATGGAAAGATTTTTCTTCAGTAAGTGTTTGGGGCTTATTACATTCATGCTACAGATGTTTTACAAAGAAATTTGGTCCTAAATTAACATCTGTTAAAACTTGTCTAGAACATGGTTCCTACAAAATGACTTTTAACATATGGAACTTAATTCCAATCTTCTAAATTATAAAGTTTATCTCATAATATGGGTGGACATCAATACTAAAAGGCTACACAAAATATGAAAGGCAGTCATGATATTATGAGAAAGGCAGATTAATTTGATAACATCAATTGAATGTCAATGGTAGAGCCAGGTCAAACTCTTTGTGTGTGTAAAGTGACAAAACACTCAAGTAAAACAGAACCTGATTAAAATATAACTGGGAAATGTTTTACAGAATAAAAATACAATACAACATAGCTAATATTAATTTGTGGTTTTCTAAGTTAATATGATGCCTGCAGGGATCCATTTCTAATTTCTGATTATAAGTTTCAGAAAAGATGCCAACTTGGAATGACAGAAGGGGATTCTTCTTCCAGGATATCTCTCTATCAATCAGATCATTGATCTATTCCTTATCCCTAGCTAAATAAAATGTATTGTTACCCTGTGAGGCCTGAGTTCTGGCACTTATCCTTCCTAAAATATATTACACAGAGCCAATACAGTACTCCATATTTTGTATGACTAGGACACAACAAGTCATCATAATTGTATCATTTCTAGGAATTATTATTCCTAGACATTCTACCTCTTTTAAGGGATACTGGTACAACATTAGCATTTTTAGCTTCCAGGCCACATGTTAACTAAACTCTCAGATCTTTTTTCATTTGAACTATTATTTAACCTATGCATTCCCTATCCTAAAATATAAGGTTTATTTTTTAAATATCAAGTTTAGGTCTCGACATTTCTCTATTAATTTTCATCTTATTTAGATTCAGTTCTTTATTGTAGTCTGTTGGGTTTTTTGAGAAGTCTGATATCTTTATTGTTGAAATTTTCATTTGATGTTATCACTTTTTCATCCAAGCTTTATTATGTAAACCACAAGTTTGATAAATGTGCTTGTATTAGGTTCATTAAGTTCTAATTTACTAATTTGGAATTTGCTAGTTATTTGTGTCATCTTGGATAAGTCTTTATGTCTTTAGAGCTAAATTTCTTTACTGCAAAATGAAAATTTTGAATTATCTCATTCCAAGTTTTCTTTCATGTCTAAAATTTCAATTATGATATTACTACAGTAATTTATGAAATGTGTTAACCTAAGAAGAAACAGTTTTTAAAATTGTAAAAAAAATATTTAAAATATAAATAATTTCAGTTAGATAATGTAATGAGTGATTATTATAAATTATGATATGAAATTTGGCATGCTTAGCATATATCACCTTATCCTTCTGAATTTGATATTTCATAGGCCTAAGATTTTCTTTTCAGTGAAACAGTCCTTGGTGTCGTTGGTATATATGGATCATTGACTAGTTTCATTTTTTTTTTTTTTAACAATCTGGGCATCATATTGTTAGAAAGGACTTTGATAAGACAGAGTACATCCAGAAAGAGATGATCAAGATTATAAAGCAATGCAAAATCATTCAGTAAAGGGATATGTTGGCATGAAAAACATAGGGCAAATATCTTAACTTTTTCATTATTTTCAAATTCTTTAAAGTTGTCAAGTGAAAGAGGTATTAGATTGCTTTTTTTGGCTTTAGGATACAGGAGTAGGATCAGAAGGTAGAATCAATAGTAGGAGAGATTTAGTTTAACATTTAGGAGATATAGTGCATAGAGCACTGTTTGAGGATAATAAGATGTAAGTTCAAATCCTGCCTGAGATACTTAATAACTATATGATATCGAACAAGTCATTTAACCTCTTTGTTCTAGTTTCTTCATCTGTAAAATGGGGATAACACTTGCCTTCCAGCATTGTGAGGATCAAATGAGATAAAATATGTATTAGTTCTTTTGTAAACTCTAAGGCATTATATAAATATCCACTATCCTCCCTCTAAAAAAGTCTTTCTAGAAGGCATAAGATTTGGGAAAGTAATTAGTTCCTAGACACTAAAGATGCTTAAGTGAACATTAAATGACAACTAAAATCTAGATTAAAATTTGGGATGAAAAGAAGGGATGATAGAGATCAGATCACATTTATGTAGCACTTTAGAATAAATGCTTGTTGAATTGAATGAACACAGTGCTGTGCAATTTATAAGATACTGCTTTTACAATGACTCTAGGATACAGGTAATGGCATTTCAAAGATTAGGAAACCCAAGTCCAAAAGTTGTGTCTTTCCCCAAATCACAAGATTAGCAAATGATAGGTTATGATTTTCCCCTTTCAGACCAGTATTCACTTAAAATAATTTCATCATACAGGAATTTGATTAAGATGACCTCTGAGACGCATCCTATTTTTTAAAATTATAGGATTCTATCATTTTTGTTTTATCAATAGCACAAAACAGAATCCTTACACATATATTTATGTACATATTTATGTATATATGTACAAACATGTGTTTATGTAATCTTTCCTATTACCTTCTAGAAATCTTAAAAATGGAAAAAATCCTTGAATCCTTTAAGAGAGACATTGACCCAAATGAATATATCCTTTTTTATTCTGGTCAATAAGAAATGCTTAGATGAAAGTCAAAATATAAATCTTTAAGAAGCATCTTGCCCAAGATCCTGCACTTGGTTATTTAATAATTAAAGCTAGAAATGTTCCGTATGTCCTATATGCATATTTTATCTATTAGGAGACCAACTTAGTCTTTTAATTGAGTCTGCTCAAAATCTTTCATGCACTAAAGATCCTGACTCTTTTTAATCTTGGAAAGTTGCCTCAAATAGAAACTCATCTTTAACTACTCTTATTTAGACTAAAAAGTTGGCAGAAATTTTCAACAGCTGGTAAATGTTAATCCTTGGGGACAATTTTTCAAGCTTAAAGCCTCTCTTTTATTCCCCAAATTCATCTTCTATAGATTTTTTTTCTTCCTTGAAAGAAAAAAAAAAGATTAAAATAGTTTTTTTGGTTAAAAATGTCAATAGATTCAAATCAACTATCTTTATATTTAAGTTTGAAAATACTGTTTGAACTGTTGTTACATATGATTGGTCAGCATTACATATTTCAGGACATCTTAGATTCAGTCATATCTTTTTTAGGTCCAGACCTTGTAACCCATTTCAATGCTTAAAAAAAATGAATAGGTACATTTACCTTAAAAAACCCATATCCATATATAGATATAAATGTAGTTATATACATATATATGTATATGTATAAGTATAGGCATATAGACACATACATATGTATATTAAAGTGAATAGATAAAATACTTTTGGAGGAAGATGAGTATTGCATTTCCTTAACTGACTTTTTAGAATCTGAAGGGATCTCGATTATTCAAAAATTTAGTTCAAATAAATGTTATATATTTTTTTTAAAAAAAAGTATTTTATGTATGAGCAAGACTCTTCCCAAAACAAATGAGATGAGGGAATATAATTCAACACAATGAACCAAAGATGAGTTCATATTGTTTTTTTTTTTCCTTTATAATGTTACATACTTATCAGCTGTACTAATCTACCATCTCACATGAGAGAGGATGAGATTAGAATAATAGCTAGCATGCATTAGCACTTCAAGATTGGTAAATAACTTTACTGTTCTTATCTTATTTTATCTTCACAAAACTTCTGTGAAGCTGGTGCTATTACTATCTCTATTTTCCCTAGGAAGACTTGCCCAAGGTCACACTGCTAGTAAATATCTGAGCCTAGGACAAGGCCCACTTGGTCTTTGGACCCTGTTTGCCTCAGAGTAATTTTAAATAGCAATTGATTTGAAATAACAATTGTTCTTGTTTTGCCTAGAAATTCTGAGGTCCTACCCCTTGCAGATTGATTTTTCCACTAGCTAAAAAAGTCGTTTCTCAACTCATTTCTTTCTTACCTATTCTTAATTACTGATGGGTGCTGAAATCTGTTAAAGATCTTAGCTTTAAAAGGCTAATGTTCTCATTGCATCCAGGCTCATCTCCAGTCATCCTGATCTATATTTGGCCGCTGGACACAAATGGCTCCAGAGGAGAAACTGAAACTGGTGACTGTGCACAGTTCTGAACTCAAATTTTTTTGACTCTTAATTCTAATACTCTATCCCTTGTGCTACATGGCTAGGGCTGCTGATCACCAATTTAAAAGATGGTCTATGAAAGAAATATCTATCTGCACATACCTATAATTATATACACATGTATGTTATATACATGGGTACATACATACCTGGATTTATGTATGCACAATTATGTAAATGCATATATATACATACATACACTTGTGCATATTTATGTATATACATGTATATGTATATACATATCTATATATGCATATGCACACAGTTATGCCCTCCTTCTTAAATGAATTTACAATTCATCTGGCTACCAAGGAGGACAGGCTCTATTAATTTACTCCAACATGTGATACTCTAATTGAAGAGATAAAGGTTAAGGATGGTTTCATTATTTGGTCGATACTAATTATCCATTATTGTTCTTTTCTCCTTAAACCCCTTGTCTTTGAAAAATTAATCAGATCTACCTAGTTTCAGCAATTACCAAATCTTTAATTATGGACAGCATTATGATAGATATATATCTATAATCTGAGGAAAAGTTAGTAATACAATCACAATATTTCAGAGCCCCCAGTTGGTGAAATTTCTAACATGTAGGTACAGTTAAAAAGCTAAAAAGTTTTCTGTCTTAATATTATTTTATGTTTATCTTTAACTACATAATCCCTAGTCTCTTTATTTTGGGGGGGCAAAAAAATCAGCACACAGTAAACACCATGTGGACTATATATATATATATTATAGGATCTGTTATTAGAAGAAATTGACGAAAGATCTCTTTTATGGAATTTTTTAGCCCTTAAAGAGATGGGAATGAGTATTCCTTTGGACAGAATTTTCTATTCTGATTTTTATATAGAAAAATTGAGATTTCCTCCTTTCTCTTGTTGCCCCATACCGCTTATTCATTCTGGCTGAGATCATTTCATTGTGGGCAAAGCTGAGGAGATTCTTTACCAGTGCTGCTTCTACTAAGCTTTTGAAGTTTCCACTCCCTCTCAGTCTGTCACATAGACTCAGTGTGTCCAGTTAAGCACTCCCAGGTGTGATTCATTTCTGTCTCCTTGTTCAGAGATCATGATTATTTCAAATGAATCTCAGGACTGAGAAAGGAATGCTTGTCCCTGTGAACTACAAATCCCAAAATGTGACTTGGTTGTCAAACTACTTGTACATTCCTCTCTGGAATTTGGAATTAATGGTGTTTTACATTTTGGAGTTTAATTGCACATAATTAGTCTATTCTTCTGGAGTCACACAGAGTCTGGGGTATTGTATATTTCCCTTTTCAACTAAGACACTTTTTCCTCTTTATCCAGGTAGATGCTTTAAACTGGGTTTGGTGTTGGAGAGCCTGAACTCTAATAAGAAGGAGATGGGGTTAAGCATCTGATTCTGACCATCTTCATCTTATTACATTCCTACACTGGCATGTGCAGTAAAAATAAAAACTAAAATTCTTATAGTTTATATTATGGCTTATGTTTAGAACTTCCACCAAAGGAGAAGGTGAAAAGGTATTCAATGTACTATACTATTGTATAGTAATGTATCAATACTATACATTGAATAGTATGAGTCAGACACGAGTCAATATTTTTTTGACCAATAAACAAAATAGATATTAATCATAAAACTATAAATTCTCACAGTATGAAGTAAAAGAAAAATTTAAAACAGTGTTTAGTAATATAGCTTAAAACTAGTATTACAATATGTTGGGAAGCTAATAAGGCCCAGGAAAATATAAAACTAGTTTGCAATAGGACTAATTAATCCTTTTTCATTTCACCTTGTTTCTGCATTGTCCAAAAAAAAAATCCAAAACTACAACTGCTGGTATATATCTGCTGGTAAAATGCTCATTTTAAACAATGTTCTATTAAATGTCTATTTGCTCTTTGAATAATTCCAAGAGACATCGTTTTTTGATGCCATTTATAAACAAACTTCAGCTCTAAAGTGACAGGACTTAGGATCTCTTGAACTGATAAATTTACTTCCATACCTGGATAGTTTCATTATCAATTAGAAACTTATTTGACTAATATTATATATATATATATATATATATATATATATAATATAGTATAATACATATATGATATAATAATTGTATAAAAATATCTATCTATATTCTCTCTCTCTCTCTTTCTTTCTCTCTCTCTCTCTCTCTCTCTCTCTCTCTCTCTCTCTCTCTCCATTTATCAGACAACTCGATCCCAAAGTCAAGCTTTCCTATGTAGAACGTGTACTTCTGATTCTGTGCAATTGAGAATCTTAAGCACACTGTGAAATATAGTGAATAATTTCTTCCATCTCTCTTGGAAAGTAGTGAGAAACTCTTGACACGATTTGCAACTAGAAGGCAGGAATGAACTTCGATTTGGGTTTACTCCCTTTTAAAAGCCCAGTGAGTTATCAACCATTAATGAATAATGAGAGTCATTGATGTTTCAAAGTGGAAGACATTTAGTCTTCATTTATATATGGCTAAAGCAGGCTCAAAACTCCTATATGCATGATCAGAATCAGAAAGCATCTTGGAATATGTTGTATAGATTGTCCTTCATTCTACTAATGTTACATAGCATCAAAATGATAGCATCTATGTTTACTGGTCCATAATATGTCATGCGTGTCCATATGTGACATACCATGCATATCTATATCATCTTGACTCTGTTTTTAGAAATGTAGTATTGTTTACATGAAAATCCTTATTATCTTCATTTACATGATCATGTACCTCCTTTTCCATTTGGTCAATTATATTTTTAAGGAGTTGTTTTTTTAGTGTATTTTAATACATCATTTTTTCTATTTAGACAATTCTGCTTTTTAAGGAGTTTTTCCCTTCAGTGGATTTTTGGGGTGCATATTCTTTTTTTAAAGCTGTTATTCTTTTCAGTACTTTTTGTGCCTCCTTTACCAATCTGTTGAATCTTTTTTAATGACTATCTTGCATCATTCTCATTTGTTTTTTTAATTTTTTCTTTTCCTCTATTATTTGATTATTAAAGTCCTTGCTGAACTATTCCAGGAATTCTTTTTCAGTCTGAGGCCATTTCAGACTTTTTCTTTGAGGTTGTGGATGTAGCTGTTTTGCCAATGTTATATTCTTCTGAGTTTGTAGTATGATCTCCCTGTCACCATAGTTCCTTTTTTCATTTATTTATTTTTGGTCAGGTTCTTTTGTTATTGTTGTTTTGTTCATTTCCCTAGACTATTTCTTGGCCTTTAAGTTTGTGTTAAGGCTTAGGTCCAGTGCTAGGTACTATCTTAAGATTCAAGTTTTTTTGTATTGCTATTTTCAGAGTAGTTCTCAGAATCTATAAGTTTTCATTTCTTCCAGTATGGCATGGTCTAAGGAAACATGTGATAACTGCTTTCCTGGCCTATGCTCTGGATTATAAATAAACGTAAAAACCCTTTTCTACCCTGGAAGTGCGACTGGGGTTCCTGTACCTGGTCGTTCCCTCATTACCTTAGGACTGTGACTGGAACTACATATAAGTAATGCATCAGAGTCTAGAACACAGTGACAGAAAAACATTCCCTGGAATCTCCTGATCAGATGTCTAAATTGCTTATTGTATGTGGGCTGAGATCCCTAGAAGTTGCTCAGTTCAGTAGCCCACAAGGTACACTTTGGCTTGCTAGGTGCAGCCTTCACTGGACTGTGCTCCACTCTCACTCCAATTTTCTTGGGTTGAAAAATTGCTTCAACTTGTCCTTTTTGTTGGCTCTGCCACTCGATAACTTGTTTTGAGGCATTATATTAAAACTCCTTGGAGGGAAATTTGGAAGAGTTCATGGGAGTTCCTGTCTTTACCCTGCCATCCTGAATCTGCATTCATTTATGATGCTTAAATTATTAAAACACAACTTTTTAAAAGTGGTCTGTAGATTTTATTTCAAGTTTATTTTTTATTTCATTAACCGTTTCTCAATTGCATGTAAAAACATTTTTTAGCAATCATTTTTCAAATTTTTGAATTCCAGATTTTCCCCCCTTCCTTGATGCAGCAAAATTTTGCTTTACTTATGCATGTGAGGAATCATGATTATTTTTTTTAAATGTATCTGAAGCTTCATTTACAAGTGTACATGTCTCTAGTTCCTCAGGACATGAAAGCTCAGTGATATTGAGATTATACTTTAAAAAATGTATCATCAAATAGCATATAACTTCCAGATTTAAACGTTAGATTTTTCAAAATGAGACAGCATCACATTAATGTTTCAAATGATAGCTTCATATATTAGTCAACTTGTAGGCAGGAAAATTAGAGGTGCTATTTAAATTTTGTAAAATATTTTACATATATCATCTTATTGGATCTGTGTAGATACCATTTGGAGTAGATAGGATAGGGGTTGAGTTTAACTGGTATATGGGGCTCTCAGATGCATAAACTTCTACAATTGGCACTTTTCAATTTAGAATTGTACAGAATTGCAATGTTGCATATGGTAATGGTCACTGAGCAAGTTAAGTGATTCCTCTAAAGTTATAAGCCAACATACACCAGAGGGAAAACTTAATTCCAGATCTCCCTGACTTTGAAGTACTGCATTCTCTCTCTCTCTCTCTCTCTCTCTCTCTCTCTCTCTCTCTCTCTCTCTCTCATTCTCTCTCTCTCTCTCCCTCCCTCCCTCTCCCTTTTTCTCTCTTTCTTTGTCTCTCTGTCTCTTTTTCCCATTCTCTCTCTCTCTCTGTCTCTTTCTGTCTCTTCTCTCTCTCTCTCTCTCTCTCTCTCTCTCTTTCTTTTTTTCTTTCTCTCTCTCTCTTTCTCCCTTTCTTTCTCTTTCTCTCTGTCTCTCTCTGTCTCTTTTTCCCTTTCTCTCTGTCTCTTTCCCTTTTTCTCTCTCTCTTTCTCTCTTTGTCTCTGTCCCTCTCTCTTTTTCTAAGTTTCTCCCACTCTCTCTGTCTGTTTCTGTCTTTGTCTCTGTCTTGCTCTCTTTCTGTGTGTCACCCTCCCCTCCTATTCAATCCTCCCTGTGTGAGGTAAGCACAAGACATATTCTTGTCCCTTTTTCAAAGGGAAGGAAAGTGAAACTTAACAGGAGTTGAATGACTTGTTTTTGGTTGCATAACTAATAAGCATTATAGGAGTTTTCACACCTAGCTCTTTTTGACTCTAATCCAAAAAAGCTAAGTAAGAGAAAAAAGTTCTTCCACTACATTCTAACACCAACAACCATCTTATCATTCTGGAGATTTGATTGCTTTTGTATTTAGGTTTCACATTAAATTTTTATAGTTAATTATAAAGCTCTAGCTTTAGGGAGGAGGAGAAGGAGAAGAGGAGAAGAAAATTCAAAGGATTCAGACAAAGGATAAATAGAAAGTAAAGACAATAAAATTCTTCAGATGAAGCATAGCATAGTAGAAGAGGGAAAATTGAAGAAATAAAATTTGAAGACACACAAAGAAGTCTGATAAAAAAGAAGGAACTATCTAAAAATATAGATGCACAGTGAATGTGTTGAATGTCTCTCTAACTATAATCACCTATCTTTCCATCTTTCTTTCTCTCTCTGTCCACCTATCTTTCCATATCTATCTATCTTCTAACTTTTTCTCTATCTATCCAGCTCTCTATCTATCTACCACCATCATCTATCTTTCCATTTTATCTATCTATCTATCTCTAATTATCTTTTCCTATCTCTCGGATCTATCTTCCCATATCTATCTATCTATCTCTCTATAATCATCATCTTTCCATAACTATCTATCTACTATCTTTCTTTCTAAATATCTATCCATGATTATCTATAATCATCTATCTTTTCATATCTATCTATCTATCTTCCTTCTTTCCATATCTATCTATCCATTGATTTATCTATCTATTCATCATCCATTTATTTGTCTGTCTGTCTTCCATAGTTGTTTTAATTTTTCCATCACATTTTACTCTCTTTAATGCCATTTGGTATTTTCTAGGCAGACATACTGGAGTGATTTGCTACTTCCTTCTCTAGCTCATTTTACAGATGTAATTGAGATAGACAGTGTCAAGTGACTTGCACAAGGAATCATAGCTAGTAGTGTTTGAGGCTAGATTTGGACACATGAAAATGAGCTTTTCTAGTTCCAAACTCAGTGCTTTATCCATTGCATCATTTAGCTATACTTAATCTATCTACTTGACTAGTTATACATTTGTCTATTCATATTTGCTACTAGAATTTTGGCTTTCTTATTCGTATGGGGACAAAAATATTTATGAATCAAAGCACAGACTTGAAAAATCTATGGGAGGCAATATGAAAGAATAAAGAAAGCATGGGGTTGACGTTCAGAATGGATACACTGCTCTCCCCATCAAAGTTCAGTGATGAGAGAGGGAAGCCAGAACTGCTCAGTTCTAATTTTTCTATTGTTTGTTCTTCCATGCAGGGCTATCTTTGGGCTGAAAAGTTCAGGAAAATATGTGTAATATGGAATTTATGTCTAAGCTAAGTCAAAAAATGTGAGCAATCTCATAGTTATCCTTGATAAGTTTAAGCAACTAGACCCAGCTGTGTTACCTTACAATATACTAAAAGAGCTAGTTAAATGTGATTTCTGAGCCCTTGGCAGGCATCTTGGAAAGCCTAAAGAGAACAGGAAAGGTACCAGGGAAAGAGAGATGAGAAATACTATTTTAATTACAAAAGAAAAAAAGGACATGATAACAAACTAAGTAGACCAACTACAACTCAATGAACTCTAAACTGCTAAATTTAATAGTGTTCAGAAAAGTTCAGTTATAATTGTAAAGGGCCCTAAAATCATGGCACACAGAAATGAGCTGGGGAAAAAGATATTGTGTTTAGCCTAGGGAAAAAAAAGATTTTGGCTGAGCAAATTGTGGTATATACATATTTTAGAATATTAGTGCATTATAACAAGTTATGAAAGGGATTTTTAGAGAAATTTAATGACCTTTGATTTGATAAAATGTGAAGTGAGAAGAAACAAATGGACAATTTTATAATAATTCACTTATCAGCTACATAACAACAATAATTCACTTACTATAAGTAAAAAAAAAATTCACAGACCTAATTTTCATCAATACACAAAATGATCAACTGTGATTCCAGAGGACTGATGATGAAACATGCTACCTGACTCATGACACATTTTTAAAATGACCAATGTAGGAATTTATTTTACTTTGTTATGCAAGTTTGTTTTAAGATATGGTATAAAAATTTGTTTTGCAGGGTTAATGAGGTTAGTTGAATCTAAGGGTAGAGGTGGCTGTCATGGTGACATAAAAAGGAAGAAAATAAGAATATTTTGAATTTAAATTTATTTATAATTATAGAAGGGAATACAGGAAATTCAGATGGAAAAAAAACTGACAAAACCTACAAAGAAAAATTTTAAATTGTATTTATTATGCACCTAAAAAACTCTAAATATAACACCAACTTACGGTTTCATATACAAACCTTTTCTCTCTTTCATTTCATGTGGAAATGTGTTTATGGCATTTTATCAGTTCCAGAAATCTTATTCACACACTCATAAAGAGAAGACTTGGTGGGGATATGACAGCTGTCCTGAAAATATAGGAAGCTTTGGAATGTTGATGACATCAAACTTGATCATGGCTTTATAGAGAGTAAAATCTCAAATAATTGAGTAGAAGATACAAAGGAGGAAATTCAGACTTTATGTAAGACAAAACTTACTCTAAGAAATATCCAAAAGTTGGATGACTTGCTTTCAAGGTAAGTCAGTTTATTTTTACAGGAGGCCTTATGCAATATTTTCTGTTAAAAAAAAAACCAAACTTATTAATGAGGAACAGATTAGTCTAGATGACCTCTAAATGATCTTCTAATTTTGCTATTCTGTGATTAGCATTCAAGAATATTCCATCGCCCCTCTTAACTATTTATTATATTTAGACATATCTCTTCATAGGTATGTCCCAGTCATGTGTTCCATCCCACAAAGCATCTAGTTTGCTTTGTTTATTGCCTTTGTGTAATTTCTTTATATACATATAAGGATATGGATTTGATTTCAAGCTTTCTTTTCAAATTATAATTCTTTTCTTTGACTTTCTTTTTTCTTATCTCATTTGCTATAATCTTTATATCTTCCTTGGTGGATCAGTGTGGAAGATTGTTTCCTCTCCCTCGGTTTTCAGTTTGAACCTTGTTGATTTATTCAAAAAAATTCAGTAAAAGTTATATTTTAACCATGATGTTGTAGATTCATTATGTTCCCACCAAACAGCTTCTTATGGATTTGTATTGCACAAACATACACATATGTGTATCATATACACATATAGATATACAACTTTATGCATGTATATATGATATAGTTAGTTTTTCCTCATTAGGCACTTTCCACTAAGTGCCCAAATGAGGAATCCTACACAGTTCATTCTCCCCAAATGGATAAAACAAACCCTTCTAATAATCATAAATGATACAGTAGAGATCATTTTCTATTACTTCTGTGGTTTATATAAAGGGAGAATATTTTCTTTAACTTATGATATTCATATTGTTTGATCTTCATTTTGTTGCATTTAAATGTTTTCTATATTTGCAATGGATATAGAAAATATGTGTAGTATGTAATGATAGAAATCTATGTTTCTCTCTGACCAACTAGTGGACCAAACATTTCTACCAGTAATCACAGTTGGTAGACAAACACTAACACCTAACCATCCCACATTAGCCTATATTGCCCAGTTCTCACTGCATATTTGCTCATTGTCAGCTGTCTGTTAACCCTTAGATCCCTTGCTGCATTAAAGATAACTCAGAACTCGACTCAACTTCAGCTCTTGGGGATATTTTTCTGTTTGTAGGGAACCATCTACATTGTTATTACTCCCAGAGATCCTTCAGCACCTACCACTGCTGTCTGAATTTCCTATTTAATTATTATCTGGTCTTTAGATCTCCCATGAAATGAAAATAACCAAACCCTACTGTATGTATCAAATTCTGCAATTAGTTATTTCATTTTTCTCCATTTTTATTCCCAGGCCTTTGTATGTTATAAACACTTATTAAATGCCTTCTATTCTATCTCACCATTCCTTACATAACAATAATAATCTGTTTTTAGTAAACAATCAACTAATAAAAATCGACTAAACAACTGCCAAGTTCCAAGTATTGTCTGAGTAAAGACAAAATTTGAATATCTCCTGTCTAAAAAGGGCTTGTTTCCTAGGAAAAATATGAACATAGAATATTCACTAAAAATCCCTGCAGCTTTCTGCTCTTTATTCTTGCTTCATCTGAATCTATAGAAGTTCTTTGACATTCTTTTTGTACAGTTCTTTTGGTTAAATCTCAAAGGGAATGGCTGCATCAAGATGCTTATAGTCTCAGTTGCCAAAGTCTCATGAGCAAGGTATACCTTATTTCCTATGTTTTCCCCAAATATGTGAAATCTATCTTATTTAGCTGCCTTAATCAGCAATAGAAACATTCTGTAATATACTCTTGTCAGTGAAGGTATATGAGGAGAACAAGCCCCAATTAATTTGTAAGTAATTAATTTATTAAGTACCAGATGCTGTGCTAAGTGCAGTACATTATATTACTTCATTCCTTACAAAAATCTTTGTGCAAGGTAAATTCTATGATGATCCCCTATTTATAATCATGGAAACTAAGGTAGGCAGCAATTAAAGTGATTTTATGATAAATACATATAGATATATGTACCTTTCTCATATACATATGACGCATCTAATTTATCCTTTTGAGATACTATCTAATAGTATTAATATCTAATTAATTATCTAATAATATCTAAACAGGTTGCCCTATAAAGTCCATTTTTGTAAAAGACTAAAATAATAATTGCAAGTGAGACAGAAGAAGTTACAGGATCGCATTGTTGGGAAGTATTTGAGACTTCCTGATTCCAGACCCAGTACTCTAGTCACTGTTCCACTTAGTTGCCATCATATTAACAAAGAGGAGGGAAATGAGTGCAAAGACTATTGGATTTCTAGATTGACAGTTCACTTACAGATAGAAGGGAAAGTGTGTAATTGTGACAACCGGATCATGTACCATAGGAAATCAACTTGCATTATCTTTTGATAAACAAGTCAGGGGCTGCTAATGTCTCTTAGAGAGAACATTACAATCTACTTCCTGTCTTTGCTCAGGATGAATGATGGTGATTGTTTCAAAGACTAATTTACTTTGAATTCCATGTTGTTCAGAGTAGAATATGACTTCCCTCCCCCCTCAAAGGAAGTTCTTATAAACTTTGGAAAGGAGATTTATAAATACCCAATAAGAATATTTTATATTTAATTAATGATAAGATTTAATTGAGAGCTTATTAAAAGGCAAGATTTAGCTATTTGTAGTAGAAACTTACCTTAAATCCTTTATATTCACATTTAAAATATTTTAGGTAAATAAGCTATCATTCTCAAACAAAACCCTATAATTGTTAGTGAGATACCTGAAGTTAAATGTTCAATCTATTGCTTTTAGACATAAATATAATAGTAATAATTGGCATTCTAGGAATACAGATTGGAATGGTGATTTCATTGATATAGAAAATTCCCAGGATGAGAAAACTCTTTCTACCTATGCAGATTGGTACCTTCTCTGAAATGTTTAGTTCCAGTTACCTACAACATTTCCTAAATTGTTGGTAATGAGCCCATATAGCATCACATAACTGAATATGGGAGTTCTGAAAAATTTGGCAACAATAAAAGGTTTCTGAAAATACTAACCAAAAATTAATTCAACAAGTTTCTGGTAGCTCTTGCCCATGTTGAACACGGCTTCATTGCAGCCTTGGTTTTGAATCACTTTATAATGTGTGTGTATAAACACTACCAGAAATATCTGGGCTCAGATTTGAGACTGGGTTGTGTAAAAATTTCTCAGGTAAAAGGGAATTCCAAGTGGAACAAAGTTTAAGGAGTCCTGATCTACAGAACTGAGAGATTGTGCTGAATAAAAGTACCTGAAAGTCAGTATGTGTAAAAGTTGGTCCTTTAATTCAGGTCTTTTTAGCTTTGAGATTGGCTCTTTTTCCATTAAACCGCATTACTTAGCCTCGCTGACATTTATATAATTTTGCAAAGCAAGTTTTAAACATGAATTGATGCTCATAATAATCATATGATATATGTACCAGATTTATCATTTTCTTTTATTAAAAATTATTTTAATTGAAAAAAACAGAATAAGTAAAAAAGAAAAAAAAAACAGAAAGGGAATACAAAACAAAATAAAGAAGAACAAAAGAGAACATTGTCATGTGTCCATCAGAACATCAGGGAGGATTCAAAATATATAGCATTTTCTTTTTACAGATAAGGAAACTGAAACACAGAGTTTCATGATTCTAGAGTCAACAATTATCAGAGGTAACACCCAAAGCTTGATCTTCCTGATACCAAGCTAAGAACTATTTCTACTATGAGATTCTGTCACTTGAGAAGTATAAACATCTTGGAAAATCATTAAGACTGTCTATGTACATAGAATTTTCAATTATTTTACTACCAAGGCATTGACTTAGGTTGATAAATGTTATTTTAAAAGCAAGTTTGAAATGTTGTTACTCTTAATATGAGTATTCAGGTCAGATTTCAAGCATCAGTAGCTTAAGTGAAATGTGGATTCCTTTAAAAGCATCTTTTAAAGAGCAATTTGAGGTTTACTCTAGATAGTGGTAACTTTTCTCTCTCCTCACCACCTGAGAAAAAAATAAAAACAAAAGAAAATGCCACTAAAAGTAAGAAACCAGTCTTTAGTTTCTTCTTGGCAGTATTTTTGCCTATCTAAATTGCCATTTTTGTCATTATGCGCAGCTGCTGAATAATATTCCAGAACAACAATATAAAGGGTTATTATGTTGCTATACACTCAAGGAAGCAACAATGAAAGAAAGTACATTTTTAGTTGATGGAGTATGTAAAAATGCTTTATTTTTCAAAAGAAGTTTCTGAGATTATTACTTTTAATAAATATTCAACAAAACAATTACAATCTGTTTTTCTTTTCAGTTCCCATAAAATACTCATTTAACAAGGAAATGTTTTCATTTTCTGTAATAATTTGCTCATTATGTGCTTTGGCTTAAAAATGGAAATCTGCATTATAATAGGAGATATTTCAGGAATTAACATTTTGTAACTCATTCTTTTGACAAGATTAGAGAATAAGCATATGGAAGGATCTGATCTTTGGAAGGAAAAAAATATGGTCGAATAAAAAAAATAACTTCTTCAAAGACGAATCTTTCAAACTTGTCTTGCATCTTTGGCATGTTTTCTCAGTAGTATTTTAATTCAGTTACTCTGGAAGTATTATTATTGTCTTTTCATAATTGTTTCTATATGCATGTCCTATTCATTTATTTTCATACACAAACTCATCCAGATCCGCCAATCAATTTTTAGTGAGACAACAGAAATTTTAGGATCTGCAAACATTTTGGGTTTGCTTTCTCTTTAAAGCAATCAAGGAAAATGCAAATAACCTCAAAAAAACTTTTCCATCTCCCTTCCTTCATCCAAATATTTTGACAAAACTACCTCCTTGGCCACATTATGCTTGTTTCCAAATATAAATTTGTCCAGTTTTTTCTGGTCATTTTTAGGATTATAAAATATTAGATCTGGCTTAAAATTATATTAAAACAACACAAAAAACCAACAGGTTGTATATGATATATTTGTTTGCAGATTTTTTTGGTCATAGAAATATTTGAGTGATGGCGTTTCTTTTGATTGAATGCACAAAATTACTTATTTCTTTTGAAGTGAAAGTAACAACCTCTCTATTTTATCCTTGAGACACATAAAAAATTCACAAACACGATTATGGATTTTATTTTTTGTTCACTTGTCATTTGGGCCTGATTGCTACTTCAGGGCAGGCTGGTGCTTCATGTTTAAGAATGGAATAAAATAAACCAATAAAAAATTATCCAATAGTTAACAAAAGGAAATTTACTTAGTCCTGTCAGAGAAAGGATATTTAGTAAAGACACAGTACTAATTCAGTTGGTACAATTGGGTATAGGTTATTTGATTTTGCGTTCACCATATTGGTCTGGCAGGCAGAAGTTTGAGGAAGGAATTCTTATACCTTGCATTGCCTTTTGGACCAAGATCAAGTCCAAAAACATTTATTAGCAAATGACACTGTGCTAGTATAGTTAATTACTCAAGCTTCAGTACCCTGAATCAATAGTTTCAATACATTAAAAAAAAAAAAAAACCTAGCCTTGCTTATTTGAGATAGATCTTAGTATATTACTCCTGCCACACATTGCAACATTTCCTCCTGAGAGCTGGGGAGGAAAAATAAGGGCATTGATGTATCTAAAAGGACTAAAAATGGTTTCTTCTATAAAAGAAATTTTTGATCTTTGTTTTTTAGATTCAAGTTTGAGAAAAGTTAGAAGAAACTATTATTTTTTTGCTTCTTTTAAAAAAAAGTTTTTGGAAGACTTACTTTATCACAAAGCAGAAGAAGCTAAGTCTAAACATTGGAAAGATTCTTTTGAGGAATAATTGTTCTTGGTGTAAAATGAGATCACTGTGTTATACAATAAAAATATCAGAAAATCAAAGTTTGGAGATGTAACATATTATGAAACTTGTCTAGTGTAAATTTCTTATCTTACAGAAGAGGAAACTTATAATCTTAGAGGTAAAACAGTTTGTCCACAGTCATCAGAAAATGTTAGAAATCGAGTTTTTGCATCCAATTATTTAGGTTCTAAATCCAGAATTTTTCCCACTATATCTTGCAAACTTGGACTAATGTGTATATTACTCAGTGCTGGTGAACTTTTAGAATAGTCTCTTTGGTGCATGAAATTAAGTTGTCATGAATACATCATGTGACGAGATTTGGCATTCTTTTTTTCACATACAGAAAATCTTTGTGGGCACATATTTATGTCACACATTAAATAATTAAGGATATAATTTCAGCATGGCAGGAACATCTGAAGTGTTATAGGCCTGGGAATAGGTGCCCAGATTCTGTAAGATGGGAAATGGAGTAATGTAAAACTGAAGACAGTCTTACTAAAGATTGAAAATAGTTGATTATAGAATTCTATATTGTACTAAGTGTCTTTTTCTTTGAAATTTTGCTCCTTGTATTTTTCCTCATCTTTATGAAATACAGGACTTTGATTTATTTATCTGTCAAATTTCTAATTCAAATAAATAAGACCCCAACCAATATGATTATCAAATAGTAGGGAATATTAAAATTTTAGACAGTCTCAGGAAAGACTATCTGATATTAGGAAGTCTTCATATGAAATGCATTTAATTTCAGGAGATAAAGTCCTATAGGATGGAGCTGACAATTAGGTGCTCATAAAAAATGGAAAGTGCTCAATGTGCTACAGAATTATAATGAATAAAAGTTAATAACTTCTAATATCATGTGTAATAGAGATCTTTTGTCTAGGGTAAATTTTTACTCTGCATCAAATGTATTCTACATATTAGCACTTACATACATACTGCATACTACATTAGTAGTGTGAAGGCTTTAGTCATCATTTTCACTTGTTGTAAGAGTATTCCATTAATCTTAACTAGACTGAGCAACTAGGTGATGAAATAACTGAGTTGAAATCCTGCCTCAAGCACTTATTGCATAATCCTTAAATGAGGAAAATTTCAGTTGACAGAATTGTTGTAAGGATCAAATAATATAATACATGGAAATTGCTCTTTAGATATCACAATGTTGTCTTCATGGTAGCTATTATTATTATCATCACATACCCCCAGATTATGGGGAAAATATGATTTTTGTTTGAATAACTAGGCTTATTTCTTTCCTTTGGGCCAAGAAGGGTACTTATAGTACAAACCATCTTTTTTACAAAATATTTTTCTTAGTCTTTCTACTTTAGTACCAATATTCTCCCAGTGATGCAATACAGTTTTAAGTCATGAAATACTGATCATTGTGGAACATCATTTGAGTTATCATTTCAGTCTAGTGTTCAGAGACAAAGTCAACTGAGGTACAAACCAGTTCATTTATGTAGAGTCTACCCTCAAAATGTCTGCCTTCTTCTAGCCCTTCTACCTCACTGGTAGCTGATCCAATAGTAATTATGGGAACATTCTCTTGTGCTTTAAATATTAAGATTAAAACTTAGCTTAATATAGACTCACATATACGATAATAATTTTTCCCTGTAAAGGATTTTAAAGACCATCAAGCATTTACTGATAAACCTTCATATTCAGTTAAGTAATGCTATATGTGGTCCCAAGCCACAGTTTAAGAAGTTTTGATCTATAACAAAAATATCAAGTTCAGTTCCCTAAAACTCCCAGTGATGCTGAAATAATTTGAAAATGTTTAACAAATATATCAAAAATGTATTTTATTGATAAATATATGGAACCGAGAAAAGTTAAAGTTGCCCACATTGGGTTTTATATTAGTTCTCTGTCCCTCTATTAAATCATGCTACTGAGCATGGAATTACCTAAATTTCATTTTTTACTACTTTGTGTTGTCACATTGAAGTTTTGTAGTTTCTGTTAAGTAGCTATTGAGATAGATATAGAACTTTTATGTCTTATCTTTTTTTACTTAATTTAATTTGATCTTTCAGGGATGGACCACATTTTCCTTTATCTTTCAAAATTTTAGCAAAAAGAGTAGAAATCCTTCACTAAGACAGTGAAATATCTAATTCTCTTCTGTCAATCCAACAACCATTAACTGAGGATTTGCTACAAGTAGTTGGAAATTGTGAAGCTACAAAGAAGCAAAGATGGACACTCATAATTTCTTCTACTGTTATATAGCCTTCCTTAAAGTGGAAATTTATTGTTATATGTTTTGAATCCTCCCTGATGTGCTGCTAGACATATGACAATGCGCTATTTTATTTTATTTTCCTTTTTTGTCTTTCTTTGTCCTATTCTGCTATTTTTAAACAGAAAAAAATTGTAAATTTTGAGGTACTAGGATAAATACAAAGGTAGGTAAGATTTTATGATCTGAAGTAATAGGAATAGAAATTGAACCTGATAATTAATCAATTCTTGATTAATATGGAGAAATTCCAGGTGAGGAAATTCTCTCCACCAAAGCAAGTCACTATTTTTTCCAACTTAATTATTAAAGAGTTTAATCTAGAATAGGGCTTCTTATACCTTTTCTGTTAGTGGCACCTTTTTGTTTGAGAAATATTTATGTGACCCAAGGTATATAGGTATGTAAACAGGCTTATAAATCAAACATTTACTGATAATAAATCATAACTTTGTAACTTCCACATTGAATGGAATGTGCAATGTCATATGGGGTCCCAAGCCACAGTTTAAAAAGCTTTGATCTAAATAGAGTGGTGGATTAGTGGAATAGACTAGATACCCACGACACAATAATCAAGACCTATAGTAATTTAGTACCTGATAATCTCCCAAACTCCAGCTTCTGGAATAAGAACTCACCATTTGACAAAAATTGCTAGGAAAACTAGAAAATAATATATCAGAAACTTGGCATAGACCTATGTCTCACACCCCATACCAAACTGAACAAGTTGTGGTATATGAAGATAATGAAATATTATTGTTCTATAAAAATGATGAACAAGCTAATTTTAGAAAGACTTGGAAAAATTTACATGAACTGACATTGAGTGAAACAAACAGAACCAGAAATTCATTGTACACAATAATAGCAAGAATGTGCGATGATCAACTATGAAAGATTTGGTTCTTCTCAGTGGTTCTTCTCAGTGGATCTAGTGATCCAAAGCGATCCCAATAGACTTTGGACAGAAAATGTCATCTGCATCCAGGAAAAGAACTAAGGAGACAATATAAATTAACATATGCTATGTTCACTTGTTTTTTTCTGGTTTGTTTTTTTCTCTCCCATGGTTTTCCCCTTTTGCTCTGATTTGCTCTGAATCATCTCTCCCGACATGATTCATAATGTGTATTAAACATAAATAAATTTACTAAAGACAAAAAAGAAACTTTGATGTAGAACAGAAGGTATCAAGCTCATTTCCCTAAAACTTCCATTGCTACTGAAATAATTGGAAATGTTTGACAAAAATAAATAAAAATACAATACAGTCTAGATAATGATAATTTGTGGTTTTCAAAATCAATACTTGACCTTGTAGGGATGCTTATATATGGATCAAAGGCCTGTATTTTCATTTGTGTTGGACTGAGTGGTTAAATGACTGAGGATCCTAAATCAAATATGTTTCTGTGGCAGGACATTAGACCAGATCATCCTGACTTCAAGTTTAGCTCTTTATGTACTATACCATCCAAACTCTCAAGTTTGTAGGACTATCTTTAAGACAACTAGGCATTTAATGTGCTATTATTAAGGAGCAAGAAGTGAGTTGTAGGAAGGAAGGAAGCCCTGAATGTCTATGTTTTTAAGGATTTGGAATATATGAAACTCAAAAATCTAGAGAGGTAGTCAGGGACACCTACCCAAATTGGGTCTATAGAAAGCAAGCATGGAAACAAAGACTATCAATATATAAGCATTATCTTAAGTAGATCAATGCTCTTGGTTTCTTTATGTAGGTCATCTCTTAATCCTCCTAGAGATCTAGCTTCTTTGGAAGATCTTTAAGTATTAAAGGTCTTTATTATTAAATATAATAATATATATTTATATATTATATAGATAAATAAACAAATAAATTTATTAAATATACTTACATCTCACACCCCATAGCAAAATAAAGTCAAAATGGGTATATGATTTGAGTATAAGGGATGATACCATAAATAATATATTAAATATACCTATATAAATATAATTATATTAAAAAGAAATATAAACATTTGTATAAATAGTTTAAAGGATGATATGGAGCTCTTCTTTATTAGCATCTGGATATATTTGCAGGATGATAGAAATGCTTAGCCAGGATGTCTGCGGTCAGGTGTACAAATCCATTAAGGTCAATCCCCCATAGTTCATGGACAAATTTTTGTTTATCTAGTTCTAGTTATCCTAGAAAACAGCAATCTCAAATCCCCCTGATATTGCAGGCGATGTCTGGAGTTTATATTGACTGAGATTGCTATAATCATTGTATGATCTTTATGGTGAATGAGATTTCTTTTCTCTAAGAACACAACTAACAATCTTATGGCAGTTTTATTCATATGGGAAAAGATGAGCTGATAGAGTGACTGTGATTAGGCAAATGGATGTATTTGTTAAACAAAACTAGGAAGTGGGTTGAACTGGAATGAACAGAGAAAATTAAAAACCTGAATAAGCATGAAAGCAGTGGTGAAGTATCAATTATACTGAATTCTGTCTATATGAAGAGAAGCACTCAGCTCTGTCTATCCAATGAGTTTGCTGCAAAGGTCACAATGCTTGCAGGAGGGGTTTTTCAATGATTAATCTATTTTGTTCCCGGCTTGGAGAAGACTCTTCTGGTTGCAGGTAGATTTAGGAGCTGAGTTTATGGAAGTCAAACCCAATCTGTCTATGGCTAGAAGCAGCAGCCCATTTCCCCTGACAGAGAGTGTTGACCTGCTACAGACAGACTAAGATCGAGTATTCCTTGCTGACTCAGAAGAATAGAGGACATTAACCAAAGGACTTTGCTAAGATATAATGGCAAGGATTCAGGGAGTTTCCAATTGATTAAGGTACTTGGAGGATTTCCCCATATTTGTTGCTCTAAGGGAGGTAAACTGGGGTTAATCCATCATTTATCAATGCTCCCAGCAAATTCTCAAAGTGGCTTTCCTGTACCATTGTGAATAGCTTTTGAGCCAGGAAATGGATCAATATTCAAAATTTCTGGCAAGGATACCCCTCCTGATAATGGCAGGATTTTACTTTTGAATTCTTGCTGATATGACTGGATAATTAATTTTCATATGCAAGGTTGCATGCCTGCCAGGAAATAATTCATGGGTAAATGTTTGATCTTGAACTGTTGACTTAATGCTAGTTTTCAATTATAGTGAAACTTGTCTTTGGAGACCACCCATGACTCCAAAAGAGAAAAAGAAGGGGAAGATATAAATAGACAGACAGTTTTCAAGTATAATTTTAGTCTGTGTGTCATATTATTTCCAACTAAATTCCAGTGTAGCACAGATCATTTATTTGTAATCTAGAGTAACATTTTAGAATATGTGCTGTGCATATTTATCTGTTCATAAAACTGCAGTAATTGCAACTTAGTCTTCCCAGGGACATGCAAAAACATGTATGCACATGCATAGAATTATGTACTTTGAGGATCATGAAGTTAGGTGTGGCTTGTAAGTAATTTCCTGTCTTAGTGTACCTATATCTTCAGGGAAATACAAAATTCTTTTGCTATAACTTGAATTTGCCACAGGGAAATTAAACTTTAGGTCAGAAAAACATACTTACTAAATCAGAACACGGAGTTACCTAAGTACAAGTCACATCTCATTCTGACAGAGTATCATTGTAGCCAACTGTCATTAATTTTAGATGGAATAGTTAGTGGAAAATGTAGTTAAAAAGTAAAGTGAAATGATGACTTAACAGAAATCCAAATTCCTAGGGCCAGTGTCTCATTAAGAGTAAAAGGCACAAGCTCACTGATGGTTTTGCATTCAAATATTCTATTCTTTCTCATGAAGTGGAGGGAGTTTAATATATTTGACCTTGTAGTTCTTTGTTAGAATCTAAAGATAAAGATTCTATGTAACTGATTTCTTTCCTTGGTCACAGAGATTTCTGTAATCATTCAATTAATCAACAACATCTTTATTTACTACCTATCATCTGCAAAGGGAGCTGTGGAAAGAAAAGTGAAATAGCCCCTGCCATCAACCGCGTCATGGGGTCTCCTCTTCCCATTATTGAATTCATGCCAGAAATGCCCTTTTAGAGACAGATCTAGACTAGCCATGGTTTCTTACTTTCTTAGTTGGATTTGTGATCTTATGCCCCTATACCCCTGAACTGATCTTCTTTCTCTTTTCCCATTGCCTTTCAATCATTTAGAAAAATTTTGAAGAGCAAAATGTATTATGTTCCCATATTGGAATATAAGCTCTTTGAGGGCAGAAATTACCTTTCTTTTTGTTTGTACAAATGTTTGCTGCCTTACGTTGCCTTGAAGTGTTTATTTTCTAGGTGGGATATAACACATTCATAGATAAATATATTTATGGATAGGTATAGAAAATGACTTGTCACTTTATTGCTATTGGAATCTCCTGGATGTGAAAACTCCCCTTATTAATTCAGGTCAGCACCTTTTCTGAAAATTAGAGATTTGGCTAGAAGATTGAGATGGTAAATGATTTACCTAGTCACACAAGCAGCATGTATCACAAAAAGTACTTGACTAAGTCTTTCTGGCTCCAATGTCAGATTTCTATATATAACATAGTATATGATTCAAAATAAATATTTAATGATTTGAGGGGGACCACTCACAACTAAAGGAATCAGAAAATGACTTTTGGAGAAGGCCCCTGAAATGAACCTTGAAAAAATCTAAAATTTCCCACAAGACAAGGTAAAGAAAGAGAATACTCCAACTATGTTTTAATGCATGGAGGTACGAGCTAGGAAATCACATCATTCCAATTTAGTAACAAGGATTCTAGACAATGCTCCAAGGGGTTTGTGCTAAAAATTCTTTCATGGGATAAATAATTGTAGAATATTTTCAGTAGTATATTAAATTACCCTCAGGGGTTCACAGAATAACAAAATAATTGAGAATTGCTTGTGTAGAGGGGATAGCAAGAAGCTGGTTTGTTTTCAGTACATAACAGTAACATCAGATAGAAATGGGCTACTACACCATACATAAGGATAATTTTGGATATTGAATTGACTTCTGGTTTCTTGTATTTTCATGTATTTTGTAAAATTTCCCCTGTATTTTAATCTGGTTCAGGTCTCTGTGGAGTGTTATGGGTTTTATTTGGCCCCACAGGCTGAGTGTTTGTCAGTTTTGAGAGGGAAGGGGAAGAACACCATTGTAATTAACCTGGATCTAGGTTGTGAAGGGTTTTTAATGTCAACAACAGGAATTCAAATTTAATCTGATATAGTAGGAAGCCTCTGATAATCTCAAGTAGTGAAGGATAATAATCAGACATAAATTCAAGAAATACCAGTTTGGAAAGTCTCCTAGTGAGGGAATTAAAAAAATAAAGAAGTTGAATGCAGGGAAACCAATTGTTATTGCAGCAATCTAGGTGAGAGGTGGATGGATTAGCTTGACTATGATACAAATCGAAATGGATGGATATGAGCGATCTTGACTGATATGATAATATCTCATTGGGTTTTGATAAGTTGCTTTAATTGTAAAAAATGGTAGAAACATGAATTCTTATTAGTATTATAGCAAATTATCAGCAGCATAAAAATGAAATAGATTGAATTTTAATAGCCAACAAAAGACTTGCTTTTGTGTGGAAATTTTTACTGAGTCAACTATCAGGACAATGTCTTATCAGACTTAAGACTAAACTATTTTTTAAAGAAGAAAATGATAGGGCAGTTACTGATTACTTACTGCCTTTAAGGCATTATGCTCAGGGATGGGATTGGACAAGCAAGACATTCTATGACCTGTGACTTCTTTTTTTGGTGATCACAGATTTATTCTTTGTATATTTATATTTATCATATTATTACATTTGTATTTATTTTTATAATAATATCTCTTTATTTTTCCAGCCATCTCCTCTAGACAACAAGCAATTTAATGTTAAAGATGTGCAATTCAAGAAGCATAAATTTTAATGAAGGAATACAAGTAAAGGGGATCTAAAGAGGATGATATATATTTTGTGAGTAATTATGATTTGAGAAAGATATCTGAGAAATAATATAAAGGCCTGGTTCTAAGCAAATGAAGACAACATTTAATTTTGAGCAGATTAAAACAAACAAACAAAATTCCTGGAATACAAAGGAATACAACTCAATAAAACTGAAATGAAATATTTAAATAAATAATTTTGAAAAGCAAATGGGAAAAGATAAATGAAATGATAAAATTACTTACTATAATAATACTATGTAGAAGTTTAAGTAATATAAATTACTTACTTAATTAATTAATAGATAACTTAATTAAATAATTAATATAAATTCATTTCTATAGCAATAAGAACAAAAGAGCCTGAGTGGAAATTTGATCTTCATGCCAAATGGTGAGAGGTGACTATAGAAGGCAACAGTTTTAACAATAAAATTTAAAATCATAAATTAGTTTGTAAAATCCCACAAAATTGATGAACATTTATGAGCAATGTCATCTAGTAATGCAAGGCAAAGCAATGAAATGTAAAACCTGTTTCAAGAAAGCTTGCTGATGTATCCAACTAAACTAAGTCATGCTAAAAGCATATAGCAATGAAAATGAAAGGATGAATATCAAAGAATCTTTAAGAGACAGTAAGGACTGTTATGGCTAAACAGTCTAATATTGTTATAAATCTTCTGAGTGGGAGGAATTCATCACCTCTTGAGGCAAGCCAATATACTTTTGAGTAGCTCTAATTGTTAGTAATAGGCAGCAAACTGGTACAGAGGACAGATTTGGAGTCAGAAAGATTCATCTTCCTGAGTTCACATCTGATCTCAGATACTTATTAGTTGTATGATCCTGGATAAGTCATTTATTCAGTTTGCCTCAGCTTCTCATCTGTAAAATGGTCTACGGAAACAAATGGCAAACCACTCCAGTATCTTTGCCAAGTAAACCTAAATATGTTTGCAAAGAGCCTGACATGACTGAATAACAACAGCAAATTGTTAGGAAGTTTTTCCTCATGACTGAATAACAACATTAAATTGTTAATAAATTTTTCCTCACACTAAAGCTAAAATGGCCTATTTGTAACTCATTTGTTGTTCTTGCTTCTGCTCTCTGATACAAAACAGAACAGATATAATTCTCCCCCAGAGTATACCCTTTTAGATTCTTAAAGATCAGCTATTATGTGCTTCCCCAATTTATTTTTTTCTCCAGAATAAACCCATCTAATTCCTTCAACCTGTCCTCATGTATTATGAGTTCAAGGCCTTTTACTATCCTTGTTACCTTCCAATAAACATTCTTCATCTATAAATGTCTTCTTAAAACCATGGTGACCTCCCCTCCAAAAAATTCAGCACTTCAGAGGAGACCTGACAAGGCCAAAGTACATTAAGAGTTTTACTTCTTTGTGTGTTCTTGAAAGATATGATTCTCCCAATCCAATTTATAAACTTAGGAAGAAAAAAAAAAGATTTTCCAAAATCATTGTAACATTTTTCTCTATCTAGAAAGTGGAATCATTATACTTAGACCCTCTTATAACAGTCATGGACAAAGACTCAATGAAAATGAAGATTTGAATCAAGTAAAAATGAGGTGACACACACCAAAGACAGCACAGTCATGAGAACAATGAGCACATATACATAGACATGGGCAGAATTGTTCATGGCTGAGTTTTGATCTGTACTGTTAAAGGGAACTTATGAATTAATAAGATCACAAATGCATTTGAGAATGAATTATAATGAAATACATTATAATAGAGAATTATAAGCATCTCTAGTTATTTAGGTGCATAAGTATCATTTCATAAAAGACCCATTATAATGTTTATTTGTTTTTTTTCTCCAGATCTGGTACTACTTTTCATATATGGGAATGAAAACTAAAAAAAAAAAAAAAATTAACAAGAAGGAAAATGCTGTGACTCCATATTTATTGACTGATTAAGATTAAGCTCATTTGTTCATCTACATATTTGTTATCTGTACATTCAACAACTATTAAGTGCTTATTATATGAGAAGAACTGAGCTAGATGCTAAGAACAAAATAAAATGAAACTATAATGCAATTTTTGCTTTTGAGGAGCTGATAATCTGATGGGGGAAGGTGACATATAAATGAGAGAGATAAGTGCAAAGACATCAAGAGAAAATATGATGAGATCCCCAATTTATAAGTGTTCAAGAGATATGAACATAGAATTTTCAGAAGAAATTAAAGCCATCTATATTCATATGCAAAATGCTCTAACTCACTATTGATTAGAGAAATGCAAATTGAAACAACTCTGAGGTAATACCAGTTGCTTATCAGATTGGCTGAGAGGAAAAGTTAATGATAAATGTAGGAGGGAATGTGGAAAAACTGGGACACTAATGCTTTGCAGTAAAATTGTGAACTGATCCACCCATTCTAGAAAGCAATTTGCAACTATGCCCAAAAGGCTATAAAACTGCATACCTTTGATTCAGAAGTATCACTTTTGGGTCTTTAGCCAAAGAGATCATAAAAGTAGGAAAACATTTGTAGCAGTTCTTTTTTATGGTGGCAAGGAGTTGGAAATTGAGTGGATGGCCATCAACTGAGAAATGGTTGAATGAGTTATGGGTATATAAATATAATGGAATATTATTATACTATAAGAAATGATGAAAAAATAAAAAGGAAAAAAATGATGAGCAAGCTGATTTCTGAAAGGTCTGGAAAGCCTGATGCTGGGATGAATGAATGAAATGAATGAATGAATGAATGAAATAAGAAGAACTATGAGAACATTATATGGTCACAGCAAGACTATATGATGATCATTTATGATAGACTTAGCTCTTCTCAGAAATACTGTGGTCTAAGACAATTCCAATAGACTCGGGATGAAAAGTCTCATGCACATGCAGAGATAGAATTATAGAAACCACATGTGGATCAAAACATACTATTTTCATCTTTTTTTTTTTTTTCTTTTTCATGGCTTTCCCCCAGTGTTCTAATTTTCCTTTCACAACATGACTAATATAGAAGTGGGTTTAAAATGAACATACGGATTGCTTGCTGTCTTGAGGGGAGGGGAGAGAAGGGACAGAGGAAGAAATAAATGGAACTCAAAATGTTACCAAAATGAATAATGAAAACTATATATGTAATTGGAAAAATAAAATAATATTGAGAAAAAAAGGAAAAAAAAGTCATGCGAATTTGAGGACAAAAAATTAGTTTCATTTGTGAATGGAGATATTTGAGAGGAAAGGGAAACAGAGTTAGTAGAAGGCTGAAGCAAAGCGAGAATATGTGAATGTGTCCTTAAAGAAAGAAACTATGATGGAAATCATTTGGTTTAAAAGTCAGTCCTTAAGTTAGGTAACTAACTTTAAGTAGGCACTTTCACAGAAAATAAAATGAAACTGATTAGTTCTCATTTAATATTTGAAATATAGACCCAGAAGAAGAATAGATATTACTTAGAATTTTATTATCTATAGGCTACTTGTTATATGTATGTTAACTGCAGTATTTTAGTGACGTGTAATCTATTTCATGATGGCCTATGTTTTGACTCAGTGAATATCTATAGCTTCAGTGATGCTGAATAATTATTCATTCTATCTTTAATGGATTAGAAAACTCACTTCTCAAACATGAATTATTTAGATCTAGCTATTTTTTCATCATGAATTTTGTGTGCAAGGAGAATTTGTATGTTCCAAATAAACTTTATAATGGCCTTTATTTTTTTGTCTCTGACAACAAAGGAAGTCTGACATTAATCAGGACAAATACTATAAAAACTAAAGAGAAATAATCATAAGCATTTGAAAAGATCAATGGCTTTTATGGTTCTAGGAGTGTTCCTACCAGTGTCCAGACAATGTGGATTGAATTTTGAATTCATTTGTCTCATTTTGTCTATTTCCATTCTATATAGATGCTTTTTGGCATTCATTAGTTGCTAAAAGATAATAGTGTATAGAAGGGTCATTGTAATGCTAATAATAATAACTCATTATTTTTGCTTTTTGACATTTAGATCACTAAGGAAATTTTGAAATACTTTTCAGAAAGGAAACAAAAGTTCTGTAATTCCATTGTTGCTCGATGAGTCTCAGTTCTATATTTCCAGTGATTTTTTAACCTATCCATTTCCATATCTTGTTGTTACCTCAAATTCCACATTTCACAATGAAACAATCACTTTTTCTACCACATGGATAGCCTAAAACTGGATTTTCCTGTCAACTTCTCAACTTCTCAACCTCTCAACATATCTGTCATTGACATTAACAAATATCCCAAAATGTTGACCACTTGATCAACAAATCTCTTCATTTAACCTCTCCCTCATTTCTAGCTAATCCCCTTTTCAAATTAAATATATCTCTTAAAGCCATCTCTTTCTCTCCATTCCCATTGATACCACCTTACTTTTGGGGGGATGTAATGACCTGGAACAAGTAGTAAACTGAGTCAGAAGATATAGTATTACAGTGTCACCTAAAGGCCGTGTCCTATTGACTTTTTTCTTGGCTGTTAGTCCTTCTGTCTCAACTAGATTGTAAGCTTCTTAAGTATAGGGGGATGCATTGTATAGTTTTATATCTGCTCGAGAGCCTCATATAGAACCTAGAAGAGTGTATTTATTAATACATTGATAAATTTCTTGTTAATTTAAGGCACCTGATCATTTTCCTCCATTGGTTCAATTCAATGCTACTCATTTGAACTATGTGAAAATTGTTATACTCCCTACAATGTGCAATGGATAAAAGGATAAAAATTACAAGGAATTAAGGATAAAAATGAAAGTCTCTTCCAGCAAAGAACTTACTTTTTTACTGGTTCATTAATTTAGATTCAAGAGCCAGCTTGCTAATTTATATAGTTTGTCATGAAAAGAAAGATGAAATAGGAGTAACAGAGAGCTAAACTGAAAGCTACTGAAAAAAATTCATGCTCTAATTACCACATTTTATTTATTTTTCTTCTATATCACCAGCAAAAATACAAAACATAAAAACAACTAATTGATTCAGTTAATAATTTAATATGAAAAATAACACATATATTGTCATTTTGCAAAAGGAATACTGGTAAATGGATTATCTTTAAAGAAAAATCAGTGGATTCTCAAGCTATCAATTAACAGGAATTAACAAGTGCTTACTATGTATAAAGAATTTTATTATGCAATAGATATAGAAAACAAAGAAGCTCTGCCTGCATTCAAGGGAAATATGGGGAAATAACATATACATAGAGATTTTTATGAAATCAGTAGAAATAATTGCACATTTTGGATGGGTAGCATAAGTAGCTAATGGCAGGAGAGAGGGTATAGGGAAGTGTTTAATATAAAATATACCACTTGTGCTGGTCTTTGAAAGAAAATCATGGTTCCAAGACATGGAAGTGAGAAAGGCATGGATTCTAGACATAGGAAACAACCCGTGAAAACTTGTTGAAATGGAAGATTGGGTGTCATGTCTGAAAAAATCAGAAAGACCAGTTTGGCTAGGCTGTGGAATTCATGAAAGAATAATATGTAATAATACTGCAAAAGAAATTGGGACCAGGTCGTAAATGGAATTAAATTAAACCTTTTCCTGCCATAGTTTTTCCAACAATAGAATAGAGATAATAACAGCACCTCTCTTCCAGTGTTACTGTAAGGATCAAATGAGGCAATTTTTATAAAGCACTTAGCACAATGTCTGGTACATAGTAGGTGTTTATTAATCATATCAATACTGGCTTTGAAATCAGAAGTACCTGAATACCAATCTTAACTCTCCTTTCCCAATGCAACCTTGGAAAATTCTGAACTTTAAAGATAAAGAATTGGATTAGGCGATCTCTAAGGTTCTTTCCACTGCTAATCCTGTCATCTTTCTCTTATCCTACCTTTCCATTTTCACATGATCCTGCATTATGTACATCTTTTTGAAGCAATTCATCCCTGAAATCTGTCTAGAGGACTTCAAATATAGAACTGTAATGGTTATATAACTCGAATATTTACCCATGCTTCAAAAAGAAAATGATAAAATGGTGATTGGCCTATGTATATATGGAAGTTGGCTTATTTTGGGGTATCACTATCAGTGAATATCAGTATGAAGGAAAGAAGTGACTTATTTGTAGTAATTTTTTTCTGGTCTTCTTACCTTCTTGTTATTTTCATCATAAGGGATTAACTGTATGTGTATGTGTTTGTGTAGGGGACGGGATGGTTAGGATATGGCATTTTCTTTAGTTAACATCCCCTCCTCTCTCATCATCTACTTTCTAGAGTTTCAGTCAATTAGACTCTGTGAGAACAGTACAAGTAGAATATAATGACCCTCAGATCCAAGTAGTCCTTCCCCTGACACTTTATGAAGTTTATAGCTAATGAAAATATATTAACATAATCATATCTCAGAGCACCCAGTTAGGAAAATTCCTAAGACTGGGGAAAAGGTTTGGATTTTAAGTCTAATTTAAATTTAAAGCCTAATTTAAATTGTGTGTATTTTCAGCTAATCCAAAGTTTTTGTATGTTTGAGGTAAAATCAAGAGACAAGAAAACAAGTAAATGAGTTAAGCTGAGTTACTTGACGGAGATGGGAATGGAAAGCTGGGGCAAAATAGAGCTTTTGGAACTACTCTCCAGACCGCTGAAAAGGTAAGTACAACTTGTTCCTTCACATTATATATTATGTCCAATGGGTTTAATAATCTCCTCACTTTCTTCTCAGTAGCAATTCTGCTCTTCCTTCAGTTTTATCTTTCACCTATTGCTCCCATACTAACAATCCCCCTTACCCCAATCCTTCATGTTGACTTATTAACTCCTGGGAACAGCTGAGGATGCTATCTTCCTCATTGCTGTTACTGTTATACATTCTGCATCTTCTAGTCCCATTCCTTCCTCTGTTCTTGTCACTCCCTTGCTATGAATTTCATGGCTCTTTAAAAACTCTTGCTAAAAACTTTTGTGATTCATTGATCTTCTGACTCAGATGTGACAAGAGTCCAAATCATCCTTGGGACAGTGAGGGAATGCTTGTCCCTTTTAACAACACATTTTGGGATGCCAGTCAGTTCTCAAATCTCTATTAAATTTCTCATCATAAAACGATTTTCATTTACATACTTTCACCTTATAAATTACATTCTTTATAATACCCCTAAAAGGTATATATACAACGAGCATTATCATTGTTATTTTACAGTTGAGAAAATTACAGCATATGAAGTTGAAATAAAATTTCAAATAGTTCAATGTCAGAATTGTAATTTAAATGTAGATATCCTCCAGGGTCGAGGGCTCTCTCCTCCAGGACTACACTTATTAGTTGTATGACTCTGTTTAAATTATTTAACCTCTGACTGTGAAAGTTTTCTCTACAATAGGATAAGGATAATAACAGCACCTCTCTTCCAGAGTTGATGTAAGGATCAAATGAGAAAATTTGTTTTCCTATTGAAAATCATTACAATAACAAAAAAAAAAAAATAGAATTTGACACCAAAAACAGAACACAAAAGGAGCCATGTTCAGTTTTCTTTACTAAAATTACCAACACATAATTAAGATCCATATTTAACACATTGAATTTACTTATGATATCTTCACTTGTGGCAATTATTTCTGTCTTTCTTAAGTTCTCAGCTTGGCATAGAATAAGTGCTTAATAAATGCTTGTTGACTGACTGATCACACCTTCCACATTCTGTATAATTTAGCAGTTTTCCCTCATATTGTACTAGTCTCTATTCTCTTCTAAACTCCATAAGATTTATCATTTCTGTCAGATATTGTTAACTTTTTCTTTATTTCAATCTTTATTTCAAACTCCCTTAGTAATGATAAAAGTTTAAAAAATACTGATAACATTTTCACACATCATAAATGAATAGTTTAACCTTTATTCTTGTTTTATAATTAGTTTTTTTTAAGGTTATATATGTATAATAAATTTTAAAGATATTTTCATATTGGTCATATTGAGAAAGAAAAATTAGAACAAAAAAGAAAACAACAAAAATGGTGAAAATAGTGTGCTTTGATCCACATTCAGTATCCATAGTTCTTTCTTTGCATGTGGATGGCATTTTCCATCCCAAGCGCATTGAAAGTGACTTAAATCACAGTATTGCTAAGAAGAGTTAGGATTAACAAAGTTGATCTTCATACAATCTTGTGGTTACTGTATACAATGTTCTCTTGATTCTACTCACTTCATTTGGCAACAATTCATGTAAGTCTCTCAAGGTTTTTCTGAAATCAGCCTACTCATCATTTCTTATAGGGCAGTAATATTCCATTATATTCATTTAGGATAACTAATTCATCTATTCCCCAGTTGAAGAGCATCCACTCAATTCCCAATTCATTCCACCACAAAAAGAGCTACTACAAACATTTTTTGCACATGTGGGTCCTTTTCCCTCTTTCCTCATCTCTTTGGAATTCAAGTCCAGTAGTGGTACTGCCAGATCAAAGGGTACCCACAGTTTTATGGCTGTTTGGACATAGCTCCATATTGTAAATGAGACAGTTTTGGACTTAGTTTGATTCCTGGCACATAGTAGGTGTTTGATAAAGGCTTATTTCCTTCCTTGCACTTTAACATGGGGCTTTTGGATAAGGAGTGGGACTGGGAATAATGAAGGAGGATTTTCATTTCAGGAAAATATAAAATGCTAATGATAGATTGTTTACCCAGTATATTTTGTACAAATTATCAAACATAATGGCATGAAGAAGGAAGAAGAAACTGGAATCATAGCAGCTGAAGGCATCTTAATAATCATTTTGTCCAATTTCCTTCTTTTGCAGGTGAGAAGCCTACAAGGGTTAAATGACTTGTCAATGGTTATGTAGCTAGTTAAAGAAGAAGAATGATAAGAAGCCTGGTCCTCCGTCTCTAGGACCAATGCTCTTTTTACTTAACTACATTGCCTTTAGATAAGATTTAAAGTAAAATGCCTGAGCCAAAAAAGTAAAAAATAAAAAGAACTAGTCAAAATAGCAAGGCATTTAGGGCAAGGCAATAAGAAAATGTTTGTCTACAGAGATGCATTATTTTAAATTGAATTTATGACGCACTATGACAATCTCTAAAGGTGTTTACAGATAAGGGAATACTGAAGATGTTGAGGACAGCAAAAACCTTAGTTTGTTTCAGTAATGTTTTAATACTGTAGAGTGTGTAGAAAGGTAATTATTGGGCCCTTATAGGTAGAAGGAGGAGAGAAGCTGTGGTCCAAATTCTGTTTAATTTATTAGTTCTAATTTTATTTGAAACTGCTAATGAAATGTGAACATTTTTCATTTGGGAAAAGATAAAGATTTTTTCTTTGAGAAAGTTTGATTTGAGAAAGAGGGGAAAACATTTCACAATAGTCTATTGACAAGCAATTAAACCCCTCTTGTCTTCCCAGCACTGTCTTGAATGAGAGTTGATCTACCTAATTATAGTATCCTTATATTTTTAAGTTCTGATATATTCGAAGATGAAAAAAACCTTTTAATTAGATTTTCAAAATAAGCAGCCAACTCCCAATGCTTCTGATTTGAAATGCTTATCTTTATTGACCTAAGCAATCCAAAACCAAGACAAATAGCAAAATTTCATTAACAATCCATTTGCTTCAACTACTACTTTCAATTGAATTGATGCTATTCATTACAGCTACCATTTCCTAGGGGAATAGTACAGAAGCAAAGCCTGGAATGCATGCTGTGCCTCCATACCTTTTCTTTGGATTAATTTATTCAAATTTTCAATACCATGGAGGAATCCAGTGGAGCCAAAAGAAAAACAATATGTGTTTTATTCTTTAACTTGCATTTGAAATGTTAATATGAAAAATAAGGAGCCCACAAATGAAATACTGTTGTTCTGTCATTATTTGCATAAGAAAAGCAAGGGAAAAAACCTCAAATGCTATGGTCATGGTACCCATTTATGTGACTTTTTGATGAACTCCAAATAATGCAAATGTCATAATTGAAGAGTATATTGAGGAAAGTGCATTATCATACAGAAATATAGAAGGTCAGAAATGGAAGAGATCTCAGAAATCATTTAATTGAAATCCTTAACTTCCACATAAGGAAACTGAGACCCAGCAGAAAGCAGTCAAAACAGTGGCAGAGTCTAAACTTAAATGTACATTTCTCTTCTTATTCTATTAAACATTATTTTGCAAATTAGAAAGCTATAATTTTATCAGTTATTTCCTAGATTCCAAAATCTTTGAAACAAAACAATCACATAAACCATTTCCAAGAATAAAGATGAATTCTCTGGAGATAACATTAGTTGTAATAGTATACTGCCATGGAATAGAATTAGGTAACTTTAATTAGCTACCCAGTTCCACAGAAGTCTTGTCACCTGCTCATTTGCCTTGGCTCCTTTTCCCCTTCCATAGATAAACAAGTTAGTACTGAGGATGCTATGCTTTGAATTTCAACCAACTTGGAGCTCATTTTAACAAGCTATATTGGCTGTCAATTAGAGAAAGGGTTTATTCACATATGGCAGCCACCAGAGAACTGCTTTAAATTAAAGAACAAGGGAATGAATCACTTGAAAATGGCTCCCCCATTAACTGCAACCTTGGGGTAATGCCAATTGGTATATCCATTAACATTTTTAAGCACGTAAAATCTAGAGGACAAAAAATTCAATGAAGGATAATGGTGTGGTAGACAATTTTCGAAAGGACAGCTGTTCTTCCTTAGAAGTTGTACCTGGAAATCCAAACAGATGTGAATAATGTACATAATCAATACACAAAGGACAAAGCTCCTGAGGTAATAGAAAAATAAATATCTAATTAGAACCACGCCAAAGCAAAGTGTCAATGAAGTGGTTAATTCAGTTCATCTCATCCGTAGCATTGGGTACACAAAACGGAGGGTTGCTTTCTTGATTTTCTCATTTTTCAGACATTTACTATAATAATAGAGAAAGGATAGATGGATCTGGCAAATTTTCCCAAGACATCTACAGAAATATTTGCAAAGGCAACTGCATGTGAAAATAATTTTCCAGCTAGCTTTTGCTAACTTTTATTCCATTTGATGTTGTGATAATGTATGTAAAGTGCTTTTCAGAGTTTAACATTTACATACAAATGTTCTTCTATTCTTTCAAGGTTCAGCTCAAATGTTTCCACCTTTTTGAAGAATGTTCCCTCCTCCCAAGTATAAAGTGATTTCTCCTGTCTTCTATACTTTTAGTCATTATTCTAACCCCATTATAGCTATCTATTCCCATGTTGAGTCAATGGTATCATATCACTGATTCCATATATGAATAGATGGCTATAAAAAGCATTTCACAATAAAGTTTCCTGGTTGATTCTCCCAACAACCTGGGAGGTAGTTGTTATAAATGAGGCAAACAGAGGTTATATGACTTGCCCAGCACCACACAGCAGCTAGCTCAGAGTCTTATAGCCTCCCAACTTGTCTTCCTGACTGCAAGTCCAAGGCTCTACTATCTAGTTACCTCTCAGTAGTTGCTTAATGTTTATAGAGTAGAAATCAAAACATATATTCATGTATTAAATAGTGAATAGTAATTATACACACATACATATATATGAAATATTATATATATTAGATACATGGCTGATTCTTGTATTTTGTATTTACTGATGCCCAGTTGAATCGGTTGAGTAGTTCAGCTAAAAAAAACTCAACTAGTTTGTGTAGACAGATTTAAATAAAGGAGTATAGACTGGGAAAGATTATTAATCTTTAGCACTAAAGATTAAGCGCTTTTAATTTAATTTTCAGTGTAGGATTAAGAGCACATTATAATGTATACATAGTTTAATTTCAGTGCCTTTCTTTAATTGATTATATTTAATTTTCCTTTATTTAATCAATCAGTTAATAAACATTTGTTAAGCAACTATTGTTCCAGGCTGTGTGATAGGAGGTAAAAGGCAGTTCTTCAAGGAGTTCACAGTCTAATGAGGGAGGAAACATTCACAAAAACAGATGCAAAATAAGTGATATACAGGATAAATAAGAAATAATTAAGAGATGAAAGGCACTGGAATTGAGAATGGTTATGGAAAACTTTTTATAGAAGAAACCAGAGAGTTCAACTAATCAGGGTGGAGGAGGAAGGACATTCCAGGCATTGGGGATAATTAGGGAAGATGCTGGGGGTCTTGAAACAACCAGGAGGTCAGCATCACTGAATTAAAGAATATGTACCTGGCAGGAAGGTATAAGAATATTGGAAAGATAGTAGAGGGCAAACTTATGAAGAGCTTCAAATATCAGAGCATTTTGTATTTGATCCTGAAAGCAATAAGGAGCCCCTGGAGTATGTTCAGTAGTGAAGTGACATGATTAGGATTTGTATTTTTAGGAAAATCACTTTATTAGATGAATGGAGAATGGATTGCCATATAGAGAGACTTGAGGTAGGCCCATCTACTAGCAGGAACTAGCAGAGGCAGTCATCAAAAAGTTTAAAAATGGGGTTTGGGGGGCAGTTAGGTGGTGCAGTGGATAGCCCTGAAGTCAGGAGGACCTGAGATCAAATCTTAATATTTCCTAGCTGTGACCCTGGGCAAGTCACTTAACCCCAATTCCCTAAGCAAAAAAAAAAAAAAAAAAAAAAAAAAAAAAAAAAAAGGAGTTTTTCCCATATCATTGTTAGTGTATTGTTTTCCACATTAGATTATTAGTTTATTGAAAGCCAGGGCTCTCTTTTGCCTATCTTTGTATCCCTGATGATTAGTTCCATAATTGGCAGATGTAGTAGTGCTTAATAAGTGTTTATTGATCAACTCTGTTTACTTAAAAACAAACTGGTCCTGTAATTACATTGATGTACACAGCTCCAGTTAAGGAATTATGTCTACCAATAACATACAAAGCAACTATCTCTTCCATTTATAGTCTTGAAAATTGACAGGGTAACTGAGAAGCTAAGTAGCTTGTTCAATATGAAGGTTAGTTTGTGTCATGAAAGTCTTCTTGACTATTTTATTTTTATTTTAAGGAAACAATCTTCTAGAATGCTTATTAGCATATGATTTTCAATCTTCAAGAAATTCAGTTTCATGGATTAAAAACAAACCTTTTACAATTAGTTATCCTTAATCTGAAGCATGGGTGACATATCATAAATTGGAGATGATCTGAAAGGTGCTGAAGAAAAACCAGAAATGTGTGCATCAAAGAAATATATTTATTGAATTTTGGCAAGAAATTGATACAACAAAAACTGGTTGGACATTGAAGCTGAATTTCAAGAAAGCATTTTTGTTCATGGACTGCCAGATGAAGGGAGTTTTAGAGTGAAATAAAGGGACAGCAAGTAAAACTGAAAACCATCATTCACAAAATCAATGAGGGATGTCTTCTGTAATACCAGCTCAGCTCTTTTGATCTACCTCCCACATGATATACAGGAAGTTACCTTTCATGTCAAAAAGTTCCTTGAGGATATAAACCCTATCATCCCTGTCCTCTGTAAAATGCCTTTCTAATGTGTTTTCATCCAGGGATACCACATAAAAATTAGTTTTCAATATGAGTAGATGTAGTGATTTCCACTGTTTAATATCAGACCATTTTTTTTTTTGCTTCCCTTTTGTTTTTGCTCCTTCATTCCATGTTGCCTAATAAGCATTTGTATAGTCATATATTTTCCTTCCTTTATCTGCTCATTTGACAACTCTTAGCAGTGATCATATGATGATGGATGCAATGTAGTAGACTTGACTCCTACTCTGCAAATTGGTACCTTGAGGGATCCCTAAACCTCTTTAATTTTTAAAATTTGTAATTTATAATTTAATTTATAAAATGGTGAGATTGAACTAGACAATCTCTTATTCCTTTTTTAAAGTCTATGTTTGAATAGAGGAACATAATAGTACCCATAGCTCTTTTAACAATAAATTGGCTCTTCATGTCCTAAACTTTCTCTGGATTCTTTCAAGTTCCAGCCAAAATTCTACCTACTACCAAAAAATGTTTCTGGATTCACCTCTCTTGTTTTCTTTCTGTTCCCAGCTTCTGTCAACCCTACATACAGCTTTGTTTGTATATAGTTATTTTAATGCCTTCTGCCTCTTTTGATTGTGAGCTCCTTGTAAGTAAGGATGAACTTTTTGCCTTTCTTTGTATCAGCAGGATTTGACACAATGCTTGGCACAAAATGGGCACTTAAGAGATGCTTATTGAAAGACTTAACAAGAATTAGAAACAGAAGTGGGATGACATCCCTCTTTTAGCCATTGGAACTCCAAAGAAAAGACACAAGTTTAGGAAGTCAAGGCAATCAGTCAGGTTGAGTTAGAACCATTACCAAGACTTGTGACTGGTAGCAGCATATATATTATGTGGGATTTAAACACAAAAGGCTTGAAGAATAAAACCTATTATTTTAATTTCACAGGTATGATAATATAGATGATTGCAAATCTTTGAATTGTAAGGGAAGTTAACCAGTTTCCTTAGAAACAATAATGGCTAAAAACATTAAGCTGAATTAACTAGAGGTAATAGATCTAATGAATTATCTTCTACCTACTCCCCCTTCTTCCCTTGCCTCCAAGCTCTTCCAATAGATTATGTCCCTTGCTTTCAATCTTTCCCCATTAATTCTTACAATTTAGGGTTAATTATCTCCACTTCACAGAAATTGTTTTTATTGAGTTAAGAATCACCTTGAATTAGTTAATACTAAATGTTTGTACCTTTTTTTGCCCTTTACTTTATGGCTCTGATAGTTTACCATGCTTTTCTTTTAATTTCTTCATGGCTAATATTTTTGTTATTTTGTGCCATTTTCCCATACTTCCCCTACTCTTCAATTCCTTTAGGTTATATCAACACAAAGCATATATTTCATGATACTTGATTCTTTCCTTTTCCCACACTCCTTTATTTGTCTACTGACGTTGAGGTATATTTTTTCCCCTAGGGAGCACCAACCAATTTTTATAGTTTTATATATTGGCCTGGACTATTGTAGTATCCTTCTAAAGAATGTCTTTCCAATCTCTCTCTCTTGAATTCAATCTTCCCTCCACATAACTACCAGGTTAATCTTCTTAATGCGTCATTCTAATTATATTACTCTTGTACTTGGAATCCTTCAATTAGTGCCTGGATGGATGGATGATCTTGTTGGTGTAAGTACTCTAGTCATCAATGCAGATTGCAATCCCTACATTCCTTTTCATATTCCAGGCTGCTCACTCAAGACCTTCCCTAAGAAATTCGGGTAAAATGCTAGCACCTTCCCTTGGCCCTTTAACATGTAGCACTACAATCAATGGATCATTCATCTATTTTCTACCTTGTTGTAAGCCTAATTTAGGTCATGTTCATTTTTAATGGATGTCTTTTAAGTTTTATTTTTTATTTGCTATGCACCTTGCAATTATTGACTTGGAGGGCCATTCATTCAGATCTACATTTTACCACTGGACTCAGATGGCTCCTGAGGAGAAAATGAGGCTGGTGACTGTCAACAGCCCTCCCCAATCTAATTCATTTGCAGCTTATGGCACTACCTTTTTGATATCATGGATCTCTTTAACAATGAAGGGCAAACAAACAAACAAAAAACTTCTGTGAGTAGGAGTAGGAGCTGTCCCACTGGGGACCTTACTGGAATTAGTCAATTGGTTAACACAACTCTATCCAAAAGACCATTCTCTGCTTTATTTCTTAGCGGGTCATAATCATTGATAGGGCATTGCTTCAGGCAAACTGAGATCTATTAAAGACTTAGCTTAAAAAAGCCAGGGTCTCTGTTTACTCCCCAAGAGTGTCAGGAGAGACAAAATTTATGAGGACAAAGAGAAGAGTGTTTTAATTGAAATCTTCTAAATGCTGTTCAGAAGTATCATTACTCTAAGGCTTTGAGTCATCCACACCACAGAATCTTCTCACTGAACTTGGTATTTATTTGAAAGAGAAGAGTTTAGCTGTTCACATTGGAAAGACAGAGTAGATGAATAATATTTCTGGCCCAGATTATGAGGGACAGCTGGCTATTGAGTGCCTGCCAAATGATGGTCAAGATCTTTAGCCTGGAACATGCAGTGGGAAGAGCCCTAGATCTGGAGCAAGAAAGCATAGTTTCCAATCCAGCCTTCTGATGCTTATTACCTCTGTGATTTGGGATAATTTGTTTTATTTCCCTGTAGCTTCATTTTCTCATCTATAAAATGAAAGAGACAGAGTAGATGAGAACAGGGATTATCTTTTGCCTTATTTTGTGTATCAGAAATTGGTTCAGTGCCTGACACACAAAAGACACTTGATATATGTTTGTTGATTGATTTGTATTTTTGCATAGATTTTTATTTTCTTTTTGAAGAGGACCATGACATCAGGAAGGTGATATCGTGACAGACAAGAGAAATGGATTGAAGTGATGGAGGGTTGTGCAAGGTTACCTGCCTCACTTTTTCTTCCACAGCTATCTGGGTCCATTGGCCAGATAGAGATCTGAATCACTAGAAATGGCCTTCTTGGGCAGAGGTGAGGAGTAGAGAAGTGATATCTTTCTTTGGTGTTTGCCCCATAGCCTAAGTGAATATTTAAAGGTGAAGGGGCTGGTAAAAGAGAGAGAATGAATAGCAAAAAAGAATGTATACTTTGTTATTCCTTCAGGAAAAATGAAGAAATTCTGTTTCTTTTTTTAACTAAGGAAGTCCTGAGCTAAAGGTTATGGCGAAGTGTGGTTGTGAGAAGGACTAAGAAGGTGAATAAAGAAGATTGAGCTACATTCTTACTAGAAAGTAGAAGGGAGAGCCCAGGACACATTAAGGAACTATCCATGGTTGGGACACAGAACAAGAATTACATAATTCTTACCTTGAAGGAGGCAGCATGGTGGAATGTTTGACCTGACATTAGGAAATTTTGGGTTCAAATCCCACATCAAATATTCAGACACTCCTTGTTGTGTAACTCTGGGAAAGCCATTAATCTCTATTAACTTCAGTTTTCTTGTCTATAAAGTTAAAAAATGAACTGACTCTTCAAGTTTCTTTCAGTTCAGAATTTATCATTCCATGATTCTATTCATCACACACAACAACAATATGTTAAACATAAATGTATATTCAAAATTATTTGGGAGGAATTAGGGGATTCCAGTAAGAAATTTCCTATAGAAAGTGCCGCTTAAGTTAAGCTTTCAAGGAAGTTAGGGAATCAAGGAAGTAGAGAACAGGAAGGAATATAATCCAGAGACCTGCAATATTCTTTATAAAGGTATGAAAATAGGAAGCCTTATGCTGTTTTCTACTACTACTACCACCACCAACAATCACAAAGGACAGCACAAGAACCACTTGGAAAATGGAAGCTGGATCTTGACATTGGAGACTGAGACATCTTATATCCATATGATGTCAGTTTTAGGAAGAGATTTTTCAAAATATTTTACTTAGATTGTCTCGTTTGTCCCTCACAACAACATAGTGCAGTTGTATCCAACAACATGAGCATCAATTCTCATTTTGAAGACAACAAACTGAGACTTGGAGATAGGGGCTGCAGAGGACAGAGCACTGAACTTGGAACCAAAGACAATGAGTTTGAATGTTGCCTCAGATATTTATCTCACTCTGGGTAAATCACTAATTTTATATTTGCCTCAATTTCCCCATCCACAAAATGAGGATAATAACAACATCAACCTCACACTGTGAGGATCAAATGTGGTAATATTTGTAAAATGCTTTGCAAACCTTAAATCTCTACTGAAATACTATTATTGTTGTTTTCATGATTAATCTGATTGTAGCTATTATCTATATTGTTCCTATATAACGTTTGCCCTTTATTTTTAGGAGGATCAATGTCATCACAGGATAATGTCCTACGGTGGGAGCATGAATTGGATTTAGGTGAAGCAGAGTTGCATGGAACTATCAGAATTATTCTCTCTTCCGAAATCATTGATGTCCAGTGGCAAGACAAAAATCAGGGTGATTGCTGGTGGTCTAAAATACAGTGGATGACCTTCATCTTTGATGACTGATCAAGCTCTAAGTGCTCCATAGTGCCACTTGTTACAGCCATCTTCATGTCTAGTGGGATAAATTGCTCTTATTTGTCTATACTGTGGGGTATGTGAGTATGAATGGGGATTCTTCATAAGTGGACATCCCCTCTTAATCACCAATGGGTTTGAGGCTTGTCAGTTATCCTGAACATGGTTTACTCAATCTACCAAGATGATTTTTGAAGAACTATTTATTATAGAGTTAACCCAAGGTTTCCCACCCCCCAATCCCTACAATTTTTCTTATGATTTCCTAACTCTCCTCAGACCACCTGCCTGTAATTTATTCAATTTCATATTGATAGTCACTTCTCCCACATTTTAGTCTGGCTCATCTTCTGCTAAGAAGAAAACAGCATTCTAGAGAAGGGCTAATTTCTATGCTACCATGTTAATGTCTGTATTTGATTTTTTTTTATAGATTGTGATTTTTAGAAAAACAATACAACAGCTGCCAGATGGCTGTTGTAAAACATGATGCCATATTGAAAGAGAAGCCAAACTCAGTCAATCCTTTCTTCTGAGCCCATTTCCTGCTTTAAACATTCTCAAAAAGTGGGGCATAGAAAGCACCTCCCAGTTCCTTAACAGGCTCCCCCCAAGCTCATAGGCATCTCTGCATTCAGATGTAGGTTGAACTTAAGCCAATTAGTCCCCTTCCAACCACATAGAGCCCATTTGTTTGCCAGCCTGCTGGACAGCTGAGACACAACTCCCTGCGCCATGGCGGCTGTTGCTGGCTGTTGCTGGCTGTTGCTGGACTTTCCTTATTGTCCTCAATCTGTTGCTGTCTCCAAATGAATGAGGAACAAGTGCTGAGTTGCTCATCTCTTCCTACAATCTGTCTCAGTCTTAGCTGCCAGGCCACCCAAGCACGATCTCCTTGCTTGTTGCCTTTTATTCCCCTGAAAATCCATTCAGACTCCTTTACGATGCCGTCTAGTGTTGGCTTTGGTATTTAAGTGCTCAGATGAGATCATAAATAGAAAACATTGAGCTGAGAAACTTTATGAAAATTCAGTCATAAAATCTGTTATAAATGACCTTAGAGGACATTTAGTCCAACTCAGACTTACAAAAAGATCCTTGCTGAGACATAACCCAAAGTAACATATTGAATAAGTAACAATAAGGTAAGGCATGGAAGGAACAGTTGATAGAATGCTGGATCTCAAGCAAAGAAAATCTGATTTTAATTTCTTCCTCAGTTATTTAGCTATATGTGCTTACATAAGTCTATTTCTCTTTGTCTCAGTTTACTCACCTTTAAAATGGATGATAAAATAATTCCTCCCAGATGTGTTAGAAGAATAAAATGGGATCATTGTCAAGTGTTTTATAAACCTTAAAGCAATATATAATTTCTAGTTATTTCTATTATTATTTTAAATAATAATTCATTATTGCCTAAGCATTTTTTACTGAGGGGAGGTTACAGCCTTGTAAAATAGCCCATTCCAATTATAGGTTCTCAGGAAGTTTTTCTTTCACCATGCCTAAATATTCTTCTCTTCAGTGTCCACTAATTGGTCCTGCTTTTGTACTCTTGGTAAAATAGAATTCAATCAGTTGAATCAATAGAATCAATTTAACAAGTATTTATTAGGTGTGTATTATGTGCAAGGAAAAGGTGATACAGAGACAAAAAATAAAGTCCTTGTTCTTGAAAAGTTCACATTCCACTGGAAGAATAAGACCTGCATGCAAGTAAATATAATGTATACATAGGACAAGCCTAATTCATCTTCCCTGGGATAGCCCTTCCAGTATTGAAGACAATAGTCAATTCTCTACTGAGGATCTTCTGGGGAAAAATATTCATAATCCTCCAACTGTATCTCTCATCAACAAGGATTGTGCATACCTACCTCTAGTAGTTGTAATTGTCCGGGGGCTAAGTCTTGGGTTGGTACCATATATGAGTCGAAGGATAAATCCTCGTAGTCAGTGTACTCTTAGCTTCAATACCATTGATGCCCCATGGCCTTAACTGTAAGATAAGGGTTGAAAATTTCATCTATTATATAAAGAATACGAAGGGAAGGAAGGGCTATTAGGACTAGGATGACTGCTGGTATAATTGTTCAAATAGTTTCGACTTCTTGGGCATCTATAGTACATCTATGTGCCAGGTACTACATAAAACTGCAACCATTTTGATTTTCTTCCTTTTGATATTTTCAAACTTGTCAGTTTTCTTCTTAAAATATGGGGCAATTAATCCCAATAGACTTGTGATGGAGGGAGCTATCTGCATCTGGAGAGAGGACTAGGGAGACTGAATATGGAACATAACATAGAATTTTCACCTTTTGTTGCTGCTGTTGTTTGCCTGCTTGTTTGTTTTTCTCTCTTTTTTGTTTTTGATCTGATTTTTCTTGTTCAGCATGATAACTGTAGAAATATGGTTAGAAAAATTACACATTTAACCTATATTAGAGTACTTGCTGTTCTAAGGGAGAAGGGAAGTGGGAAGTATAGAAGAAAAATAAGGAACACAAGGTTTTGTAAGGGTGAGTGTTGAAAACTATCTTTGCATATATTGTGAAAAATAAAAAAGCTATTATAAGAAATAAACTATGGGATCAAAAACCAAACAAAAAAATGCAGATGTAATCTGAATAAGGAAGATTAAAGGGAGTTTTGCCTGTATTTTTACCTATTATTTGTATTCCTATGCTCAAGCCTTCTTCTGATGTTGGCCAATGATGATGAATACATAGAGGTGACCATTAATTTTTTTTATTATAGCTTTTTATTTATAAGATATATGCATGGGTAATTTTTCAGCATTGACCCTTGAGAAACCTGTTCCAACTTTTCCCCTCCTTACCCCCATCCCCTCCCCCAGATGGCAGGTAGACCACTACATGTTAAATATGTTAAAGTATATGTTAAATACAATATATGTATACATCTCCATACAATTATTTTGTTGCACAGGAAGAATCAGACTTTGAAATAATGTACCATTAACCTGTGAAGGAAATCAAAAGTGCAGGCAGACAAAAACAGAGGGATTGCAAATGCTATGCAGTGGTTCACACTCATTTCCCAGAGTTCTTTCCCTGGATGTAGCTGGTTCATTATAATAACAGAATAATGATTCTCTAGCCACTGCACTACCTAACTGCCCCCAATATCTTTATTTTTGTAGATGAAACTCAGAAATTAAACAAAACTTAAAAAAGAAACTTCTTGTAATGGCCAGATCCAAAAATATTCCTTTATTTCTAAATTTGAGCAGGAGGGAGGGGAGAATTTTTTATCTTAAGTACCTTACAGTTGTGTTTGGTTGCTGTATTGATAAGAATTTTTAAAAATTTCAAAATTATTTATCTTTCTATGTATTTTCTATGTATTTATATATAGATATCCAAGGTCATGTGTTGGATTACTGGTTTATTCTCTTTTAAAATGATTTAGTGTTGTGTTAATTTTATAGCATAGCTACTGCTATTCTTAGACTTTGGCTAACCTCTGGTGACCAGCTTGGTAAATACATGAAGTCAATATTCTGCCTTCTCCTTTTCCAAGTATCATCCGTTTTACATAGATTTGCAAAACATCAAGCAGATATCTTTTTACCATCCTTATTAGGTATTTTCAATTCCTAGCCAAGAGTTTATCCTTTCTGTATTTTAAGCTGAGTTTGTGTGCATGGAGAGATAAGTATTTATTAAATGCCTACTATATGCCAAGAACTATTATCTCCTTTAATCTCATATGTGGTATAAAAACTGAAATTCATTTTCCTTCTTATGTAAGGATTCATTTTTCCAAACTTTCTATTTTCAGAAGTTTGTGTATTCTATTAAAAGAAGTAATGAGAACATTACCCCCGTTTCTGGCTTTTTTATGTCATAATTGTTAGAACTGCCTTCTAGGTTTTTGGCAGGATCATTTATGTCCATATGATCATCAGAAATGGGTATCTGTCCTCAAGGTTAGTAATTTCTGGCAATTTTTTAATCTTGTCCTGGATACATTCCCGGAAAGTTAACAGATCTTTCTATTTTTGGCACCAAGTCAATAAATAGATGTATCAGTAGCCCTTGTCAAGGAGTCCTCACCTACCACTATTTAACTCCTTTTCAGCACAGATCCTACCGAATGATCCCATATCTGAGAGTACTTGTGGATCTACTTGTCATCCCTTGGATTGAGCCACCTAATTTTTCTTCAGAAACCCTAGATCTAATTCCATGCTCTTTGGGATAAGTTTTATATCTGCTTTAGGTGATAAATTATCCTTCCTTTAGCTTCAGTTGACTTTTTTTTTTTTTTTTTTTTTTTTACTCTTAAACCTCTTAATAGCTCAGGATTCCAATCTCAGATCAAGTATGGAAAAATGGAGGTAATAAAAGAGTTCAAGGGAAAGGGAGGTCACTGAGGAGTAGAGTGTTCAAGGAAGTATTAGTAGAGAAGACAGGACCTAATCTTGCCCATGAGGCATTAAGACAAAAACATTTTATTGATTTTTTTTTACACCACAAACCTTTAGAGATTGCTCTCACTTCATGAGAGAGCCCCTGTAAGAAAATAAAGTAATTAAGTCATTAATTGAAAATAAATAATACAATGATTTTGTTTTGCTAAACTCTGCATATTTGTAACAATCCATTGGGGAGAAAAAGAAATTTATTGAAATAAATATGCATGATTTAGTAAAACGAATTCTCTTCAATGGATGTAAACAAATGCATATAGATACATATGCGTACATATAGACATAATTTAAAGACACATGCACATGCAAATATGTATATAAGTATATATACATGTATGCATATCTATATATCTAGTGTAGATTTATATAGAGACATATATACATAATCCTGCACCCTAAATCCATCAACCTTTCTATAATGGATAGTGTCCTTTCTATAATGAATAGTGTCCATGGTTTTCTGGAATCATGGAGGGTCATTAGAACTTACACCTTTTCCTTTATGATTTACATAATTAGGGAGAATTAAGCACGGTCCAGATGAGATTATTATGAGCTTCCTGACTAAAGTGGAGTAACCATACTAGTGAGTACTGGGGAAATAAGGTAACATACATAGGATGGGGCCCTATTATGTCAACCTTTGAAATCTGGTAAATAAGTTCAGGCTAATGGAGAGGAAAAACAAAGAAAAAGGAAAAAGAGAGTGGGATGATTTTAGGCCAGGCTAAAAAGTAAGAAGTTAGAACTATACTGTAAGGTCTGCTGCTGTGTCTTTTGTATTTTTTTTAATGGAGTATCTTGCATTGTGACAGGAAAAAAAAATACTAGGCAGATGGAATTTAATTCTAGAACTCTATAAGTGTCTTTTTTTGTCCATCTTAATATTGCAGAACTCTTCAGAAAATAGCATTTTAAAAAATTGGTCCTGGATTTCTTTCTTGGAGAAGCACTTATGGAGCAATAACAATTGGTCTCTTAATCACATAGTCTTTTGAAATGTAAATGGGCACCCATGAGTTTGCTGTGCTAAGTGCTATATGATTCATTTACTCTCTTACTTCTTGCCTGCCAGTCTGCTATAGTTGTAGTGCTAGGGATAGGTACATGCTAAACTCTTCAATTGATTATTATTTTTTGGAAGGGGAAGAGAGGCAGGGAAATTATGTTTTAGGAATTCCACACCTAAATGTAAGTGTGGAAATGTCCTTTTACATGACTGATACATTTTTTTTTCTTTTCTTTTTTTCTTTTGCTTTAATGAAAACCAACTTGTCCAGGATCAGCTAATTGTTGGGCTAGGATTTGAAGCTAAGTCACTTGATTTCTAATGGCATATCATTCTCCATTTATTAGACTCGGCTCAATTTCCAATTGATATGAAAGTAAGTTTTTGAATACATTAGGAGCTTAGTACTTAGAGTGAAACAAGATGCTGTACTAAATCTGCATGGATTAGATTATAAATATAAGGATTGTATAGAAAATACTTGGAAAATAAGCAGAAGGACCACTGTTTCTAATATGCATTGCTATATTAAAAATTTGTACCTATACGGCTGAATATACTAATCCCATAATAATGCAACTTTTCCTTTAAGGAAACCCCTGAAAGCAGTCTTCCTACAGTCTGGTTATTTCTGACAATTAGTCACAGTATTACTTCGATGCCATTTGCAGGGCATAAATCTGAATGAGCTTTCTGGAGAACCTTGTCAGGGGAGTAATTCTGGCAAAACTTTTCAGGCTTCAAAGGGAATTATTACAAATTATGTGGTTGTTTTCTAAGAACAATCCTTCTCTTGGAAAAGCTTCTGATTCTCTGGACTTTTCTATCATACTTTTCCTGCCCTCTACCTCTATGGTCTTCTCACTAGAGAACACCTTTCTACCTCTGTGCCCTCTTTCATGGATGAGTTCCTTCCATTTTAACTTTTCAATTCTTTTTAGTATTTTTTTCCTAAGTTAGAATATAAGATCCTTGAGGACAACAACCATCTTTTTTTGTTTGCATTTGTATCCCCAGTACTCACTGCAGTGCCTGACACATATTAAGCATGTATTAATTTGATGCGACTTGATCAGCTTATCTAAGCACAAACATATTAATTACCAGAAGGTTTGCCATCTACTTGTCCTATTTATCTTTACTTGTTTAGCACCTATTTGTCCTATTTACCTTTTGTAGTATATTCTTAAGGTATATAGAAATTTTAAGGTTAATAGAAATTTACTCACTTAAGTTTATTTTCTTAGATTAGTGAATCACAAGTCTAGGCCCTATCTGGTATCAGGACCTTGTTGTTATTGGAAGTGGTAGTGGTAGAGATAGAGATATTAATAATGGATAATACCACTCTCTCTAGACATGTGTTTGGATAAAGACAGGGATAGACATGGATATAGGTATAGACATAGTTTTAGATATAGATATGGATATGATTTTAGATGTAGACATGGATTTTATATATATACATATATAAATTACAAATGGATTTGGATGTATATATATATATATATGTGTGTGTGTGTGTGTGTATTTGCCATTAGAGATACCTAGTTAGCTAGCTAGATATAGACATAGAAATAAAAATATATGCAGAAGATATTTTTCTGATGAAGTTATAATCTTAAGATAATTACTCTGGAAAAATGGGAAGGAGACTACAAAATGAGCTCTCTAGGAACTCAAGGAATTGGATTAAAGGTGATTACTTGAAACAAATACTCATGAATTAATAGAAGGGCTTCATTACTATCTCTTCCTTTCCCTCTCCAAAGAGCAAGCTAAAACCTAGATTAGAAGTGTGATTAAAGCAGGAACTTTAGGCAAGTCCAAAAATGGCTATTTGCTTTAATAAGTAAAAATATAGTTGATTGTGAAAGAGACAGTTTATATAAGGAGAGACTGACAGAATAAGAAGGTTAGTAATAGGAAGGGAGGTCATAGTGGTTGAGGCCATACAGCTCCATAACAAGTGATGCTAGAAAAGAATAAATATCAGTCAAATTCAAAAAGAAAAAAATATTCATACTTCCCCCAAAACTCTGTAGAGAGTTTGTTTCAGGAAAGTTAATCAGAACTAGAAAGTGTTTCAATTTCTAGAATTCAGAATATTGTGTTTTATGGGTTAGAGAAAAAAGCCAGTATTTTTCATTAGTTTAGGACTGTGATTAGGGGTAATCTTCAGGTGCAAAATAGAGAAGAGTCTTATTTATCCCAAGAGTCAGGGAATAGGGAGATCACCATGGAAGTCTAGAACTAGAGCATCTGTTATATAATGATAGGACTGTTTAAAATCCATGGCAGGATATTTTAGGACAAATTAATGGAGAAGAATTTTCTATAAACTGGAAAATCCCACACTAGTAAATAGAATTAGAAAGTAGACTCTAAGAGAGATTTGGCAAATCTCTTGACTGGAAATCTATTTATCTTCACTGGAAAAAAAAGAATCATTCATTACAGAAGGGGTTAGGCTGGTTGACTGATTATAATTAGAAGAATGCCTCACAGATCTAGGGAGAAAGAAAGCTCTAGGCTTAGTTCCATGTACACTTGCATGGAAGACCACTATTAATTTTTGAGCCTTTTATAATTTTGCAGATTTTCTCTTATTTTAAAACTTTTATTTTCTCCCTGTTCCTGATAAATAATTAAAAATAACATTTTAATTTATTTTATTATTTATCAATTATATATTAATATATTTTAATTTAATTTGATTTAAATAATTTAATAAAATTTAAAATAACTCTAAAAAGGGCTGTTGGTTAAGTTGGAAAATAAGTGAAAACCTGTGTTTCTTTTCTGAATGCAACTGCTTGAGAATAACCTGTGATGAGATAATAGGTGGCTGCAGTGAGAAATTAGTGTTTGTGGGAGTCAATCAACCAAATCTTGGGGCTTGCTGGCAGGAGAAAAAATGGTGACTATGAGAGTGCAGCATAAACATGGCTCCATACATTCATTTAAGGTTAAATAGAAAATAATGTTCAATTACAGTTGTGACTCATATCTCTTGGTTTTTTGTTTTTGTTTTGATTTTGTGTTTGTTTTTGTTTTTTGTTATATATTCCTTGTACCTGTTGCAAATTTTAGGAAGACCTAAAAGGGGTATCCTAAGGTATGGAATCTGAGAGTGTCATCTTCCAGGAGATAGGATTTTCAGTTGCTTCTTGACTTTTCGTTCTCAATTCAAGAACTTGTAGGACTTTAGATCCATAAGAAATCTCAGAGATTATTTATCTAGCCCTTACCTAGTATTAAATTCCTCATCTGTGGAGAGAATAAGGTGCTTGGGGATGAAGACTAAATTCACTTTTTTATCAGTATCTAAAGTACTTTTGCATGCATCCTTTGAAAAACATTCAGAAGAGTGTTTATAATGAGTGTTTTATAAAGAGTGTTTATGGGTCAATTTATAATTCACAATCCACCAACTCCTGACCAGTATCTCCTCTGCTCGAAGAATTAGTCCCTCCTTTTTTTGTGGGCATATAGGATGTTTCCACTCCACAATGTCTTCCCCAGCCCTCTGTTTATCTAAGTTCTTTTTCAAGCTCAAGTTTTACTTTTATGAACCTTTTATATTCACGTCACCCCTCATGAATCTCATCTTCCTTTGAACTTCTAGAGAACTAATTTTCTGCATCAGGCAATTACAGGTAATTACTGCTTTATCATACTCTTCCTCATACTTTCATTGAATTTTTGGAGCACTTTTCTTGCCTGGATGGCATACTGTTTGAAGACCGAGCTATCAGTGGTTCATAGGAATAAAGCAGGAAGGGACTTCAATGTCATCTAATAAATTTAGAAAGGAAGAAATCAAGGCAGCTAGATAGCACAGTGGATAGAGCTCCAGCCTTGAAATCATGAGGTCCTGAATTCAAATTAGTTCTCAGACACTTAACACTTCCTCGTTTTGTGACTCTGGGCAAGTCAGTTAACCTATATCTCTATATATTTATACACACACATATATACACATAAATTAGAAATGAGAAATCAAAAGTTTAGGTAAGGGAAGTAATTTGTTCATGGTTTCATAGCAATTGTGTAGCACAATTTCAATTTTTAATTGTTCAGTCATTTCAGTCCTATCTGACTCTTCGTGATCCCATTTGGGGTTTTCTTGGCAGAGATACTGCGGTGAATTGCCATTTCCTTTTCTAGTTCATTTTATAGATAAGGAAAATGAGGCAAACTGGGCAAAGTGACTTGCTTAAGATCACACAGTTAGTAATTGTTGTAGGGCAGATTTGAACTTAGTTCTTACTTACTTTAGGCCTAGTACTCTATCCACTGTACAATTTAATTTCCCCCTTCAATTTGAATCCTGGCCCTGTGACTCCAAATTCAGAATATTTTCATTACATCTTAAATGTTTAATGTCACCATGGGACTTACCTATTGCTTCAGTGCTCAGTATTTGTTAAATAAATGGATAAATGCTGCATGAATTTTAAAAAAGATTGAATGAAACTGATACTACCTGTGTTAGAAACAATATTTTTTCTGCCTAAATACAGTTTCACATTTTATGTCTTTTTTAGCTAGCCAAGTACTGACATTTAGTCTTATTTCTTATGAAAAAGGGATTTTTAAGTGAATGGGGATTATATTTATCCACCAATATCTCTATTCAAAGGAATATCGTAAATGAACCACAGTGGTAGAACTCAAATGAGAAATCTACCCTGCATGCATCCCTGCCTCCATCCATCCCAGACTTCAGTTTGCTTAGCATTTATGTTTCAGTAGAGCAATATCTTACTAAATGCATGTTGGATTTAATCCCTTTTGATGTTTATAAATATTTATATGACTTTCGATGCAAGGAAACTGTAGATCTCCATTTTGTTTTGGGGTGGAATAAAAATGTGACATTATGTTGATTTTTGTTTCAAATATATTTCACACTTTCTGATAAAACTTGAGGACATCAGTAAGATTTTCAACTCCTTTTCTATAATATGAAACCAAGATGCATTTAGGTAGAGTGAAAAGAACTCTGGAGCAAGAGGCCTACATTTTTAACCCTGGGTTTACTATTTAAATGTGTGAGCTTGGCAAATAAAGTCTGCTAGTGACTTTATTTTTCTGTTTTTACATTTATTAAATGAAGTAGTTGGATTCAAGGACTTTTGAGATTCCTTGAACCTCTAAATCCTTTGAATTTCTTTTCTCATTATCTCTTTGAAGTATGATAATTAGTCCTTTTTTTCTAGTATTTTTTTTTAAATTTGTCATATTGCAAAATGTTAATTACCAACCCCATTAAACTACTAGAAGCTCAGGGCTAGTCAGTTATGACTATAGTGACATGGCACATTTCCAGCTTCCTGAACATCTTCCCATGCTCTGTGAGGGCCTGGATTCAGTTGAAAGCAGGGCCAGCTGGTTTTTGAGGAAAAGTTATATAGACTGTTAAATCAGTCAGGTAAAATACTCATGTCCCACTAGACCCTGCACTGTCAATTAGGAGTCCACAGCTGATAGTGGCAAGGACAAAACTAATGTACTATGTGGCCATTAATATACTCCCTCTGAGCATAAAATGAATGAAGGGTCTGAGGGGGTTAGTCTGGAAACTGGGATGGCTTGCAATTAGCTCAAGCCAAATAGGCTCAAAGACTTGTCTTCCTTTGTCATTAATGACCAAGTAGATAATTGAGCACACACACACATACACACACACACCTTCTAGCAATTAGCACAGAACCAGGGAGAAAGTTTCCCTATGTTAAAAACAAACAAACCCCCTTTTATTTTAAATCCATTTTAGCTAAAGGAGAGCTTGTCACAGAAATGAAAAGATTAAAGTTTTATCCATTTATCAGGGGCAGTATCTTTCAAAAGCCATTCCCAATCCCTATAGGTGGGAAACGTGTTCTAGAATGTGTAAATATCTAATTATCCTTATCTTTAAAAACAAACAACTTTGTTATTGAAAGTTATACTCATATGGTTAGGTCAAAATAGAAAAATTTGGCAAAGACATTTTTTGGACATATTTTTGCCATTAGTTGATAAATTCAAGATCATCAGATTCAGTCATGTGATGTTTCTCTCAGTAACAATGTGATCCTGAATGGTGTGTTTGATAGAGAGAAACTAAAGAATTGATCCCTGTGGTAAGCAGGGAGAAGGCTCTGATAGAGAATCATTTAGGTCCATGTTCCCACCTTCTGGGGAAGTTGGCCAGTGTGAAATCCAAGTTATATCAAACCCCTGAGAGTCATTCTCTGTAGGGATTTTGGACAGCCTCACTTTGCCATGCTCTGTCAGTCAGAAATCCCAGTCATATCCCTGAGGTAAAATTTTCCCTATGAAATCTACTTAAGGGCCATCCCAAGGCTGCTGCCCTCCTTTGGGTCAGTCCTCTATGGCACTTTGCCCTATGGTATCTTTCTCCTTACCCCTCCTCCCCCATGCCGTGTAATGTCTCCCCTAACTCACCATGTTTCTCAATCCCACGTCTCCTCCTTATATCTAACTCTCTCAGGATCCTATCTCCCTTTTGGGAAACCCCTTTCTATGCTCTCTAATTCTATTTTATATTTGCCATTCCTAGTGTTTATTGCATCCCTTCATTTAGTCTGTAACCTATTCTCCTAAATAAATCCACCTTCTGCCAAAGAAAATGGCCATTGTGAATTCTTCACAAACCCCACCTTTTGGTACCTACCATCAATTGGTGTTTAATCACCCACATCATATTGGTCCTCAAACCACATCAGTAATAAGATTAACTCTTTAAAGATCACAAAATGTGATAAATAATTTACCTCATTTGATGTTCACACTATTATTGTTTCCCCTACCTGCTCATGATAGATATTTGTATACCCATTTTAAAAAATGAAGAAATTGTTTCACCACTCTCCCAAATTATCTAGTATTGATTTCATATATACTTTATATGTATCTATGTCTATCCACATAGACTATAAACTCCTTGAAAATAGATACTGTTAAATTTATGCCTTGTTTTCTAAATAATTACTAAATATTCTGAAATCATCTTCCCATTGACAAGTATACAATGCACAATTATTACCAAAAAAAAGTTTTTTGGAAAAGGAAAAACTGAACAAAAATCCTCGAATCAGGGATCTGGAAAAATATCTGGCAATGGGAATCCCTAGAGTACTTATGGAAGCAGCTTTGGACTGTTGGACTACAAGTGTCTCAGCAGGAGCTGAGTTTTGATTACAGTTCTTGAGCCTTACTCATCATGTAAACACTCTGGGATCCAGTTTTCTCATCTGTAAAATGAGGTGGTATGATTCTATCAGGTGTTCATAAGCTGAAATCTATGAACTTTTTTTATTCAACTTATTTATTAAGCCCCTATTATGTATCAGGAGGTATTCTACCTACTGAAGATACACATAAGAAAAACATAATCCCTGTCCTCAAGTAGTTTACAATATTTTTTTAAAATTCCAAACTTAAGAAATAAAACAAGCATTTCCATAACATACTAGAATGGAGTGGGGGAAGAGAAAGATAATCACACAAAACATATTGATACCTATTTCAATATAATTGTATCTTATGTATTTTATTTTCTGAATTTAACGATCATTCTTCACCAATTCTCAAAAAAGACTGATATAAAATGAGGTTTAGAACTCCTGTATTTGATGATCTCAAGGGTCTTTCCTCACTTTAAATCAATGTTTCTGTGATCATTTACAGTTTCAAATCTCAGACATCTTCTGAAGCTTGAGATCCATCACTAATTTTATTATTATTATTTTTTTACCCACAAGTGCTGTGGTGTTGCCCTGTAATCTTTTAAATGCTCCCAGTTGGTGGTTCTAAGGATTTTAATTTTCTAGTTTCAGCTATAGATATCTGGGTAAGGCTTCTTTTCACTTTTCAGCCCAGATGATTTGGTTTCACCCACAACAGATCATGAAGTTATAAGAAATGTATAGGGGCCTGTGATAAGAGAAATTTCCTGCAATCTACAATAGAGTTTTACTGATACAGTGCCACATCAAGGATTCCCCTGTAAATGAGAACATTCTCTTTGCCATGAATGGCCACAAGTGACTTATCCCAGAGTGAGTATTCTAATTGTCATCCTGCTTCATGAAATCACACCCCAAACATCAGTTTCAAATATAGCTAAGTAAAAACCTTAATGTTCCCGTCTTCTACTGCCTCCAACTCTAATCCTCAGGGCACTTTCTCCTGGGCATCAGAGATGGGACTTCTTTGCTTAGGAGTTTCCTCATTTATTTTATTTCCTCATTTACCAGGGACCAAAAGAACACTTAAAATTTTCCCAGTTTTTTTCTTAGCTAATTAAGTAGGACTCTTCAAAATCACTGAAGGCTGTCAGCAGTTTGGTTTACTGTTGAAGATGTGTGGTCTGAATCTTTCCCAGTTTCTGAAGCAATTTTAAACTATTTTACAGGTAAGGAAGAAAAGGGTAGTTTACCACAGGTAACACTTGTTTCTAATACAGAGTGGGAGATTAATTGGAACAATCTCTTAGTTTACCCTGTACCATAGATTTCTAGAGGTAATATCTAATACCAAGTGCTTTCCATCTTTTTTCAGAAAGTAGGAAGGAAAACAGAATAGAAATGAAAAGAATAAAAAGGGAGAAAAAGGAGAAAAAAGCAATTTGGAATAGTTTTCTCTATTCACAAGTTAATCTTCCTTATTTAAAATTGATAATTGTGTTCAATTAGGACTTGGAACAAGCAGTAGAAGCTTCAAGGAGGGGAATTAGATTTATTATAAGAACAAACTTCAGTAATTAGTAGATTTCTTCTCCCAGAAGGTCTTCAAACTGAGGCTGATGACTATTTTGGGTACAACTAAAGGAGATTCTTATTGTGATATACGTTAGAATAGATTGTCTCAACTCTTTCCACTTCAGAGATTCTGTAATTCTGTGAAATATTTTATTCCCCACATAATCTAAGGGAAAGAAGTTTATTTTGGAAAGTCAGACTTGAGAATAGGATTTCTTATTTTTTTCTATGTTATCAATGCCTTTAGCTTTGTGCAGAAGTCAATGAAATATTTTTTGAAAAAATGCTTTAAAAGTTATGAAATTTAAAATGAAATAACAATAAAATGTCCTTGGGATTATGTAAGAAGAAAATTATTGAAATATAATTATCAAAATTAAAAAAAAATAAGTTCATAGACTCCTTGTTAAGAGCTAATCTTTTTGGAAATCCACTTCATGTTTGGGTAGAGTTCTCTGACTATCAAATTTGGAAGGTAATTTATGATTCTGTGTAGAGAAGAAAGTTTAGGATTGAAATTAGGGGAAATCCTTCTTATTCAATCCATAGAATCAAAGATGAGTTTAGAGGGCAACAGGTTAGACTTACTTTATTTTATAGATAAGAAAATTGAGACAAAAAAAGTTAAATTATCTCCCGGTATCACAGCTAGTAAATGTGTAAAGAAGAAATGAAATCGTTGTTTACATTTACTAAAAGTCCAGCATTCCCTTTACCACACTAGTTATTGTTCAGTTGTTTCATTGTGTTCAACTCCTCATTATCACATTTGGGCTCTTCTTGGTAAAGATGCAGTTGCTGTTTACCATTTCCTTCTCTAGCCTATTATACAGATCACAAGTCCATTATATTTGGTTGCCCCCAGAATTCTCCCATCAAAGCATTAACCAAGGTCAACTATGGCTAGTTAGCTTTGGACATTTGATGAGATCAGGTGTGCTTAATTTGCTTACTTTTATTTTCTAAAATTAAAAAGGAACTAAATCGATGTTTTTCCTCATCCATGCCCAGTTAAAGTTAATAAATAACTTAAAGATGTTGATGTTTACAATTCATGGTAGAAAGGAACTATAATCAATTTTCTTTAAATATCTTGATGGGAGACTGAATACTTGTAAAATATTCACAGACATAGTTAAATATAAAAGTTCACAGAGAGAGAGAAGCAGTGGCCAGAATAGTTCCCACATCTTCTGTTCCATCAGTCTAAATCTGGGACTTTGTATTCAGCCCTGGCCACATTTTGGAGAGGATAAGAATGAATGAGAATGGACACACGGTGAAGTACTTTGATATAGTTTATGAGAATCAGTTAAAAAATGAGGATGCTCACCTGGGAGAGGTTTTGGAGTCCATGATTTGGGCTTTATATATTAGAAAGGATTATGAGGTAGAAGAAGATTTCATATCCTCTGTTGATCCTCAAAGTACAGAAGCAAGAAAAATGCTTGAGTAGAGCATTTGTAGAGAAGAAAGTTTAGGATTGAAATAAGGGGAAATCCTTCTTAATGATAGTTTCCCCAAAGGCCCATCAATTACCCTAATGTTTTGGGATCTGCTTAGCAGAGATCTTCAAGCAAAGGGTAGATGGCTAACTAGCAGGGATACAGAAGAGGGTTTTTATTTTAATTGTTCAGTCTTCAATTTTGATAGTTTGGAGCACAGTCCCTGCATCCTCTTCAAATGTGATATTCTATGAGGGCTTTGCCATATTTAAAGTAAGGATATTAGCCTAGTTAATCTCTAGATTCTTTTTCAGCTCTAGAATTCTGTGATTCATTGATTCTGTGTTAGAAGTGAGAAATAAAAGGGTAAACATTATGTAAACAAAAATAGAAAGTTTGTGAAGCCTCTAAAATCTTATGTAGTGATTAAATAATTGTTTTGAGAGGATTTAATGTTATTTATCTTATATACATATCCTCTCACATATATACATAAACACTAGCATATATATACACAGTGTTCATATAAATATTTAACATATTGCATATCTTTAGTAGATAAACACTTGTTATATGTGTGTGTGTGTGTATATATATATATATATATATATATATATATATATATGTATATATATATTTTAAAAATAACCCTTTGTTAGTAGAAGGACATTTTACATTCCATGTACATTTACATTTAATCTGTTAATACATACTTTAAGTTAGCTTGGTGTAGGGGATAAAATACTCATCATAAATCAAGAAACTGGATGAAACCATGGCTCAAATACTTGTTACTTGTATGATCTTGGGCAAATCATGCAAACTCTCTGACATTAGTTTGCTTACTTATAAAAGGAAAGTGAAAATACTTAGATTATGACTAGAAAAAAATGTAAGGAAAGTTCCTTGCAAATTTTAGGCTTTTGTGTTAAAATGATCACTTGCCAGGTTTGGTGGATGTATAGTCACTCCTACTAAGAAGATTGAGACTGGTGAATTACTTAAATTCTAGACTTTTGAGCTTCAGTAGGGATGAAACAGATTTGGTATCCACACTAAATTTGGTATCAATCTAATGAGCTCTTGTGAGCAAAGGATCACCAGGCTGGCTAAGGAAGGCTGAAACTGCTTGGGTTAGAAAAAAAATGAAATAAGTGAGAGTTTCAATGGCTATAAGAAAGTTAATGGATGCTCTATTTCCAGTTTTTGTGAGATTTGTACATATCAAAATGAATAAATAACTTTATAGAAAAATAAACAGATAAATAAATACAAATGAATTAATAAAAACAAGCTAATATTATTTCATTAATAAAAGTTCTTTCAGGTCACAAGCAGTTCATAACATTCCCATGTCTTAGTCTATAGTGTTTATGAGTAGCCTCCAATATTTTGTACTAACTTTCTCTGAATTTAGTAAGACTACTTAGAAACCAGTTAAAGCCTTCCTCTGTTAGAAGGAATTGTCAGATTTTTGTGATCTGCTGGACTCACCTCCAAAATCCTACAATCCCTTCTATGTGAAGACCATGTATTTTTAAATCAGCAGGAGTCAGGAATTCAGATTAGGGGAAAATCGTCAGTCTTTATTCTCAGTGAAGAAGGATCAGAGGTGGAAGATAATCGGTGATAGCAATGTGTGCAGCTGAGTCAAGAAGCTAGCTAGATCAGCAGCCACACGACCAGCAGCTAGGAATATGGAACCCAGGCCCAATCTCTCTCAGCTTCTCTTCCTGTCTCTCTCTCTGCCTCCACCCACCAAAATCATCATTTCCTATACAACACATCAGGACTTGCACGGAGAGTGGGCAGGGACCATTCTTTATCCAATCATGTATATTAATAGAGTATAGCCCAATTACTATTTAGCCTCATGTGCTTGGGACCTCAGTGCATCAACTCAAACCTCAGCTCATTACACTTCTATGACAAGAGGAGGTATCAGAGTACTAAAGTATAGAACCTTTAAAATAAAATCTTGAAACATTAATTAGGGATTTTTGGTAATTCTGGGAAGGACTGGGGGATGTTAAAAGCAGTAAGTGGAAAGAATGCCAAATTTAGAATCAGAATTCCTTAACTGTCCCCATAGCTCTGACCCTTCCTTTCATCTCAACCTCTTCTAAGCTTTCTGCAGTTTGACTCTGGAACTCATCATTTAACTGAAACTATTGGTTTCAAGGACACCAATGGTTCTGCCATTGTCAAATCTAAAGGCCTTTTTCAATTATCATCCTTCTTTATCTATAAATAGAATTTTTTTCTTGAATATCTTTCCTTTCTAGATATTATTGTGTGTCATATATTTTCTCTCTTCTTGCTCATCTCACCTCTCATTGTCGATCTTTTTTTTTTTTTTTTCATGGATTTTCATCTGGAACATCCTAAGTTTCAAGTCTAGTCCACTTTTCTTAAGTATTGTCTCACTTAGTTCTACATAAGTTCCTATGGATTCATTAGCCATTTCTTGCAGATACCTTCCAGATCCACATATCCAGCCCTGCAATGCTCTGGAGCTACAATCTTTCATCATTGATTGTTTATTGTTTTTTTTTTTTTCAAATTGGAAATCCTATAAGCATCTCAAATGCAGAAGCCTTTGTCTTTTCTTCCAAATCCACCCTTTTTCTTAATTCTCCCATCGCTTCTAAGGCTAATACAATCTTCCAAATTATTCAGGTTGATGTCAATCTTGATTCTTGTCTCTTTTACCTTACATATCTAATCAGTTGCCAAATTTTGTTTCTGTCGCCCCATCATATCTTCACACTCATAGTCACCACCATGAGATCATAGATTTTTGATATGAAAAGACTCAAAGGTCATTTGACTTAACTTTTTCATTTTGCAGATACCATGTTTCTTCCTAATAAGGAAGAATAATAAGGAATATAATAATATTTGTTGGGTTAATTTTATTTTTACTTTTGGTACCCAAGTGCAAGACACAATTTATACCACTGAATTCTATTTTCTTCTAACCTTCAAAGATCTTTTTTTTGAGTTATCTTTTGACCTGCAAGCTATCCTCCTTGCTTTGCTTTTATATTCAGCTTGACTAAACTACTTTTCATGTTTTCTCTATTTGTATTCCAATATGGAGAAGTAATTCTTTGAATGACAAAAACATATTAATAAATTCTTTTTCATTTCTCTCAATTATTCAAATGATTTCTGTTTGTTTCTTGTCAATCTATAGAACCAAATGAAGACTTTCTGTTCCATAGTTGGTCTTTGCTTCTTTCAAGCAAATCCATTTGAATCAGTTATTCCTGCTGTTCCATCACTTATCTTGAATGACAGTTATTTGCTTTCTCACAGTGATTCAATTGCAGTAGTCCTAAATTGACATAAACATTGGAAACTTTGGGGAACACAGAAATATATATGAAAAACAGAGACTCTAAGTATTTTAGCTGTATTTTTCCTGAGGAATTGAGGAATATTTCTGACTTTCAGTCTGATAGGTGATACATTCTAATCAATCCCATATCAAATTACAATGAAACATGTAATTTCTAACAATAGTAAAAAACAATCTGATTATTTTAACTAAGAACATAAAAAAATAATGACAAATATAACTGGTAGTTTAAAAAAATATTTAAAAAGTGTTACATCCTATGTAGCAGGTTTTTTGAAGGAGCGCTAGAAAAATCACCAAATTGTCCAAACTCTCAGGTAAATTGCAGAATTCATTATGTGGGAGATGTCCTAAATATGGCATGTGTGTGTGATACACACACACACACACACACACACACACACACACACATATAGATAGAAGGAGGGCAAGGCAGAGAGAGAAGAACTTGGAAGGTTAACTATCAGTGGAAAATTCTTTCTGTAAGGGAACTCTCTCCAGAAATACAGTTGTTAACTCATTTGAACTTAGTCTTGGAAAATTGTCTGGGTTTGAGTCATATAGCCAGGATATTTTGGAGCTGGGACTTAAACTGAGGCCTTCCTGATTCCAAAGTAAGACTTTTGTTCATAATACCTCCCTGCTTCCTCCTCACATGGATTTCTGAAGATGATTCATGCCCTGACGCCTGAAATTTGGTGGCTTGAATTGTTAGTGGATTTAATGATATTAATTTTTCAAGAATTATTGAGAATATTTTTAATTGAAATTAAAATGATGACTTTAAAACATTGAAAATTTTAAGATCTATGAGTCATAAAATATTTTATTCTTGGAACAATCATAATTCTTTGAAAGATAATAACTTGGAATTTCTTAGTTCTCAAAAGTGAATGAGGAGTACCTTAAAACAGATTTTGAGAGTTCAATCACCTAGATTATTTCCACCCATCGATTTTCATTGATAATTTGGCATTTGATTAGTCTTCTTAAAATGCAAACTGTTTTAGGTAATGAGATTTTAAAATTAGGTGGTAAGTATGTTTACTGCTTTTTAATAGTGACAGTATATGAAAAAGATGAATTCGGAGAGTCTGAAAGAAAGAATTAAAGCCTTATATACCCACCTTCTGTACTCCTACCCTTTGGCTTTCCTATTTATTTTCCTGAACATGAATCCCCTATTGGCCTTGAATAAGACATATGTGAAATATATGAAGGTAAAAGGGGAATGAGAACTTGGTAGCTAAATACTAATTTGGACTCTGACACTTGTTATCTCCGGGTTCTCAGGCTATTTAAATAAACAGTCTCTTACAATGCCCTCATCTATGGAAAAACACGGAAGTCCTATGAGTAATTGGTTAATTTTCCAGAAATGTAGCAAAGATGAAGAGTGCTATGTAATTATTCTCAGGCTCTCTAGTGTGATGGCAGTACCTAGAATTTCTATTAGGTAGAGATAGCAGTCAAATGGCAAATGATGAACATAAATTTACATAAATATTTGTCATTACCTATGAATATGTATTTAGAATAGAAGAACAATTTAATGGAATAACATCTATTTAACTGGTTTGTATATATTCAAAGATCACAATTTAAAATAGTATTATTTTTTCAAAAAATGAATGTCAAATGGAAAATGATGGGCAATAACCAAAAGGATTTAAAAATACATTTAAGGGATGAGTTTTACATAATTAAATGCTTTGTGCTTTATGCTTTTTTGAAATGTTTAAGTCTTGAAAGCAGATGACATTCAGGTTTGTTTTTGCCATTTTTTGCTATTATAATGTGACTTTTAAAAGTTTCTTGGCATTAGAATTCCCTTTTTGTTTTGTATTCCTCATTGATTTCTACAGCAATGAATTCTCCATTCAATGTCATATTGTGAGTGTGCGTGTGTGTGTGTGTGTGTGTGTGTGTATAGCTGAGCAAGGATGATATAAAAAAAAAAGTAGAGGAAGAAAAAGCAAATTAGACCAGCCAATGTATTTAGTAATCTGAGAACTGATTGAGTTTGTAGCATGACTGATCTGATTAATTGGATGATTAATTGATTAATCTGATTAATTCAGGTGTCAGGAATCGGGCTCCCAAATCCCTGGATGGATCATGTTCTGGCTCACCTGGTTGTGTCATTTTAATGGGACCAATCCTGTACAAACAAACCTAAGTCATTCTTATTCTTTATTGCCTTTGACATTTCAAAGGGCTAGTTTTCTAAAGCAGTTGCATAGATTGTAGCTCTTTAAGCAATGGGACCTTTCTTACTGCTGAAATTGCCTGTGAGCTCAAGTACCAGGGTCTGCCGTGACTTTGGCCTGATAGAAATCTGAATATAATAGAGCATTTTAAATAGTATTTTATATTTTCCAGTTACACTTAAGGACAATTTAAAATATTCTTTTGTTTTTATAAATTTTGAACTTCACATTTTCTCATTTCCTTCTTTCTCTCCCTAGTCCTTAAGATGGTAAGCAATTTACATAAAATGTATTACCATATTAGTCATGTGAAAAAAGAAATATATCAAAAGGGGAAAATATTAAAAAAAATAGAATGCAGGTAGAAATATATTTTCACTTTATCTACATATGCAAAAAGTGTTTCTATCTGTATTCAGACACCATCAATTCTTTCTCTGGACACAGATAGCATTTTCTGAGTCTTTTGGAATTACCTTGGGTCATTGTATTGCTGAAGAAAGTTAAGTCAATCACAGTTGTTCATCAGAGAATGTTGATCTTACCATGTAAAATGTTCTCCTGATTCTGCTCAGTTCACTTTGTGTGAGTTCATGTCTTTCTGAAATTTTCCAGCTCATCATTTCTTGGAGGACAGTAGTATTCCATTACATTTGTATACCACAATTTGTTCAGCAATTCCCCAATTGATGAGCATCCCCTCAATTTCCAATTCTTTGCAACCACAAAAAGAACTGCTATAAATTATTTTTTTCTACAGTTAGATCCTTTTCATTTTTTCATGATCTTTGGATATAGTCATAGTAGTGGTATTGCTGGGTCAAAGAGTATGTACAATTTGATTCTCCTTTGGGCATAGTTCCAAATTGCTCTCCAGAATTGTTGGATCAGATTACAATTTCAACAGGTAGGATTTTTGAGGGGCTTAAATACTGAAATACCTATGAAATCTATTGCCCTACAGAAATTGTGACTCCATTGTGACACTTGGTGAAGTTGCTGGGGTTACTGTTCTAACAGACTTAATTATTTCAGTCACCTAATCTGGTTTCTCCTCCAATCAGACATTTTATCATATGGGGAAAGCATATCATATTCTGCTATAATATCCTGCTGAAAGGCCTGTATTAAAACAAAAACAATACCTCAGTAACAAGAAACTTTTAAAAAAATTTTATTAAAGCTTTTTATTTACAAAACATATGCATGGGTAATTTTTCAACATTGACCCTTGCAAAACCTGGTGTTCCAAATTTTCCTGTCTTTCCCCCACCTCCTTCCCTAGATGGCAGGTAGTCCAATACATGGTAAATATGTTAAATTATATATTAAATCCAATAAATATATACATATTTATACAATTATCTTGCTGCACAAGAAAAATTAGATAAGAAGGAAGAAAAAGGAAAAACTGAGAAAGAAAATGCTAGCAAACAACAACAGAGAGAGTGAGAATGCTATGTTGTGTTCCTCACTCTGTTCCCACAGTTCTCTCTTTGGGTATAGATGGCTCTCTTCTTCAGTGAACAAGTGATGAATAATAATATTCCATAACATTCATATACCATAATTTATTCAGCCATTCCCCAGCTGATGGGCATCCACTCAGTTTCCAGTTTTTTGCCACTACAAAAAGGGCTGCTAAAACATTTTTGCACGTATAGGTCCCTTTCCCTCCTTTAAGATCTCTTTGGGATATAAGCCCAGTAGTAATACTGCTGGATCAAAGGGTATCCACAGTTTGATAACTTTTTGAGCATAGTTCCAAATCGCTCTCCAGAATGGTTGGATCCATTCACAGTTCTACCAACAATATATCAATGTCCCAGTCTTCCCACATTCCCTCCAACATTATCTTTTCCTGCCATTTAAGCCAATCTGAGAAGTGTGTAGTGGTACATCAGAGAATAAGAAGAAACCTTAATCTGTCATTGGGTTTCCCTAACCAGTCAAATCCCACCAAGTAAACAAACATCTAGATTTGCTGTCCAAATAAATATAAAAAGTCTACAAGTATGAAAATTTTAGAATCTTTTGACTTGAGGGCATTATTGTAGGCTAGTTAGAGTAGGCAGTACTATATGTCAGAACTTGTTGCTGGGGGAGGGAAGGAGAAAGTGGGAGGGCAGCCAAAGGAGGAATAGCAAGAGGTTTGTCCCTAATTTCTTGTCTTACCTGGTTTAGCGCAATAACCTCCTACATGATCTCATGTTTCAAGTTTTTTTTTCCCCTCTCCAGCTGATATACCACCCACCTGCCAAAAACCAAAGCAAACCAAACCAAAACAAACAATACAGGAAAGGGGGATGTGGACTTTTCCTTTAGTGTCTTTCTAGTTTGCAGTTCTTCAATACACTTTAGTACTTTTTAAAGAAAATTTTAGGGGGCAGCTAGATAGTGCAGTCAGGAGTTCAAATAAAGTCTTAGACACTTAACATTTCCTAATTGTATGACCCTGGGCAAGTCACTTAACCTCAATTGCCTCAGCAAAACAAAAAAAAAAATAGTTGAGATTCCTTTGGTATTTTTTCTTTATATATTGTGTTATTGAGAAGTCATCACCATTTTACTGAATTGGCACCCTCATTTGTTTTCCTTTTCAATTGCATTTCAGTCCTGTCCAACTTGCAGTGACCCCATTTTGATTTTTCTTGGCATAGAAACTTCAGTATTTTGTCATTTCTGGAGTAGTTTGCAATTTTCTTCACTACCTCATTTTACAGATGAGGAAATTGAAGCAAACAAGGTGAAGGGACTTGGCCAGGTTCACAGCCAGTTAGTATTTGAGGCAAGATCTGAACCTGATTCCAGGCCCAGAATTGAAGTATTTGGCTGTTCAGCATCCTTAAGGTGTATGATTTTAAGCTATTGAGGAATTTGGTGGACTTATGGAAATTGTGAATTTGATCCTCTGTACTTGAACTTAAGGGGGATTGTAAATGACAACCCTGATATGGCAAAATCTAGATATGATATTTAGTCTTTTTTTCCTGGTTTTTGGATTTGGGTTCATAACCAGCAGAAAAAGTGAAAAATATTGCATTTATTCTAATGACTTAACCCTTTTTCCCTTGCTCTAATTAAGGGCTTGCTAATATCTCACTGAACTTAAGTAAGGCATCTTATGGGTGTGAAGATCTGTGAAATGTTAAAGATTGATGATAGCCATCATAATGGCCAAACTGTTGCAAAAAGCCAAATGAAAAGGTTTGAATTCTTACGACTTTATATTCTGAAGACCTAGTCAGGTTTACCCAAAAGCCATACTCTATTCTCATTTAAAACAAAACAAGGGAGATGGTTTTATGTTCCATATTATTGAAAAAAGAAACATTTCACATAATTAACAATATATATTTGAGAAGTATAATAAATCTGATATTAAGCAACTGTGTATAATGAGTTAGATGTATTGATGGATTAATAATTTTGCTGGTGTTGGGTAAATTTTCCATTCTCTGGGGAAGTTAATTTTAATCTTTCTAATCTCTAAAATAAGGGGATTTAACTTGGTGGCTCTAAGAACATTTCTCTCTCTAAATCTATGGTCCTATCATCACCCCATTTATGCAATAAATTCTACCATTAGCAATTTGGAATACAGTTTTGCTGAAAACTATCTTTGCATATATTTTGAAAATAAAAAGCTTTAAAAATAAAAAAAATGACAAGTGGTCCCTTAAGCTCATTGAACATGAAAATCAATGTGAGCTTGATTTAGATAACCATACTCTATTTCTTTTTTGTTACTATATTAGTACATGAAGATCAGATAGGAACTGCATTCTAAACTAATTTGGGCTACATATTTGACACCCTCGATTTATATAACTTCATAATTTTTCATAGTGCTGACTCTGTTGGTTAAGTCTCAGCATTAGTGACTCTTAGAAAAGAGCACTTGAGTTAATTCATTAAAAGTCCAAGATATTTTCAACAGAGCTACCCAGCGATTTTATTAACTAGAGGACTTCACAAAATTTGATATAGGCAACTGCATTCAATTGAATCGGAACACTCAAAATTTTGGTGCCCCAGGGGCAAAGTTCCAGCTAATCCTCTCTAGTTATACTTTTATGTGACTACTGATTCTCACATTTATCTGCATGACAACCAATACATACAGTAATGCTTAGCATTATGATATGCTTCTTACCCTTGGGGGGATACTTTTAACTCAATAAGCTTCAAAATGCTCAAATGTCCTTGAGATATTCATTTGGTAGGTGCTATGTCAAAATGATCTTTCTCACTAAGGTCAAACCTGAGAAGATGTGCTAGAGATAGACAGCTTTGCAGTATCAACACAGTGTTGACTAGTGATAAGCCTGAAGATGATTGGGGTCATAGGTGAACCTGTACCAGAAACAGAAAACTGGAGGTTTTAATTGACAACACAGAATCCAAAGCTGTCAGAGAAATTTTTAACCCAGGCTGTACATTGTCTAGAGAAGCAGTGATTGGCAAAAAAAAAAAAAAAGGAAATTAAAATTGAGAGAGCTAGTACAGCCCTCAACAAGTTGGCAAAAAGGCTCTAGGGGATGGAAACATTTAGGTTTCCTTTTAGGAAGACCTTTTTAGAATCACTACAGAATAAACAATGAGGAACCATCCCAAATTTTAGCATCAATGACAAGGACCTTAGTGCCCCTGTATCTCCCAGGTAGCTAATTCCATCCTCCCATATTAGTCTTTCTCTCCCAACATTCCTTATCCCAGTAACACTCAAGAAGGGAGTTAAGAGTAATGGAGGTAATTGAATGTGTGAGACAGAATAGTAAGCAACTCATCTTCTCTTTATCTGTATAGGAATAACGAAATCTGGCTTATCTGTTCTCAATTGAAATAAAATTCATTTGCATGCTGTCTATAATTTGAACGTCACTCTGCTACTATATTGATTGTAGATTTTTTTTCCCCAGTGGATTAGAGCTCAGTGACAACGAAGACATGAGTTTTCTTCCACTTCACTTCCCCAAGCATCAGGGTTAGAACACTGTAACTGTTGCCCATCCCTTCTGTTACATCCCTATCCCTGCCCAGCCTGGGCTATTCAGATACTCCATTGGGGTTTTCAGAGCCCGAATATTACCTTGTTACCCAGACAGAGATACTGTGTCCTGGGTTCTGCCACTCCATCTCAGCATCATTTGTCCTAGGTGCTGTCCTACCTCCTTGATCTGGGCTCATAGGCACTGTCCCCACAAGGGGACATACGGGGACCTAAGCTTTTGCCTACTTATGCTAAGACTATGTTGTACTCAGTGCCATAGAGATCTTGCACTCATTTTCACTAGAAATCTGAAGATAATTTCAGTCCACAGGAGTGAGAGAAGAAACTGTCTTTTCTCTTTCTGCCTTTTAAACTAATGATCTTCCTCCCCTCCCCACTACCCTGGCAAATAAACTAGGATGCAGATGGCACATTTATCCATATCCCCAATTCTGGGTTGGTTTCTGAAAACTGGGGAGGATCAACCATTGTTTTTTATAAGCCTCCTTTAGTGCCTTGCACCAGATTCCCAATAAAATTCACATGACACAATTTCTAATGGCTTGTCAAATCCCACTTGTTCCATAGAGCAAATCCTTCATCACAGATTTTAGATAATCCTCAAATTGCAATCTTTAGAAGACTAGGCTTACCATAACCATTGAGCTGGGAAATCACCATTATATCTAAATACAAAAATTATAAAAAATCAACAAAAACCCATTTGCAGTATTTATCGTCAACAGCATGTAGTTCTTAAAGAGCCAGAAAACATTTGCTCTGTCTCTAATTGATGTATAAATCCAGACATTTTACACTTTAATTCTCTTAGGACATGGAGGAAGTCTAAAACCATGCAGCTGGTACTGTCACCAACAGCACCACAAGAAGCACGTGACTTATCTTCCTTTACATTGTTCTTCCCTTAATTCTGGGTAGCCACTATCAATTGCTGTAAGTCAGTCTCGATTCAGCATGAAGTGATACTTGTTTGAATTGGAATGAAAGCTCTCATTGTTCCACTTGAATGTGGATTCCCTAACTGTCCACTGGCCAGAATACTGAGGGGAAAGATTAAATCCTGCTTCCTCTTGGGCTGACTAGTTGTTGAGGGGGCAGCTTCTTAAACTGTGGGTCGTGAGCCCATATGTGGTGCTGTAAATTATGATTTATTTTCAATAAGTGTTTGATTTGTATGCCTATTTTATATATTTATATACCCTGGGTCATGTAAAAATTTCTTAGGCAAAAAGCGGTCATGAATAGAAAGTTGAAGAAATCATGGTTTGGGGCACCTAATGTTACATCAGTGATCTGAGCTTTTGTTCCTTAAATCAGTTAAGTCTACAACATGGAATTATGTTTGAAGGGGAAAAATAATAAACAACTAGCCTCATCTTTATGCTCCTGCCCCAAATCTTTACAGAAGTCATTTAACTTTCATGAGTGCAACATGACTCAATTACATTCACAAATTTTGATACCATTTTAATAAGAAATGTCAATAAAGAGAATGACATAGAACATGGAGAGGACAATGAGAAGAAAATAATACCATCTTAATAAGAAATGTCAATAACTAATACATTGTTGGTGGAACTGTGAATACATCCAACCATTCTGAAGAGGAATTTGGAGCTATGCTCGAAAAGTTATTAAACTGTGCATACCCTTTGATCCAGCAGTATTTCTATTGGGCTTATCTCCCAATGAGATCATAAAGAAGAGAAAGGGACCTGTATGTGCACAAATGTTTGTGGCAGGCCAGAAACTGGAAACTGAGTGGATACCCATCAATTGGAGAATGGGTGAATAAATTGTGGTATATGAATATTATGGAATATTATTGTTCTGAAAGAAATGACTAACAGGATGATTTCAGAAAGGCCTGGAGAGACTTAACACGAACTGATGCTGAGTGAAACAATCAGGGCCAAGAGATCATTATATACTTCAACAACAATACTATATGATGATCAATTCTGATGGACCTGGCCATCCTCAGCAATGAGATCAATCAAATCACTTCCAATGGAGCAATAATGAACTGAACCAGCTATGCCCAGTGAAAGAATTCTGGGAGATGACTAAAAACCATTACATTGAATTCCCAATCCCTCTATTTTTGCCCACCTGCATTTTTGATTTCCTTCACAGGCTAATTGTACAATATTTCAGAGTCTGATTCTTTGTGTACGGCAAAATAACGTTTTGGTCACGTATACTTATTGTGTATCTAATTTATATTTTAATATATTTAACATCTACTGGTCACCTGCCATCTGGGGGAGAGGATAGGAGGAAGGAGGGGAAAAATTGGAACAAGAGGTTACAGCAATTGTCAATGCTGTAAAGTTACCCATACATATAACCTGTAAATAAAAGGCTATTAAATTAAAAAAAAAAAAGAAATGTCAATAAAGAGAATGACATAGAACATGTAGAGGACAATGGGAAGAAAATACAAATTAATGGAAACTATTGGAAAATGCAGTAAATGAATGACAATGTAAATATTAGGATCAAATTTTTGGTGTTGGAAGTAGCCTTGAAGGCAATCTAGTTCACTCTACTCCTCTTTAACAAATGAATAAGTTGACATTGAGGTTAAAAGATTTCTTAACAGACAGAGATAGTTAAATGGTCTGCAGTGGAGGGCTGAACCCAAATTCTTCTATATGAATTCTATCATTCTCTCCATTTCATCATAAGTCAGGAAAAGCATTCCTGGACAATATCTTGCTTTGTACAAAAAAAAAAATCAATGAAGAGTGGAATTTCATGCAAACTGGAGTAGTATTGTATCATAAGAGAGTTAGATCGATCTCTCTCTCTCTCTCTCTCTCTCTCTCTCTCTCTCTCTCTATATATATATATATATATATATATATATATATTGCTATAGATGCATCTCTGTCTGCCTCCATAGTCTTCTCCATCTGCAGCCTCTCTTCCTTTTCCTAGTCACTGGTGGTCAGCTGTGCCATGAGGAATGGAGGATAAATTTTCATGCGGATTTGTCTATTTGACATGACATGTCTACTATGGCATATTTTTAAATGATTGGAGTAGATTTTCACATGTCTGTATCACTTATCTCAGGAGAAAAGTAATTCCTACCTGGCTGAAATGGAATAATGTAAATGGCATAAACTTGCCTTAAAAGTGTGAGTCAGGGACTTAATGCAGTTTGTGAGTGTATCTTCACCTAAGAATTCCCATTACAGGTAGTAGCCATGATTTCACCAGATCTAAGAAAACTCAAAATCTCAGTCTGAATGAGCTAACTCTTTATAAGATTTAGAAGGTAGAAACAGCACAGGGGGGAAATTAGTCATCTACAGATTTGTAAGTAGCAGTGAATAAATGATCCTGAGAAAACTGAATTTCTAGTAGAATGTCTGATAAATGTTCCAGCAAATTTTTAGACTGTAGATTAATACTCTTAGGGAAATTGATGGAAACACTGTTGCTTGAATAGTTTAAATGATGTTGGGGATGAACAACATGTTATAATAGATTTTTTCCATTTCATATTTATGAAAATAAATTAGAATGAAAACTGTTCAATTTTTATAGGGAAGATTTGTATTTTGACACATATTTCTACCTCTTTTATTCTTTACTCTGGTTTTTTCAAGTAATTGGAAGCCTCTAGGATTGTTCTCTGGTCTTTTCTTTTAAAATCCTGATTTTGGGAATATAGCTTTCCTTAAAGACTCAGAGGCCTTGATTATATACAAAAATGCATTATGTTTCTGGAGTTGAAAACAAATCATTTTTAGATATTTCAGCATTTTGTTTTTATTTGATAGAATCTGGAGAACAAAGTAGAACATAGAAACATTCTAGCGACTACTTGTACCAAGAAACAATAATTTCACATAATTGAAGAAAATATTTGTTGTATATAGAGATATATAGATGGATCCTTTTTAAAGTTGAGTGAAAAAACATGTCAGAGTAAGAAATTCAATGGGGAGTAAACAGTGGCTTGCTTTGAACATCTGTTTGCTTTAGAAATTGAAATAAACATTTAGATTATTTGGGGGGGGGGAAAGAAAAACAAAATAACAACAAAACTAGTACTTGTTGAAAAGGTGGAGTTTTAGATTCATTCAGTTCAAACAGTCAAAGTACAGATGAATAAATAGAATATTTGCTTATACTCCTCAGAACATAGAGAATTCTAGATAGGGGAAGGGATATGAAGGTGACAAGAAGTGACTAATGGTATGGATGAGGCTCAAAGTTTGAAATTTTCTTCAAACTTGAATTTCAGGTGGTGTAGGAAGTTTTTTTTTTTTTTTTTGATTGTAGCCAACACAAAAATCATACATGAATAAGATCACAAAATAGACATTCAGTCAACAAATATTTATTATAGTGGTGTGCAAAGTAATTAGAGCAAAATTAAATTATTAATTTTATTGCTGTGAAACAAGTATTTTCTTTTTTCTGATCATTCCTTTAAAGGATCATTCATTTACAAGATTGGGACAGTTTTTAAAAATATATTTCATCATGAAATATCACTTTTAATAGATTGTTTTGCCTAGTTTTGATGAATAGTCTTTTTTTTTTTTTTCAAATCTAGCCATTATATATGATAAGGTTTGACTGGAGTTTAAATCTGGTAGTTCTCACACCACTGAAACATGTATATCTTCAAAGTTTAGATGTAATTCTTTTTTGTTACATATCATTTAAAATGTAAGGTCATGTTGCAGTATTCCAACTCTGGGAATTTCTGTAATTTTAGAAAATGCCCACTATTTAATATGTTATAAATATCCAAGTTTGTCAGCTTCCAATAGTCAGCACTTCTGAATTCACTAGAAGCAAAATCTCTTTCAAATATGTGGATGTTTTAAAACTTGATAAAACATGTTCACTTGAATTTCTTGACAATGGTTTAGGTTTATGTTCTGGGTCTTTTATTAAAAAATTAAAAAAAATAATCTGGAAGACTCTGGGAAGATGACAGAGTAGGTTGGTAAATTTCAAACTCTCTAGATTTTCCCCACAAATATAACAAATTTGTGCCTCAGGATAAACATAAAGAAGACCTAGAGTAGAACAGGGGTCCTTCTGGCAATCCAAAAAGACCTGGAGAAAGACCCCATGCCAGGATAAACCCATGTAAAGTACAAACATCTCTAGGCTAGCTCCACAGAAACATCAAGTCTCTAGAGACCCCATGGCTATCTGGGTGTGGTTGGAGCCTCAAGAGGAACCACAGAGACTTTCACTCCTGGACTGTTTGTGAAATTGAGGTCTGAGTTTGGGAAGACTGAGGGAACCTCAGCTAATTAGAAATGCCACACCCAGCTGTACTGTGGGATACAGCTCTGAGCAAGCTGTATCGGCTCTAGAGTGCTGAGGCAAGGGTACAGGAATACTGCTGGTACTTGCAAGAGAAGGGAGCTCTTCTTTTGGGGTTCCTGATCAGAGGGCAGAGCTTAAGGGAAGCTCAAGGTACCATCCCCCCATCACAGTATTAAGATGTTTATACTAATATTTTTCATTTAAAAAATAAGCAAAGAAAAAAGAACTCAGCCATAGAACTTAGTATGGAAACAGGGAAGACCTGGGTTCACCTTCAGAGGAATACACTGAAGTTTAAAAAAAAAAAAAAAAAAAAAGCTTCTATCCTAAAGAGTAATGTGGAATGATTCCCCGTGCAGAGAGAACTTATAGAAGAATTCAAAAGAGAATTGGAAAATCAAATGAGACACACTGAGGAGGAACCAAAAATAAAAAATAAAATAAAATCCATACAGGAAAAACAATATTATGAAAAAAATTAACCAACAGAAAAGAAGATAGTCTCAAAGATGAAAATAATTCTTTGACAATTAGATGAGCAAAGGGGCAGCTAGTTGGTGCAGTAGATAGAGCACCAGTCCTGAAGTCAGGAGGACCCAAGTTCAAATCTGACCTCACACACTTAACACTTCCTAGCTATGTGACCCTAAACAAATCACTTAACCCCAGTTGCCTCAGGAAAAAGAAAAGATGAACAAGAGGAAGCCAGTATGGCTATGAGAGATTAATAACAATAAATTATAATGAAAAAAATTAATTTGAAACATAAAAAGACAGAGCTGAAGAACAGATGAAGAGAAAATATAAGAATTATTGAACTGCTTAGAAGTTGTGTCCAAAAAAATACCCTGTAAAATAATTTAAGAAATAATCAAATAAAATTTTCCTGGAGTGATAGAACATGAGAGGAAAGTAGAAATAGAAAAAAAAAAATCCACCTAATCACTACCTCAGAGGTCCTTTGTGGAAAACAGACATATTATTGCCCAATTTTGAAACCCTCAGAGCACAGAGAATTTTACAAGAAACAAGAAAATTCAAATATGCTGAAACTGTAATTAGAATTGTATAAAATTTATCAGCAGCTGCAATAAAAGACTACAGGCTCTGGAATTGTATTTACCAACACTCAAAAGAACTAGGCCTGTAGCCAAAAATATCATATCCAGCAAAATTATCTAAGTTTGAGTGAGAAAATAGATATTCAATGAACTTGAAGATTTTCAGGACTTTCAACCAAACCTGAATTTAATGGAAAATTTAATATATGACTCAATATCAAAGATGAATTTTAAGGAATTCAACATGGAAAAACTGTTTAAACATGGACATATTATTTTTTACATGAAAAATGTATACTATATGTTTAAGATGCACATTTTAAAAAGAAATATGTTTGTATATTGGGGGTGTTCTCTATGTGTGTGTGTGTATGTGTATATATATATATGTGTATATATATGTATATATCTAAATTGTATACATAATTATCTTTTCTTTACTATAGCTTGCCTGCAGGTGGTGGGGGTATGAAAATGAAAAAAAAAAAAGAATAAAGAAAGTGTACAACAGAGAACAAAAGAATGATTTACAAGGAAGTAAAGAAACATGGACATTCATGAATATCTTCTACTAATATATATGTGTGTGTGTGTGTGTGTGTGTGTGTGTATATATACACAAATACACACTTTCTTGAACTGATAATTTGTCATTATGTATTTTGAATCCTCCCTGATGTTCTGCTGAGCACATGACAATGTTCTCTTGTTTTGTATTTCTTTTCTATTTTTCTATTTTGTTTTTTTTTAAATAAAATAAATTTTTTTAGTAATCTGATTTTGCAGATATAGGGACTCAGATCTTGATTATCTACAAAAATGCAGAATTGGGTATCCAAAGGTAAAAAATGTAACATTTACATATTTTCTACACTTGTTTGCCAGAATCCAGAAAAAGAAGGACACAAATTTCCTGGGGACTACTTGTTAAATAGACAATAATTTCTCATAGTTGAAAGAAACATTTGCTATACCTAAAATATAAGGGAATAGTAAATTACAATATCAGAATGTTAACTATTAAAATAACATTTACATCAAACATTAAAATATATTTGAATGAAAAAAGTAAGTTTCATTGACAAAAGCCTTCTTTCTCCTGAACTTCAGTAGTCCTGTCTTTGTATCATATTATTCAAGACAATTTTTTTGCTTTATAGCAAAGTTTAATATTTGTTTCTTTTATTGGCCTTCTTGCTTGTCTCCTAATTTCAATAAACTTATACAGTGTTGTAGAGGAATCGTTTACAACCACTCTAGCTTCCAAATTGTAGTGGTTGAACCAGACTGGAGCTGGTCCTCTGAATTTAGATTTGGTTTAGAATACAATCATACTCTCTCAAACCATTCAATAGTTAAGAAAGGGAAGTTTCCTTAGCCCTAAAATAGAAAAAAAAAACACTTAAGAAATATCTAGAGTATTTAGCTCTGGTAGATGTGTGCTTCCCTCTCAAATTCTGCCATTGCATTAACCCTGCCCTTTATAGAAGTTTGTTTGGTAAACACTGAAGTTTATGGTAGTTGAAATGTCCTCATGACATGGCTTGAGGGCCCTTGGCTGCAAATAAGTGGGACTTGTTTGCCCTAAAGTGAATAGGAAGCAATGTTGGGCTGGCTAAGCTATCAAAGTGGGCAGATCTTTTAGCCTTAGCTACTTGAACTTATCAACCATATTAATCCAGCTTCATTTGGTCACAGCCAGTTGTGAATCAGTGTACCATCCTTACATGATAAAATTGAGGTTCAAAGGGTTAAATGACTTTACCTCTGGTAAAGATTTGAATTCGAGGAAACTAGATGATACAGTCAGTGGACTGAGCACCAGCCCTCAAGTCACAAAGACCCCAGTTCAAATCTGGCCTCAGACACTAAATACGTCTTAGCTGTGTGACCCTGGGCAAGTCACTTAACTCCAATTACCTCAGCAAAAACGAAAAAAAAATTTTTTTAAAAGATTTGAACTCAAGACTTAGTATTTTGAACTTGAAGATCAGTTTATTTCTTCTTAAATCTGAGTCTCATCATGGACACTGTATTGTATATTAATATTAGCACCTGTTCTTTAAATACTATGAAACTGATTGTATTATATTCCATACCAATTATATTTTTACCAATTGATTCGTGAAAGCCTAATCTCTTCTTCTTAGGACAAATGACAAATGCATGCAGGTTGATTCCATGTCAGAAGAATGAAAGGTAGTGGAATTCTGGGGACTACTGTCTTTTTAAATTGGATTTTGAGCTTGAGGAAATTCTCATAAAATATTAAGATAAAAAGAAATATATCTAGCTGCATCATTTAAATCTATCAACCATTCCATGAATTTCTTGAACTCACTAGGGCATTCATCCAGCAGTTTTTTGGGCTGGGAAAGAGAACTGCTAATTTGCAAGACCACAGTTCTCCCTGTAGAAAGCAAACATCAAAGCAGAAATGTGATCATGATTTTTTTTTTTTTTTAACATTTGGTATGCCAACTTAGGAGTCAATGACAGAATGTTTATACTTTAAGAATTTATGAAGAAGTTGTAAATAGGAACCTTTGTTAACATGATAATTCATTAAAAAAACCTCTTATGTGATAAATATATAAGGGGCCAAAATTGTGAAGGAAAAGAAGCTCTCCATTTCACACTCAGTAATGTTTACTGCCCCTCCTTAGTACCAGACTCTCTCAGTGAAAAGATAAAGGAGACATGTTTTGGTGCATTTAACACAAGGGGCAGAAAAAAAAAAATCATATGCCAAAGAGGCATACAAATTAGATAGTATTTGTGGCCATTTAGCTAGTTTTTTTTGGATAAAAGAAAAGAAAACTGTTTCTTTTCATTTCCTTAGAAGAAATAAGAGAATAAGCACATTTTTTTTTCTCTCTCAAGCAGGAAACAGACTATAGGAGAAACTTTACTAAGGAAAAGTAGGTGATAATTCGATTGATCAATTGATTAGAAAGGATGGCAAAGTATTTAGAAGGTATATCATAGATGATTTGGAGGTGTGATTTTTTTTTTTTCACTAAATGTCTTCTATTTGCCAGAAAATATACACATGGTACTGGGGATATAATGACAAAATGAGTCTTGCTTGGGACAGCTAGGTAGCACAGAGAATAGAGCACCAGCCCTGAAGTTAGAGGACCTGAATTCAAATCTAATCTCAGACACTTAACACTTCCTAGCTGTGTGACCTGGGCAAGTCACTTAACCCCAAATTGCCTCAGGGGAAAAAAAAAAGTCTTGCCTTTGAGAATGTTCTATTGGAAGAAGCAACTTGTACCTATAGAAATTAAAACAAGATATATTCAAAGTAAATATAAAGTAATTTTAGGGGTGGGATATGTGTATAGGAGATAGAGCTAACAGAGATTCAAAAATGTCCTTTCGTAGGAGTGGCCTTTAAACTGAATTTTGAAGGAATTTAGGAATTCTGAGGTTCATAAGGGAGGAATGAGCAATATCCATGCAGAGGGGACTGTTCAGACATAACAAGGAATAATTATTTGGCTAAAACTACGTGGATCAGGAAGATTAAACCCAGAAAAGTTAGATTAGTGTATACCCAGGAATTAATACAGTACCTAGCACATGGTTGTTATTATTGGTCCTTCCTTCTTGAGGAAGACTGATGACATCACTAAGAGTGATGGTAATATCTTGACTTGCCAGTATAGAACTTTAATAAATGATTATTGACTAACTTAGTGGTGCCAGACTTGGATGGGTTCTACATAGCAAACATAAGGGTTCTTATTTTTATCCTAGAGGCATAAGGAACCATTGAAGATTTTTTAGAATGTAAATGACAAGGTCATACCTATGTATGACCACTAATTTGGCAGTTCTTTTGGGACTAGATTAAAAGGGATAAGGAGAGCAATGAGCAGGTCATCGTTATATTCCAGACTAGAAGTGAGAGGGACCTGAGCTGGACTGCTGACTAAGAATAGAGAGAAAAAGATGGTACTTGGAGTTGTTGATGAGATTTAATCTGGAAGATTTGATATCTGATAGGACAGGAGGAATGAGAACAAAAAGGCATCTACTATCTTCCTTCTTTACTCATATTACTAAATTAAATCAAATTTCTACTTTTTGTATTATTATTTTTCTTGAAACTGTTTTTTGTTCACTCAACCTAAGGTATTTTCCAACACTATATTTCTGGGATTCTAATCAACTCATTCAAAAGTAAAACTGGTTTGTCCATATAGCAACCACTTGGAATGATTGAAATCAACTAAAGCAGAAATCCCAGGGAGAGGCTGGTTTTTATTTTGTTCTTGTATCCACAATACTTTGCATAGTACTTTAGCCATAGTAAGCCTAACTTAATTGATGCTCACTAAATGCTTGTTGAAGTGAAATGAATTTTCATTGCTTAATCACACTTATTAAGATTCTGCTATGTCATTTAATTAAAAACCACATATATTTATAATAGTTAGCCTACTTAATAGCCAAGGTACTATGCCAGGCCTTTTTATTAAAGAACAAGAAAACAACAGAATGAGAATGAAATTATATTGAATAGTAGGGTCTGCATGGTATGGTATAAAAACAAGTATAAGCATTATTAGTTCTTTGCTATTTTTGCTGTTGTTATTATCAGTAGTCTCATAAGACTTCTTAATGATCCTAATTGTTGTTTGGTCATTTCAGTCATATCCAACTCTTTGTGATCCCATTTGAGGTTTTCTTGGCAAAGGCACAGAAATGATTTGCCATTTCCTTCTTCAGATCATTTTATAGATAAGGAAACTTAAGGAAAACTGTATTTGTGTGCCCAGGGTCACACATTTGTATGTTTGTAGCCAGATTTAAGTTGAGCAAATGAAGTATTTCTGATTTCAGGCCTGGTATTCTACTGCACCACTTAGCTACTTAATGATGGCAATAATTCAGAGGTCTTTGCCATAAATTGCTCTCATTGACAAGCCCCATAAGAGGAAAGGGCAAATAAGGAAAGAGAGGCTCAGGATGATTTGTATAAGGTCACTCAGCTAAGAAAGGGGAGAGTAGAACAAGGGAGTCTCTCTCAAGTCTCTGCCACTTTACCACATAGCCTGTGGCTTTCAATAGAAGCAATTCCCTATTGATTCTATTGCTTCTTTTTTTTTTTTTTTGAATCTTAATGACCATATAATGACCAGTGCATTCTAAGCTCCCTGCCAGTACATTAATATTTTAGCATAAATTCATTCATCTTTTTGGGATGTCAGGTTGTTGAAGACAAGAAGAAAAATGAACTTTTATTGGAGTAGAGAGGGTAGAAAGTAGAGTGAGAGTTTTTTGAAAGGTGAAAAAGAGGGATTTTGAAGGATATAAAGACAGCTAGGATTACACCTGTCTGTCCCTCTGTGTCTGTTGTCATTGGGTGTATGATAGTTGGAATGGCACGCAGGTGACAGTTTCTGGGCACGTGGTAACTGGGTCCTGTTTCAGGGTGGAGAATGCAGGGGCAGAAAAAATCTCAATGAAATTATGGTTCCAAGGAGTGACATCCCCAATACTCCAGAGCAGCACTGTGTTGTATTATTTGCCTGTGCATCTGTGATTGTGGAAACAGAGAAGATTCTATGGGTCATTCTAAACTACTTGTGAATTAACTGTTTGCATCCTGCTTTTATTTAAATGGGAGGCAGCAAGTCTAAAATAAGATATTCACCTAATAGATTAGTTTTCTCCTCCTATCCTAGATTTTTTCCTGGAAAGTAAAAGAAGAGTGGAGAGGGGAGGAGAGAGTCAAAGGGAATAATACAGAGACCTAGAGAGACTCTAACCTGGAGGGATTTCTGACATTAGGAAGTCTGTGTGTGTATGTATATATATATATATATATATATATATATATATATATATATATATATGTATGTATATATATAATACCATATATAGCATATGTGTGTATACTACATATAGCATGTGTATGTGTATATGTATGCACACACATGTGTGTCTATGTATGTATGCATACTATATATGATGCCATATATAGTATGCATGTATATATGTGTATATATCATATATAGTATGTGTGTATATATAATACAATATATAGTATATGTATGTGTGTATACTATATATAATACCATATATAGTATATGTATGTGTATATGTATATAATAATACCATATATAGTATATGGTATTATTGTGTATGTATAGTATATGTATATATATATATATTATATATATCATATGTAGTATGTGTTTGTATATGTGTGTATATATATATAATACCATATATAGCATATGTATGTATGTGTGTGTGTATATATATATATATATATATATAATGCCATATACAATGTATATACTCTCTATATATTATATATATATATAACATATAATATATATATATATGTTTCACATAAAATAATGTTTATGCTTTCTATTAATTGCTCTATATTTTAACCCCCCCAAAAATGATTACTGAGATAACAAAGGAACAATGAAAGGGGAGAATGTAAGCTCCTTCCAAGTAGAAATTATTTATCTTTATTGTTTATACTCCAGTGCCTAGAACATAGATGTTTCATAAATGCTTATTAATTAATTTGTTAAAGGAAGGGGAGAGTAGATAGGGATGTGAGCTAAGAGTTTGATTCCATATCTATATTATAGATATAGATATAGATATGGAATCAAACTATATATATATATATATAAATAGATATAGATATAGATATATATAATATATACAATTCTAAGTTGCCATGTCCTTACATGGTTTTATTTTCCTTTAAATTAGCATGGTCGTCATAGTTCTGCTTAGTTTATATCAGTATATATAAATCTTCCCAAGTTTTGTTGAATTCCTTATCCTGTACTTTATTATGATCTAAAGCATGACAAGACAGGCAATGTGTATCTAACAGGACTCTCTAAATGCTGGGAATACAAATACATGTTAAAAACAGATAGTTTCTCTCCTCCAAAAACTCATAGGAGGTAATACCATGGAGTAGAAAGAGGTGGGTGAGATACCTGTTCTTGGCTATGGTGTTGATGTTAAGAAATTCCGCTGGGGAATTCGAGTGGGCCGGCTGAGCCCATCCTTAAAATAGAAACCCTAGAGAAAAATGACCAGTTGAGGTCCCAAGAATTGTAACAGATTCTAAAGTAAAGTTGTTTCTTGGTGGCAAAGTCAGAAATAGAAGAGTAACAGTTCAGTGCATTCACTTTCCACTTTTGCTTTCATCATTCCCCAGGCATTTGAAATCCATTCTTTTTCTAGTGTTTTGTTTACATAAAGATATTAAGATTATTTTACTGCCAGGTGCTTTGGACCCTTCTTTTTATCATTGATTTAGTTGGGTATACATGTTCATTACTGAGGATGAGTCAATGTATATAAAAAAGTTGTTATTTTTCTCACTGAAAGAACTGGAATTGGTGTAGGGCTTTAAAGTCTGCAAATAAGTCTGAAAAAACTATTACATTTCTATAATCTAAGCTCAAGGAGCCTCACAACAACTTTGGGAGTAATCATCATTTACACATTTTGAAACTGAGGCTGAGAGGTTAATTGACTGTCCCATATTGGATCAATTGGGATTTGATCCTAAGACTTCCTAAGGATAGGATAACAATTTTATTCACTGTTCCAGGCTGCAAACTTGAGGTAAATTGTAAAAATTATTGAGCTGGAACACTGATTTTTAAAATAAAACTGATTTTAAAACAAAATTTTAGAAGCACTTAATTTCAGCTAGTTTGTTTAAGCAACCGTTTGTTTTTGGGGCGGGGAAGTTTTTAATATCACTTAATTCAAAATGTTGGCACTAATTCAGTCAGATTCTTGTCTCAGATTCCTTGAAGCAAAAAATCAACCAGCATTTCAAAATGGTCCACACCTACTACAGCCTGCTTTAGGGGCAGAGATTTTAGAAACAGAAACTATGTTTGTAGTACAGTCATTGAACCGTGCATTGATTGCTGCAGTTAGGTGCTTAACCTTAGTATAATAGTCAAACTCCAGTGACTATTATGGTGGATGGGTAGAAAGAAGTTACTTTTAAAAAAGGGAGAGAAGAAGCTTTCATGCTATTTTTCTTCAGAAGTTTCTCTAGAATATTCCTTCCCCCCCCCATAAAATCATAGGATTTCAGAATTAGAAGCACCTCATGGATCACCTCACTCAAACTTCTTATTATATGGATGAGAAAACTTGAGTTCCGAGATCATCAGACTTATTTGAGGTCACACAGCTAGTGTAGGTAAAGCTGAAATAATAATTAGGTCTCCTGACTTGCAGTTCACGAAATCATATTTTCCAAGTTGGAAAAATGAGCTTTAAATGCAGGAAGAAAAATTTTCAAGGCTATGCGTCTCCTTTCCACTGTACATTGTGACTTTTATTAAATTTAAAAAACATGTTTAGAACAGAGTTATATCTTTGGCAGAGCAACTATTTTGTACTAGTCCCTTTTGCATGATTTTCTTTTGTCTAACAGTGAAGATCTCTCCCCACAAAAACCCTAAACAAAACAAAACAAATCAATGAACCAATATGATAATCTGAATTTATATATAATTCAATCATTTTCCAAAAAGGAAGGCTGATATATGTAATTTTATTTTCTCATTAAAATATATATGTTCTTAGTATAAAGCTATAATGTATTCTGGGGCATCTAGATGGCACAGTGTCTAGAGTATTGGGTCTGGAGTCAAGAAGACTTAATTTCTTGAGTTTAAATCTGGCCTCAGAAACGTGTGTGTAAAAATGTGTGTGTGTGTATATGTGTGTGTGTGTGTGTGTGTGTGTGTGTGTGTTTTTCTCCCTAAGGAGGTAGGGAATACAATTAAGAAAAAAGATAAATTTGACATTCTTTTAAATACAAGTCAGTAACCTACATATTTATTTTTGTTAGGATCAGTTTTCATAATGTGTAGAAACTAACATATTTCTGGGTTAATTTAGGCTATCACATTCAAGGAATTATTCTAATAAGATGACAATAAATTTTTTTAAAAAATTCTCTTTACTAAAGAATGATAAAATGAATTGCCTTGTATTTAATATAAACTTATACTCTCCTTAGAGATAATCATGTGATAAGATAGAGATGCAAAAAATTAAAAGGTGTTACATAAATTCCTTCTAGAAAAAAATCACCTATATTTCTGAAGCCCATTAATAGAAGCAAAGAAAGAAACAAATATTTATTAAAAACCTACTATGTGGCACACTATACTAAGCACTTAACAAGTATTTCATTTGATCCTCACAGCAACCCTTGGAGGTAGGTTCTGTTATTACTAGCATTTTACAGTTGAAGTCACCAAGGCAATGGACTTGTAGGTCATTTTGGATTGGTTTCTTAAAAGATAAGCAAGAGTTTGATTGTGATGTTTAGCAGTTTATTAAGGAATGCTTCTTTTTTTAAAACTTGATTTATTCCTGAAGATCAAACATTTATTAAGTAGTAAGTGTATGAAGCCTGATATGAAATCAGGACCTCTTGGATGGAATCTTAGCACTCTATCCACTGAACCACTTAGCTGATTTTATAAATTATCAAATAATTTTTTTTTTAAACTGAATTAGGGGAAGCCAGGTGGTGCAGTGGACAGAGCATCAGTCCTGAAGTCAGGAGGACCTAAATTCAAATTTGACCTCAGACACTTAATACTTCCTGGCTGTTTGACACTGGGCAAGTCACTTAACCCCAATTGCTTCAGGGGGGAAAAAAGCTGAATTTGTAGTAAGTGAATAGATAGTCTTTTGACTTCTGATATGTCTACAAAATGAAGAATACTGGAGGCAAATTCTAAATGCATTAGGTGGATTACTAAAATAAACAAAGTAAAATAAGCAGAGGGCATAGATAATGGTTCTGTAGAATGAATAAATATGGGTCTCCTGTGATTTTCATTATTGCAAGGAAAATCTGTGTTGATATTGGTGATTATAATGATCACTGGAAGTTATATATTACTTAAAGTTTTTAATAGCTATATATATGTATATATATCTATATATACACATATGTAAACAGACATATATTTATATATTACACATATGTAAACAGACATATATTTATGTATATATATTTTGTACTATTTGTACATATATAAATATATATGTCTCTGTTTACATATGTGTATGTATATATATACATACACATATGTAAAAATGTATATATATATATATATATACATACATATATATGTGTATATATATATATATGTATTCTGAGGTACAGAAGGTCCTATTTTTAAAAAAAATTTTGTGGCCTGAGCTGCTTATATAGTACCTGGCATATAGCAGGTCCAATTGGATTGAATTGAAATGAGATTCAATATTGTAACCAAAGAAATTATGTCACTGAACACCCAACTAGAAGAAAGCCTTGTGCTTTATCAATGAATACCTAACATAACTACAAATGCATTTAGAAAATATCTGGCTGGCTATTTTTTTCCCCTTTTCTTTCCCATCTGTGTTCCTGTAGTTGAAGCTTGCTTTAGTGGATAAATTCTGCTGCTTTATAGACCCTGAAATACAATGGCTGTGTTTCTTTTATAAATGATTAATCAACTGGATTCTTCAGTTTAAAAAGAAATCTTTCACTTTTTGAAAATATTAAAAACATGACTTTGTGAACCAAATAACAACAAGAAAAGGATTTCCAAATGTAATACCTGCGATGTCTACAGACACAAACCTTGTATTACTTCCTAAATTGTGAATTTTGGACCATTTTGGGGGAGGAGGAAGTGAGGGAGAAGGGCCTACTATTAGAAGCCTGTGAAAGGGAAAAGAGATAAACCACTTAGAAAGGGATTCTGGAATTGCTGCCCTTGAATTATGTCCCAGGGGACCAGCCCCTCAAGTCCTTTCCCCACATATTCTGCTAAAGAGTCATCAAAGTTAGTCCATTGTCCTTGTGGATTCAAGAGCCAGGTTGTTTGGGTGAGTTATGAGGGTGCCATCTGCCAAGTGACAGATGTCTAGCAGGGGCAGTGCTGGCCAGGCTCATGTTTTGTTTATAAGGCTGCCTCTCTGCAAAGAATTCCTCTATTTGTCTTAAGTACAGTCTAAAATAGGATTTCAATTTCACTGTAGGACTGATTTATATTATCCTAAGTAGTGTAGCCCCTTTCTCTTTCCTGGGAGAGAAGCAACTACTTTTTAAAGGCTTGGCCTAATTTTTACTCCCTGACTCTGTTTACAACGCTGTGCACTTTTTATTTATATTAAGTAGATTTCTTTTCAAGTTAGTTTTGTCATGAAGATCAGGAGAGCTTAATGTCTAAAATCATTTACAGCACCTGAAACATCTGTTATCTCCTTTCATTCCTGAAATTCACCTTAGACCTGGGGCTGAGTTTCCATGACGGCAGGAGTTGTTGTCAAAGTTATTTCTACCACAAACAGATTTGGCTATTCTCATGCCTGTAGTGAGCCAGTCTCATATTTTTAAGCTTTATCTTGAGCTTTTCTTCTCCTCTTCTTTGATCTTCTGCCAGGAAATCTTAAAAAGGCAAAATGAATTCAGTGGTGTTGATCCATTTCAACTTTGGAGTTCTAAGCAAAAAGAGAAAGAGAGAGAGAGAGAGAGAGAGAGAGAGAGAGAGAGAGAGAGAGAGAGAGAGAGAAAGAAAGAGGGGGAAGAAAGAAAGAAAAAAGAGAAAGGAAAGAAAAAAGAATGAGAGAAAAAAAGGAGGGAAGGAAGAAAGGAAGAAAGAAAAGGGAAAGGAAGGCAGGAAGAAGGAAAAGGAGGGGGAGATAGGGAGGAAGGTAGGAAGAAGGAAAAGAAGGAGTGAGGCAGGAAGGAAGAAGGAAAAGGAGGGGGAGGGAGTAACCAGGAAGAAGGAAAAGGAGGGGGAGGGAATAAGGCAGGAAGAAGGAAAAGGAGGGTGAGATAGGGAGGAAGGTAGGAAGAAGGAAAAGGAGGGGGAGGAAGGGAAGAAAGAAAGGAGGGGTGAGGGAGGAAGGAAGAAGTAAAAGGAGGGGGAGGAAGGGAGGAAGTAGGAAAAGGAGTGGGGAGGAAGGGAGGAAGTAGGAAAAGGAGTGGGGGAGAGAGGAGTGGGTATAACAAGTTCTTTTTCACTGCTGCCACTGTTGACTAGAATGCTCTTCCTCTTTGTCTCTGGAATATCTAATGCTCCTTTCTACAGAAAGCCTTCTCAGTCCCATCCATCCATCCCCAGCCTCTAGAACCTCTCATTTGCAATTACCTCCTATAAATACTGTATGATTTTATACTTGTGTAATTGGCTACATTTATTTCCTCCATTTGAATACAGCCATCGCATTTTGACCCTTCTTTGGGTCCCCAGCACTTAGCGCAGTGCTAGACCATACTAAATACTTACTCTTTACTAGTAAATGTTGGTCAGAGACATCGAGGTCTTTCCCAGGTCTTTTTTTGCCCAAGTTCTTGTAAAACACATCTTTATCAGGAGCATTTTCAAGACCAGAGTTAGAAGGGAAGGCAGCCATACTGTTCAAGTCGACAGCATGTTTGTAGAATGAGAGTGTGCAAAGAATACGTGACTTTGAACAGGTGGGTATATCCCAGGCTAAGGTTTCAAAGATGGAAGGCTTACTTCCTTGGAGTTCCTGGAAACTTCTTAGTTTGTACAATGTCTGCCACCCCCTCCCTTTCCCTCTCCATCGCCTTGTAAGCAAATCCAATATCAAAATAAATAAGATAAGCATGAAATGTGGCAGGGAAAAAGAGAAGCCTGTTTTGGGTCTTTACCAACATAATTCTTCATGGGTGTGGCACTGGGTGTTAATGAAAAAGGGGCACTTAGAAGGCTGGCTCTTAGAGAAAAGCTTTAAAACTACATTTATAGCTTTGCCAGGCCTTCTGGCTTGCTCTGATGTGACTGTTTATTGCCAATGGGGAGAGAAAAGCAAGATCTGCTCTAGGAGTCCTTCCAAAGGTTGTGGGGCCCCAGGGAGGGGAACCCACCGACTTCACCTGAGCAGTGGCTGTGTGTGTGGAGGGTGCCATCTACTGCTTCCAGGCAGGGGGGATCAATAGTATCAGGGACTCTGAGGTGACATCACTAAAGTCCTCGGGGCTTGAGGCGGGTAAGTGGCAGACTGTGGATTACTTGCCGCAACTCTTGTTTTACAGGTGAGGCTACTGACATCCAGAGAAGTGAGATAATTTACCTCAAGTTCCTCATGCAGCAAACGGGATTCAACTCTCCCTGCTTGTCCTTGCCTCCCCTCACTCTCCCTGTCTCTGTTTCCCCCTCCCTTTGTCCCCCCCTCCCTCTGCCCCCCTCCCTCTCTGTCCCCTTCCTTCTCTGTCCCCCTTTCTCTCTGTCCCCCTCCCTCTATGTCCTCCTCCCACTCTGTCTCGCCTCCCTGTCTGTCTCTCCACCCTCTCTGTCCCCCCCCCCTCTGTCTCCCCCTCCCTCTGTCTCCCTCCCTCAATATTTTAAATTTATGGAATAAAACAACTATTCCCATAGCACCAATGTAGATGAGTCTTCACCAGAAGTGAATGACCAAAAAGCCTTTAAAAGGAGTCCCAAAGGAAGAAATTGATAAATAGGATCTACTGAGGAATTATAATTCTTAATTTAGAAAAGAATTTAAGAAGTTAACTTAATGAAATGATATTTCTCTTATTCAGAGAAGAACACGTTGATTGCCTCCTCTGGAAACACAATAATAAGAAGAAAGAATTTTAAGCTGAATAATACACAGATAACTCAGTATGATGTGGAGGTGATTCTTGGTTTTTTAAGGTAATGCAGGAAAGACAAGCTCTGGAAATCCTACCAAGGTAGAAGCTTTAGGTTATGAGTAGGGTAACAAAGTTTATGTGTATTGTGAAGACCAGTCTAGCTCCAATGGAGGAGGCTTAAAATTAATCTGGCTTGCAGAGTGATGAGCTTTTTGGACATAACATCCCTCTGGGGCTTTCCGTCAATTCACAGAAAAGTTGTGATATGGTTAGACAGATGCACTCAAAAGATATAAAATCAGAGCTCCTTAAAGAAAAAGAGTTGTAGCATTGATAAAATGGGGGAAAATGTCTTACCCAAAAGGTTTTGAATAGTCTATATGTTGTCTTCCTTGATCCTTCTTGGATGGTACCAGTCTTTGCTCCTGGAATGTTCTATGGCATTTTTCCTTATCATTCTAATGCATTTATAGTTTCATATTATATATTTGTCATCAGAATATTGCATATTGTATATATCATGAAATATTGTATTCTTGTCAAACCAACCTTTCCACATACTAGACTGCAAGCTTCTTGAAGCACTGACAATGTGACAATCATCAACTTTCTGAAACTCCTAGACATATCCATAGAGTTCTAAACACAAAGGCATTGGATAAATATTTTTTTAGGAAAGGATGTATTGATTTGGAAATGTTATTTCATTAATATTATGTATCCCAGGGATGGGGGGGTGTGGAACTTGTTTTTACTAAGGCTAATGGGCAGATTACTATTTATTCTCTGCTTTATAGTTTTAGAAACTTGCCTGGGGAATTGAGAGATTAAAAAACTTGCTAAAACATTTTTTCTCAATTTAGGTTTCCTTATCAATGAATTAGGAACTATGAAAAACATTTTCATTGGGTTACTATGAGGTTCAAGGAGCAGCTAGTGGTTCAAGAGTACTGCACTTGGAGTCAGTAAAATATTTGTTCAAATCCAACCTCAGAAAATAATTTCTGTGGGATCTTGGATAAGTCATTTATTCTGTTTGACATTGGGGAAAGAAATGGCTAACTGCTCCATTATTTTTGCCAGGAAAACCCCATGGACAAAAATTCCCTGGGTCATGAAGAATGAAATACAACTAAAATGACTGAATAAGAGTAACATATCTATCTGACTATCTTATATAGTTATCTATATCTACCTCTTTCCTTCTTCTCTCCCTTGCTCCTTTCTTCCTCCCTTCCTCCTCTCTCTCACCTCTCCCCTTTCTCCTTCCCCTCCTTCTTCCCTTCCCTTCTTCTCCTTCCTTTCCTTCTTTTTTCCCCTCCCTTCCTCTATTTTTTTCTCCCTTTTTTCCTCCCTTACCTCTCTTCCTCCCTTTCACTTCTCTTCTCCCTGTCCTTCCCCTCCCTCCCAAAATATCATCATCTGGGAATTCACAAACCTTTATAACAAAGCTCCCCCCATCTTTCCCATCTTATCATACTTTAATCCCTACTACATATTCTTCCATCTAGTGATTCTGACCTCTGACTTCCATGAATAAGTCATTCTCTTGGCGCTGGGCATTTTCACTGGCTGCCCCTGATGCTTAGAGTATTCTTCCTTCTTTCCATCTGCTGACCACCCTGGTTTTCTTCAAGTCCCAACTAAAATCCCGTCTTTAATAGAAAGTCTTTCCCATCCTCTCTTAATTTCAGCACCTTCCCATTGTTGATTATTTCTTTTCATCCTGAATATCTTTTGTACATATTTGTTTGGTTGTCTCCTGTGTTTAACTATGAGCTCCTTGAGGGCAGGTTTTGTTTTTTGACTCATTTAAAAAATCCCAGCTCTTAGCACAGTGCCTGAAGTGAACAAAGAGGTGTTAAATAAAAGCTTATTCATTTATTGGCATAATAAATATTCATAAAATTTTGTCTTAGAAAAGAAAGGGACCATAGAGATCATTTTGTCCAACCTTATAATAAATAAAGTGAGACTCAGAAGGGTTGTAATTTCCATTGTGCCACACTGAATTTAAGTACTTTATACATGCCAGTCATCATGGTGCTTTGGGGGTATCTTGTGGGATCTTAAAGGCATGAAGTGTTGCCTAAAGCCAACAGACTCTCTCAAAAAAAATAAAACTTTATTTAGAACAAAAAGACATGGAAGTCAGGTCTTTTTGAGTTCCTTAATCTTTATATATAGCATTTCTGCAGTGATGGTCACCCTAATTAGAACAATAGAAGCGCTTCTGTGAAGCTGAAATACACAAAACTAGAAATATTGTGTAAATCATGGTATAACCTTTAGGAAATCATCCAAGTGAGCAATGCAGAGTGGGACTGGATGATGAGAGCTACTCTAAAGCTGGCAAATTGGATTCTGATGCCCTCTGTCCTTCTCCTGCCCTTCAGTTATATTCAGGGCAAAGTACTTATGGCTTGGAGCAGAAGATACTGTTTTCCTGTCTTCTCTCTTTGCTTCTTCTCATAGTTATACCTCTGGCTTAGGAAGTATCAGCAGGTGGATAAGTGATTCCCCCCCTTTCTTGGCCTAAATGCTATCTTTCTAACCTGATAGAAAATAGAGTTCCCCAAAGTGAGCAATTTATCTGCTATATATCAGCAGGAAACAGGAGAAAACCTAACTTTTAAAGGCATTTCCACCCCTGTGGATTAGCAAAATTCTGGGGGGAAATGAATGTACTTTTATTAGATTATACAATCAGTATCTTTTCATTAGAAGAGTACAAGTTGCCAATTTTAGAAATAATAAGAGGATGAAAACATAATTTAGGCTAGTTTGCAAATAGAAATTCTGCAGAAGAAATGCTGATATTTATATTGCCCTCATGCTTTACATACATAATCCTGACTGACATTTCATAACTACCCTAACACTTAGTAATAAAGGCTTGTGTCTGCACGGTGTCTTTGAGCTTGCAAAGTATTTTACATGTATTATCTAATTCTAACCTCACAATAGTTCTATTCATTTTAACAATTCTTTTAATATCCCTATTTTTATGGATGAGGAAACTGAGGCTTAAAAAGGTAAAAAGAATTGTCTAGAGTCAAACAGTAATGAAATATCTGAACTCCAATTTTCCTGGCTCTAAATCCAGTACTTTGTTATTACCAGGATCAAACCACTTAATCCTCTCAGGCTCAGTTTTCTCATCTATAAAATGGAAATAATATTTATGGTTTACCCGTGACAGAGATATTGGGAGATTTACAATGGAGACATTTAAAACTTTTTGTTAATGTTGAGCACAATTATTACATTATATTATTATATATTATGTCAATTCTGAATTAGGAGTAAGGAAGACTTAGGTTCAATGCTATCTCAGACACTAATTATGTGATTTTAACTCTCTGAGTTTATTACATTCTATTTTACACATGAGAAAACAATAAATCTTATACTATAGGATTGCAGTTATCAGATGGACAAGAAAATAGGTGCACAGTGGATAGAATATTAGGTCTGGAGATTGGATTTAACAAATTTTGAAAAATATAAAAAGTATAAGCTAGAAGTATTATTGTTAATATACATATTATATTAATTCTGAGAGTCAAGTAGAAGAGTATTTACAATCCTTTTATAACTGAAGAAGCTAAGGCTTAGAGGACTGAATTACCTTGCCTAGATTCACACACTTGATAAGTATTCCTGGCTCTAGGGTGAGAGCTATAACCATTATTTCTTTAGATATAAAGAAAAGGCAAGGAGCCATTTGCAAAAGTCTTCACCTATAGGGAAACTAAAGAACAATTCCTGTCGGTTCTTAAGCCTATGCAGAGAAAACTGAAAAACATATGCTTCAGGAATTTTGTGAAAAATTTATTCATAGACTAAAGGATATTAAAGCTGGAGGAAATCCTCGAGATTATCTTTTTCAGGCCCCTTCTTCCCCTACGTGTGTATGTGTGTATATATGTATGTGTGTGCATCTGAATATATAGGTATGTATATGTATAGCTAAAGAAGTAGAAAAGGGTTAAATCACTTGGATTAGCAAATTTACCTTCTAATCTTTCCTGTAGATTATTCTAAAACCTTGAGTGGGTTATACAATGTTTTAAATGCCAGTATTGTAAACAAGACTTAGCATATGATGGTTTTATTAACCATTAAGAAATTATTGGACTCAATCATTTATATTTTGGGTTTTAAGTTTAAATATGAGTTGAAAACATAAATATTGAAACATTTTTAAGGTTGGCTGTTCCAGAGTTAAATGCTTCCTGGCCAGCCCAGATATATCTTTTTGCATGTAACCTTCCCAGTAGCTTTTTGCAACCTAAATACCATTTGGAATTTATCTGGGAGCAATTCCCATTGCATTCTGGTGACTGATGAGATCAGCTCCTTAACAAGTCATCTTCAAAACTGGGTGCATTCTTTTTTTTTTTTTTTCCAACATTGATTCTGTTTGATAATTGCTCCCTAGCTAGGTAAATCATTCTTTCCCTCCCTCTCCTCTCTCCCTCTTACTCCCTCTCCTTCCTCCTCTCCTTCCCCCCTTCTCTTTCCCTCCCTCTTCCCTCCCTCTCCCTATCTCTTCCTCTCTATCCCTCTCTCTCTCCCCTTTTTCTTCCCTCCCTCTCTCTCCCTTCCTCTCTTTCTCCCTCCCCCACTCTGTCTCCCTCTCTCTCTCTTCCTCCTCCTCTCCCTCCCTGCTTCTCTGTCTCCCTCTGTCTCTTTCTGTCTCTCCTTCTCTCTCTCCCTCTCCCTTTCTCTCTCCCTCTCTCTGTCCCTCTTTCTTCCTTTCTCTCTCCCCCTCTCTCCCTCCCTCTCTTTTCTTCCAGCTCTCTCTCTTCCTCTCTCTCCTTCTCTTTTCCTATATTTCAACTAATCCAGTCTATCAGCTGCTTTCCTACCTCCATACATTCCATCAAAATAAGCTCCTTGAAGGTGGGGTCATTTTGATTTTTTTTTATTGATTAGTAGGGTAACATTGGATTACTGGTGGACTAACTCCCCTGGTCCCTATTTGCTAGCTAAAATATTTAAGAGGAGAATTTGGGCTGTCTTTCCATGTTCTTTCTGTTGAATTTGTAAGATATGGATCCACATGAAACCATTTTATCCCTATGCAAAGAGATTATCATCTCTTGCTGAATGTAGTAGACTAATGCTGATGAAGACTTGATGATGGAGACTCACCCAGTTTCTCCTTTCCTCATACCTTTCTCTACCACTACCCAGTGACTAATTCATTATCTTTACAAATTGGGGTTGCTGAATACACAGTTAAGAGTGAAAGGTTTGAAAAATATGATGCTCTGCTGCAGATAGGCCAAATTTTACTATAGTAAATTACAAGGATTTATCAATATTTTTAAAATGTGGTTGTAATAAGCAATTCTAGAACCTCAAAGAAAATACCATAAATCATGCTTCCTGGGCAAATGCTTTTTTGTTTGTTCGTTTTGTTTGCTTTTTTGTTTTTTGTTGTTTGTAACAAGTTCATTTGAGAGGAGAAATATAGTAGGAAGAACATTATAAATTGTGCTCCCAGGGCAAGTATTTTTTTTTTTAATAACAAATTCAGTTGAGAGAACAAAAAGGTAGTTTTTAAATACAAGGCTGGGAGAATTGAGGAAGAACAATCAGGATACTGTTGTCCAGGCACTCCAGATATGACTCACCTACAGTGGAGGAATTTGCTAAGGGAGCATGCAGGAAGGGGCTAGCTCAGGGAGTGGCTCACCTGGAAGACCATCTGGAAGCTACTCCCTTTCTCTCATTCTTCTTGATAAATAAATACTATGCTCAATTACTTCTACATGCTAAGGCAGCAAAGTGTCCCCTGAATTCTGGGACCTTGAGGTCAAAGCCTAGAACCAAACCTCTAGTAATGGTTCTGATGATCAATATTTATTGAGAACTATTATGTTACTAGCAATGCATTATCCAAAAATGAAGTATTTATCCTGTATTAAGACAAGCTAAATAACTATCAAAGATATCTGATGGAGGGGATGTCTGTATGTTGGGCCTGATGATCCCTAGAATGGCTTTTTAAGTTGATTTATTAATTCTATTTTAGTGGATACTTTGGGAGAATACAAAAGCAGTATCTGACAGTGTTTCCAAGAAGCTTACACATTTGGGAAGGTAGAAATCAGCTACATAAAACAATTAAAGAATATTATAGTGAGCCAGGAATAAAAGACCACAACAAATAAGAAATGTATGATATTGACTGTAAATGTGAAGGGTAGCTAGATTGCCCAGATTACTTTGGAAAAAGCATTGGACATGGAATCAGGATACCGAGTTCTAGTTTTATCTCTAGGACTAATATATCACATGGCCTGAAAAATTCCTTTTTATTTCTCTGACCTTCAATTTATAAAATAGTCAAGGAGACTACATGGTACTCAAAATCTCGTTATCTCTCATTTTCTATAACTTTTTGTTCATTTGGATATTTTTGAAATATGTAACACATCTATTATGATACATTCATTTGGTCATTAATTCATTTATTTACTTTTTTCCATATCACAGGAAAGAATTGGAGAATTCCAAGCGACTTCAAGATCAAACTCTGTAGAATGTTCTCCTGGTTCTCCTTATTTCATACAGCATCTGCTCATGGAAGTTTTTCCAGGTTTTTCTGAAATCTGCCTGCTTATTTCTTATAGCACAATAATATTTCATTATATTCATATACAATTTGTTCAGTCATTCCTCAGTTGATGGCCATCATCTCAGTTTCCAACTTTTTGACACTACAAAAAGAACTCTTATAAATATTTTTGTAGATGTGGGTCCTTTCCCCTTTTTTATGATCTTTTTGGAAAATAGACCTAGCAATAGTATTGCTGTATCAAAGGATATACATAGTTTTATAACCCTTTGGGCATACTTCCAAATTGTTCTCCAGACTGGTTGGATCAGCTCACAGCTCCACCAACAGTACAGAAAGAACATGATATATGGAAAGATTTTTCAGGTCTTTGTAACAAAAAGACCAGAACTCAATGAAAAATTCAATATAAAAGATCCAGAAGAAATATAAGGAAATCAGTAAAAACTAATTATAAGGCACTGATTAAGTCCAAACTTATGGTAGGACAATGCTATTAAAATTAGTAATTGCCATTACTAATTGTATTTGTAAAATTGTTATCACTAAGGTAGTTTGAAAGAAAGGTAGTGACTGAGTTGTGTATGATGAGGTGGTTCTACAAAAACAAACTTGGATAGAAAAATGTTAAAAAGATAAATTATTTCATAAGACAATGTGTAATCTACTGGTCATCCTGCCATCTAGGGGAGGGGGTGGGGGGTAAGAGGTGAAAAATTGGAACAAGAGATTTGGTAATTGTCAATGCTGTAAAATTACCCATGCATATAACCTGTAAATAAAAGGCTATTAAATAATAAATAAATAAATAAATAAATGTGTAAAAGAGAGAACAAATACAGAAGAAACAGTTGGATGTGGAGGACAGTTAATATCAGAACCTTGCTCTCTTCTGGGCTAAAGAAGAAAAGTATACATAAAGAGGCTAATAGATTAAAGTTAGAAGAGGGGGATGGATAGACAAAGGAGGAACTTTTAAAGGAACAAAGAGATAAGGGGAGAATATTAGGCCTGGATAGGGTTAAGAGAGATTGAGAAGTTAATGAGTAAAAATAATGGAGGAAAATTTACAAAGAGTAATTATAACATTCAATGTGAAGGGATGAAATCACCCATAAAATAGAAATGGATGGTGTTATAGATTAAAAATTATAAGCCAACAATGTGTTTTTTTTTTTAACAAGAAACACATTTAAAAATGAGACACAAATTAAAACAGAGAGTTGGAGTAGAATTTATTATGCTTCAGCTGATGCAAAAAAGGCAGGGTTAGCAATAATCTCAGACAAAGTTTTGGTTAAATTTGATTTAATAAAAAGAGGAATTCAGGGTGAATATATTTTGATAAAAGGTATGAAAACCAATGAAGCAATAACAATACTGAACCTATATATACCAAATAGGATTTTAAAAATTAAAATTTTAATTTTAATTGTTTTAAAAATTTAAATTTAAATAAAAAAATTGATGAATTATAGGTGAAGATAGATAGCAATGCTATAAAATTAGGGGACTTTAATCAACCCCTCTGAGAACTAGATAAATCTAACAAAAAAAGAAAAAATTAAGGAAGTGAATAGAATTTTAGATACACTGATATAATAGATATCTTGAGAGAATTGAATAGAAATAAAAAGGAGTACACTTTGTTTTCAATTCAAATTCAAGTTTGAAGATTGACAATATATTAGAATGTAAAAATTTTATGGTTAAAAGCATAAAATTTAAAGTATCCTTTGCAGATTGCAACAGAAAAATATTTAATTAGGAGCCAAGGAAATAGAGATTAAAAACTATTTGGAGATTAAGGAAGCTAATCATTTTATTAAAAAAGAATGACAATAATGACAATATATCACAACCTATAGGATACAACAGAAACAGTGATTAGGGAAAATTTTCTATTTTTAAATGTTTACATCAATAAATTAGAGAAAGAGCAGACTAATGAATTGGGTATGAATTAAAAAAAATAGAAAAAGAACAAATTGAAAATTCCCAGTTAAACACTAAATTGAAGACCTAAGAACAGCTTTTAAAGGCTTGTTCTAAGCTTTACTCAGTGACAGGTGTTATTTTTGCTTTGAGCTCTGCCTGGATTTATCTGCTGATACAAAGGCTCTCATTATCCATTTTCCCAATAGAGCAGATATAAGCTATTGGTAGGATATTTAAAAAGTTTTGATTTCAATTTTTTCTTCATCATGAGATTTTATTTGATGGAAGTTGTACATAAAACATTAGTTTTGATTTATAGCATAAAGATTAAGTGCTGCCAAAATCCACTAGAGATAATGAAAGTAAAATCTATTGATTAGCAGAATTCCTTGTTAAGATTTAACTTTTTCAGATGACTCTGATAAATTGAAATGTTTGTGTCTTTACTAAAACCTAAGGTCCTATAGAATAAATATTAAATTCAATCATATTATTGTTAAATAATCTCAGTAGCTTATTACTGTATGTGAATGGTAGGATTAATCCTTTAAATACATATTAAATACTATCAAATTTTAGGGTTATTTGAAGGATAAATTAGAATAACTCAATTGAATATACAATTAAAGGATATCCATAAATATAATTTGTAACATGAATCTTAAAATTAAGTGCCTATTCTATATCTTGATCTTACTCTCAAGTATTTTACATTGTCATATGAATATAACACGTTCACTGAAAAGCAAATATAGCACAGATCTATCTATACATATGTATCTATCTATATCTATAATACCATAATTGAGACCCTTGGGGAATCAAGGGAGGACTTGGAAGAAGGCATTTTCCTACTAAGAGAATAATTCAAATAATAGGATAAAAATTCTTTCTTCATTTTTTTCTGAGTAGTAGTAAATGAAATTTTTGAATATCACTAAATTTTATATACATGCATGCACACCTGTTTATATGCACAAACAATGTACATGTGTATATATCTTCACATTTACAAATGCATATGTGTATACATATTTATATGTAAAATATAAATTTTTACATAAGCATAATGCATGCATGCATAAATACACATGGCTTGAGCTAAGAAATTCTGAACTTCAGTAATCTAATTTGATCTTTTGTTACCACATAAAGGTAAGTTTGAGATCAAGGGCTGCTTTGCTACAGTTAGGGTGAACAGACCCACGTCAGAAAAGTAGGAAGTCAAAGTTCTCATCCTGATTAGCAATGAGATTAGACCTTTAACTGACCTCTGGAATTTGAGTCTGGGTGAGGTAGAGAAACCCATAGAATGATAGATAAATAGGTCAAATAGAAAGATATAAACAACTAGATAATAGATGACTAGAAAGATAAAAGATATAAAGATAAATAGGAGTTAGAAAAATAGAAAATAGATAAATTTATAGAGAGATTATATTATAGAAAAGCAAATGAACTAATGAAAAAATAAAAGTATATGAATCTTGAATATCCCAAAGACCATATATCAACACAACAGGTAATACTTGGTATACCTATGTCACTCTCCAATATTCTGGAATATATATATATATATATATATATATATATATATATATGTGTATGTATGTATATATATATGTATATATAATCTTATTAATGTACAAATTTCTTAATATAGATATGGAACCATTATGCTAGCTCATACTATGTTATTTCTTCCATGATCTTCCCTTGGTCCCCCAGATGCTAGAGACATTCTTCTAGTTTTTTTTTTTTTTTTAACATTTTAATGGTAGCAATAGAGAGAACAATAAAGTTTTTTTTTTTTGTACAAACAAAACTAATGTAGACAAGATTAGAAGGAAAGCAATGAACTATGAAAATATTTTCACATTCAAAGTTTCTGATAAAGGCTTCATTTCTGAAATATATGGAGAATAGACTCAACTTTATAAGAATTCAAGCCATTCTACAATTGATAAGTGGTCAAAGGATATGAACAGACAATTTTCAGATGAAGAAATTGAAACTATTTGTAGTCCTATTAAAAGGTGCTCCAAATCACTATTAATCAGAGAAATGCAAATTAAGACAACTCTGAGATAACTACACACCTGTCAGATTGGCTAAGATGACAGGAAAAAATAATGACAGATACTGGAATGAGCAGAACCAGGAAATCATTATACATGGCAAAAACAAAATAATATGATAATCAGTTCTGATGGATGTGGCTCTCTTCAACAATGAGATGATTCAAATCAATTGCAATTGTTTAGTGATGAAGAGAGCCATCTACATCCAAAGAGAGGACCATGGGAACTGAGTGTGAACCACAACATAGCATTCTCACTCTTTTGTTGTTGTTTGCTTGCATTTTGTTTTCTTTCCCAGTTTTTTTTTTCCTTCTTGATTTGATTTTTCTTGTGCAGCAAGATAACTGTATAAATATGCATACATATATTGGATTTAACATATATTTTAACATATTTAACATGTATTGGACTATGTGCCATCTAGGGGAGAGGGTGGAGGGAAGAAGGGGATAATTTAGAACAGAAGGTTTTGCAAGGGTCAATGTTGAAAAATTACCCATGCATATGTTTTGTAAATAAAAAGCTTTAATTAAAAAAAAAAAACATTTTAATGGTAGCAATAGAGACATTTAGGATGTCCAGCTGTTAATCATAATGGCATCCTAATTTTCTAGTCTGTGATTCCTATTAACTATTTCTTAGACATGAGTCATACTTTGAAGATACAATCTCATTTTGAGAAAGATGGAAACAGGCTAGAGACTAGACATATCTATTTTACTGCCCTTTGAGCTACACAATGTGCCCCTCATGCTATATTTTGGGGAAAGTCTGTTGCCACATTAATATAGTGCTAGAAATAAAGTGATCACTTGATAAGAGGTTGCAAGGTACATTAATGAAAGCAACATTACAGTCAATTAATATTTTTCCCCACTTAGGTTCTATATTTTTAATTTATCTTAGTCTAGATCTATGATTTCATTAATTTGGGAACTCCTTATAGTATTTCTTTGACACTTCTTATGTTGCGGAGGTAAGCAATGTCTTTTTTTTTTTTTTTGAAGGTTATTGCATTGGAAAACAAGCTCTTTGTTAAGCTCTACTGAACTAGAAACACTTTGAATGTGGATTCAGTGTTTTGGGCTTTGTGCCAAATGTCCCAAGTCCAGCTTAGTTGAGTCTCTAGGAGACATGTAAAATTCAAGAAATCCAAAGTATAATTCAATAACATTTTCCTGAAACCCTTCCCTTCCCCCCAGTTCCCTATTTCTATCAAAGGCAACATTATTCTTCAGTTCTTGTAGGTTTATCACTCAATTTTATCTTTTATTTTTTTCTCACCCCATATTTTATTCATTTGCAAAATCTTGACATTTTGTCCTCTAACATATCTCTCACATCAAACATGTTATCTCTACTCACATAGGTATAAACTTAGGTCAGGTTCATCTTTACTCACTAGCTCTAATGCCAAAGTCTCTCACTTGGTCTCTTGCCTTAAGGCTTTCTCCCCTGCCATCCATCTTCTACAGGTGTTGAAGTCATTTTCCTTAAATATAGATCTGACTGTGGTCACTACTTTACCAGATAAACCAGTAATTTTATTACTTTTAGAATAAATTATAATCTCTTCTGTATGACTTTAAATACCCTTCACAGCCTAACCCCATCTATGTTTCTAGCATCATTGTACATTATCTCCATTTCCTTTCCAGCCAAATTTTCCTTCTGCTTATTTTTCATATGAAGCATTCTATCTCTGATCTTCATGCTTTGATACTAGCTGACCTTTAAGCCTGGATGAACTCCTTTCTCACCTTGGTCTCATAGAATTTGATGAGCACTTTCTGTGTGATCCTGGGGGAGTCAGTTAAGAGTGCTTCACCCCAGATAACTTTCTAAGACATTAAATTATAAATCCAATATCATCTGCTTTAGTAGAACGAGTTTCCTCACTGAAAGATCTCTATACAAATGATATCATACTGTTAGAAAAATAAAAAGATGCCATCTATTCTTCTAGGCACTGGAGATACAAACAGCAAAGAGAAATTCTCTGCCCTTAAGATATATATTTACAGAGAAGTAAATATAGGGTACATAAATACAAAGTGGATTTTTTTGGGGTGGAGTGGTATGTGGAAGACTAATAACAAAGAGAATTTGATCTTGAAGGAAATTTTACCTGACATGAATCTTTGAGAGTATTTATTACTCAACAAGGGAGGAGCAAGAACAGTCCAACCATGAATCTGCTCCTTTTTAAAATGTAGTAATTCAAAGAAATTTCTCACCCTCATTTATTCAAAATCCATTATGTACAATTGAGAACAATTTCAATGACCCTAAGTAAATTTTCCCCCTTTGCACAATCTATGAAGAAAGGATTTGCTAAATATTTTAATAGCATAATCAAGGCTGAAAGGCACAGATCCATTTCTGTCCTTATAAACAAGGTTAAATTGAAAATGACAAATGTATCATGAGGACTGCTGTAAAAACTGGGTACTAGTATAAGTTATACAGGGTCAAGGAGTGATAATTATGAGTCATCTACTCAGTAGGATGTCTCTGCTTTCAATACTTCGTTCATAACATAACTCCTACTTTCTATAATTTAAAAAAATTAAGCACTTTTCTCATAATAAATCTGAGAAATAGTATAAGAACTTTGCCTCACTTTACATCTGAAGAAACTGAGGCTCTTATAAATTAAACAGCTTAACCACAATCTAAGTTTGGATTTGAATCCAGATATCTTAAAATCCAAATTCAATGCTTCTTCCATGATGCTATGGGGTCCCTTGATTATTACTAATAAATTGGAGTTATTGTGTTTAATTAAAATAAATTTATTTCTTTAATTTTAATATTTTTAAAATATTAAGATCTGAATTCTCTCTCTCCCTACTTCCACTTCCTGTTCATTGAGAAGCAAGCGATATATTGTTAATTATTTATGTTAAATCACGCAAAGCATGTTTTCATATTAGTTATGCTGCAAAAAGGCAAGAAAAATAAAAAAGTAGAAAAATTATGCATCAATATGCACTCAGACTTTATCACTTATTTTTCTGGAGGTGAACAGTATTTTTCATCATGAGTTATTTAGAATTGTCTTGGATCATTGTATTGATCTGAGTAGCTTAGTCTTTCATCCTGTGTTTATTTTAAAGTAATAAAATGACCCATTTTTACAAAGTTTTTTTTTAATTCAATCTTCTCTCATCAGACTGAGTTTCCCTAGGAACTGTATGTGATACTGGAAAAAGCAGTGAACTTGGAGTTGGGAGATACCCTGCTTTGAAGTCCAACTCTGATTATTGTTATCACTATAACCTTAGAAAGACAACTAATTTTTCTGAGATTTGCTTCCTCACCTATAAAACTGGAATAATAGCTAGAGTGCTAGAATTTAGAGCTTTTTTGTGAGGATTTGAAAACCTTAAAAAAAGACAATAAAAACCAGTCATTATTTATTAATTTTATTCATAAAGGTTTAGTTCATAATTTGAACTCAAATTTGAATTTGAAATTCAAATTATGATGCTTTATGAATGATATTTTGGTTCAATCAGAAAGGAATACATTAGGAGACATCCTCTAAACTATGATTATGTTCTGGGAATCACGTTTCCTTTTTTGTTTTGATGTTTTTGGGGAAAGAGATGCTTTTATGTCTAATATTTCATTTGTCCTATACCTTTCTTCTTTATACCTATCTGTTTGTTTTTTTATTTCTTTGTTTTGTTTTCTATTTTCCCTAAATTGTCTCTTGGATGCACAGACATGGATATAAAGAATTTGAATTCCAAAGCAACACAAAAGGGTTGTGATATAGATAGAAGACATTATTTTGTTACTTTCCGTTTTATTCATCTGTTTTTAATACACACTGACAAATAATTGAGTGCCTATTACTTAAAGAACTAAGTTAGGACATAGGGGTAGGGGAACAATAGGTAAACAGTGTGTGTTCTCTTGCAACATATATTCTACACAACACACTCATGGTATATGGAAAAACAAGGAAGGAGAGAGAATTAACAATGAGGAAGAACATAGAAGAATTCACTGTCATTGGATTAACTGCCATCACAGTGGCAAGTCAGTTAATGAATATTTTATTAAGTACTTACCATTTGCCAGACTTCCACTCCAAGCTCCAGACAATGACAACATTAACTAATATTTATAAACCTTAAGACTTGCAAGTGATTTACGTAAATGATCTATTTTTTTTTTCTTTGAGGTACATATATTCTTGTCTTCCATTTTGCAGATGAGTAAACTTGGGAATCTAAATGTCATGGAATAACTTGATATACTGGGCCTGGTCAGGAAAACTTATTTTCCCAAGTTCAAATTTGGTACTCACTAGCTCTGTGACCCTTCACAAGTCACTTAATCCTATTTGCTTCAGTTTTCTCCTTTGTGAAATGAGTTGGAGAAGGAAATAGTAAACTATTCAAGTCATGGAAACCTAAAATGGGATCATTGAGAGTCAGATACTGAAATGACCAAAAAACAAAGCTAGGAGATAGGACCACTGAGCTCTTACATGTCAGAGGATGAATCCAGAATGGAAAAAACCTTTTTCTGACTCCAGGTTAATGTTGTATGTAGAACGCCACCTCCCTGAGGTTAGCTGTTCCTACAATTGGGAAAAGGGTATTTTCCCTTTGCCCATAGCAAATTTACCATGTTTGTAGTATCATTATTAATCTGAAAATTTCAGAAAGCATATTATAGAATATTTGACTTTTAATATTTTCACTTAAAATAGATACTATTTACTTTCCTTTTACTTCTTTAGAAACCCCTAGGTTTACTAAGTGAGAATTTGGAAGAATATGGGTCTGAATTGTTCATGAAATGACTACAGTGTTCCTTTGTAGCAGAAGAATTCCTGAATGTAAGTGAACATTTTTTTTAAGCAACTGGTGTAAGGGGCATCTCAGGTACCAAAATGTCAGTGAAAAGAGCACATTGTTATTTTTACTCTTATGAGAACATATTTCCCAAGTCATCTAAGACAGAGACTCTCTGACCCAGCAAACAATCTAAGCAGAGGCATTCTGAGCGGAAGGTGAAAACGCCCATGGAGTTGACATTTGATATGTACAACTGGAAAGGGTGAGGAAAGGGAACTCGGGGCTCTTTGCTGCAGTTCAGAACGACCTGGGGAACTTATCAACACAATTATTAGCCAAAGATCCCACTCACTTTCTTGTCACCCAGATGGAGCTGCTGTACATCTTGAGGACCCTGGAGAAATATGGAGATGGTGATTTTCCTCTCTGCTACCCCACAAACAGTGTCTCAGATTATGGCTAACTCTCCACCCCCTATTTCATCCTGAAAAAAAAATCAAAAAAGGCCTGTCTGGGAAATGACTCCTTGTTCCAAGGCCAACCCAACCCTGGACATGGTCTAAAGAGATTAAACCAACATTAAATGAATAGCTTTACACAGCTCCCGTGCCAGCAGCAGCCAGATCACAGTGGGTGGCACTCAGCCTATTTCTGCAGAGAGGGATCTCAGGAGCCGTACAAACACAGCTATACATAGTTTAGCCCTCTCTACCCTCCCTTCATGCTCCACTTAATTTATTTGGTTTTGGCCATGCTTGGGAATTTGCTTTGGGAGTTTCAGTTTTCAATTTCTGTCCAATAGAATTGTTTCTTTTGCCTAGGCTTGGTGTTTTTAAGGATGCAAGAATCTCCCACCTTTTGGCTTTACTCTGAATTTCTTAGGAAGCCTTCTTCCTTGGTTACCAATTCCCAGCTCTCTGATCCTTCATACCGATCCTCTCCAGGCCAGTTCTCCCCTGTTTCTGTCCCCCTCTTATTTGTCCTTTCAGGATGCTCTCTGGAAACTCTATTTTCTTTTTAATAAATTGTCCTTAAACTCTACCATCCTTCCAAAAATATTCCTTTTTACATATTTTGTATTTAATTGTTTATATGCAGAATGTATTCCCTCAATGAGATATCTACTCTTTGAAGGCAGGAGCTTTTCCATTCTTATTTTTTTAACCCCAGTGCCCAGCAACTGAACACTTGATAAATATCTAATGAATTGTACTGAATAAAATTACTTAAGCCAAGTCACAGTACTTTCTTTAAGGCTGGCAGAGCATGGTGAGATAGTAAATTGAAAGCTAGAAGCAGTTTCAGAGGACATCTGGACATTAAAGTATACTGTAATATATACAATACACACACACATATACACACAAACACTATCATTTACCTATAAAAGAACTAAAACTTAGACATTAAATGATTTAACCAAAATTTTATAGTATTTGAATCCAGATCCTCTGGCATGCTTTTCTCTGCTCTAAAACACCCAATGTGGTCCAAATAAATAAAATGACATCTAGAATAGCATTATTCTAAATATTTTTAAAAATGGCATTGTCCTAGAACATTTCCGATATTAATAAAATTCTGATCGAACAATCCAAAATACAAACAATTAATGCATGAGAGAAATTTATTTTCTATTTCTCAATAAGAAGGAATTAACCAAATTATGGGAGAAACCAGGATGTATCATTTTTTTCATATTTCATCTGTGCTCGGTGGAAGATTGGACTCATGGTGTGAGTTCTGGAATGAAAGTGTATGTCGATTTTTTAATTGTAATCACATTGATAGTGTTAGACTTATTTGGTTTTATGGCCCTGCTGTATTATATAATTCCAGAGGAATTCCACTATAATTTAGCATTAATGATAACCCAGCTTGGTCTAGGTAGACCATAGACAGCTGTTACCACAAATCTCTCCACCTGTCTCAGCCAGAGGATCTCATTAGTCCTTTCTGACTGCTGGTTTCAATAGTCTGGCTCCATAGCATATGATGCCAGTTCTTTTCTACGCCAGTCATACCGCCAAGAGAATGACAGCTTTCCCTGGCATTGAAAATGCTCAGAGAGAACCTGATCCCTGCCTTAGTCCTTATATGGAATCACAACTTTATGCCTTCTATTACAAGACCCAAATTTATTGGGCAAACTAAACAATAGTTTCAGCATACTGAATTCTGTTTATCAGAAGTGAGTCCCCACTTTATTTTTGCCCCAAATCAAGTCTTGGAAAGGTAGATGTGATGGGGGTGGGAGAGGGAACACTATAACAATTCTGGCTCTTCTATGAATCATCAAAGCTTTCATAGCCTTTGAAGATATTTGGTAGCCCATAACTTTTACTCTCACCAGTTTCCTTTTTTTTTCTTTTTCTGATTTGTTCTCTGTGAAACCTAGGATTTTATTTTATTTAAGTTAAAATGGAAACCTACATGAGGTTGGTTATATGGTTGATTTTTTTTAAAAGGAAATTGTGCTTGAAGTGATACAATTTTTATCTTATCTGAGAAATGCTGAATCAGTTTGCTAAACCTCATTTGTTAGATGTGTTGCTACTGTTAGTGCTCTTCAATGTAAAAAATGTCTATGAGTCATATTTAGAGATTTAGTCTAAAAGCACTAGGAATAGGGTCATGCATAGAAGATGATCTGTTCAAAGACTGAATAAAGATAACATTTTTGTTTACTGAAATACATTGGGCCCCCAAATCTTATTAGAGTTTTAGACTATTAGAGCTTAAATAGCTTGAATGTTCACTCTTGTTGTTCAGTCATTTCTGAAGCTGTCTGACCCCATTTGGAGTTTTTTTTTTTTTTTTAGCAAAGATACTGGAGTGGTTTACCATTTCCTTCTCCAGTTCATGGAAATGGAGGCAAACAGGGCTCAGGGATTTGCCCAAGGGTACATAATTAATGCATTTGAGACCAGATTTGAACTCAACAAGATGAGATTTGCTGACTTCAAGTCTTGGCCTCTATTATGCCATCTACTTCTACCTAAAAATGCAATAAGACTCTGGGTAAAACCTCTATATGCTTATTATTATTATAGCTTTTTATTTACAAAACATATGCATGGGTAATTTTTTGACATTAAACCTTGCAAAACTTTCTGTTCCAACTTTTCCCCTCTTTCCCCCCTCCCTCTCTCCTAGATGGCAGGTAGTCTAGTACATGTTAAATAGGTTAAAGTATATATAACCTATATGTTCTTGATGAAGATGATGATACCTAACATTTATTTAGCATAGGGCTTATTATGTGTCAGGCAATCTGCTAAGCACTTTAAAATTATGATATCATTAGGTTCTTACTGTAATGCAGTAAGTGTTATTATTCCAATTTTGTGTTTGTGGAAATTAAGTAAACAGATATTAAGTAATTTGCCCAGAATCATATGACTACTAAGCATCTGTGGTCAAATTTGTACTCTGATCTTTCTGATCAAGGTCTTTCATGAACTCTATCCACTGCAACATGACCATATACTTATTTCAAATATTACTTTTGGAGACTATGTGAACATAAATATATATATATATGTATATATGTAGTATGCATGTAGCTAATGTGTGTTTGTTTACATGTAGACACAGCTCTATAGTAATATATTTTATAGAATGTATATATATAAACATTTATAAATGCATATTATGTGTCTATGTACATGCATAGTCCATATGTCAATCCATATGTAATCCATATGTCAAATCAAAAATGCTTTTGAGCTTGATATTTGTTTCAGAGAAAATTCTAGAGTATTATCCAGCAGGATGGACCATTAAATAAATGGTTGATAAACATTTAAAAAGGCAAGCGGAGATTATAAAGAACTTGTGTGGCTTCATCAAGAACAGGTCATACTAAACTTACTTCCTTTTTTGACAGTTATAAAACTAACAGGTGAAAGGGATGTGGCTGTTAAGAGTTTACTAAAATTTTAGCAAGGCTTGTAATGAAGTGTTTCACAGTTTTCTTGGTGGAGGGGAGAGAGGCAAGATGTGAATGGGACTAAAAAACAGATGAATTTAGAGGTTTATTGGATGGTTGGACTCAGAAGGTTGTAGTTAATGGATCAATATGGATGAGTTAGGAGATTGCAGATGGAGACTTTTTACCAGGGATTTATGCTTGGACTTAAGATGTTAAATAGTTTAATAAATGACTTTGACAAAGAAAAAAGATGGCATACTTATCAACTTTGCAGGTAATATATAGATGGATGCAATAGGCAACTCATTGGATGGAAAGTTTGGGATCCAAAAAAATCTTAATAGGCTAGAACATTGGATCAAAGCCAAAGTATTATAATTCAATAAGAATAAATGTAGAGTCATTGGTCCTCTTCAAAAATAAAGAATAAACAAGGGGAAAAAATCTTAAAACTGAGTATTAAATAATTCTTAAGTACAAGATAGAAACAGGCTTGATTATCTGAAGAACTATCTGAAAGTTTGGTGGCTAACATGATTTCGGATTCCATTAAGACAAACCTAGCTTCCAGGAAGGAAGAAATGATCATGTCTTTGTACTTAACATACAAAAGTTATGTCTTTATGCTATATTTATTTATGAACAACACAGTTTGAAAAAGACATGGATGACCCCTATAATGTTCAGCAGAGGGCAATAAAAATAGTAACGGTTTATCCATGTTTTGTGAGGATTGATTTAAGGAACCAGGATGCTTTTTATTAAGAAGAAAAAAAATAAGGGTCAGATGAGATGCAGTATCAAAGTTCAAGTTTTTGAAGGGCTGTTACATAAAGGATAAAACTTGGTCTGTTTTCTCTGAAAGAGTGGGAGAAGAAACAAAGTATAAAAGCTGAAAAGAAGCAAATTTAGATTTGATGTCTAGAAAGACATTCAACTATTAGAAATGCCCCAAAGTAGCCTGTGAAGCATGAAGAAGTGGTCACATTTCCCTTTCTTGGATAGCTTCAAACAGAAACTCAAGTCTTTACGAATTTATTCTCTTCTTATAGCAATTACATCCCATCTCCCTGGATGACAGCACAAGCTTTCTTTGGCAAGTTTTTTACTCAGTACTCACACACACACATATGTATATGTCTGTTCATCTATCCTATCTATCCATCCACCCATCTATCAGTGTATCATCTCTTTATCTGTCTTGGTATCCATATCTCCATCCATGATCCATCTATCTCTCTTCTCTATCTCTATATGTATCCATTTAATCTTACATTGAGTTCAATTTGGTAGTGAGGCCCTTCACTTAGTTCAATCCTTGGATAAATCCCACATAATCCATCTCTGGGTCTACCAGATTTGTTATTTACTTGGTTCAGGGAATTCCCTTTGCCACTGCATATTAGCATCTTTTTAGGGTTTTTTTTTTTTTTTTTTGAGTGTGATAGAAGTACCTGGGCTGTGACCGATTGAGTGACTTGCCTTTGTTTATATAACTAGTATCTGTCTTTAAATTAAAGCTTTCCTGCCTACAAAGATGACCCTCTATATATTTTCCATGCTGCCTCCCATATCCTAGAATGAGGGCAATTCAATAATCATTTATTAAACTCCTAACACATTCTAGAGTGAGGAGGCAAAGAAAGAAAATAACAGTTCATTGTCTCTGCATATCATGGTTTAATGGGGACGTCACAGTTTAATGGGCTAATGCACTAGATTGTTGTAACAAAATGAGGAGCAAAGTTCCTGAAACCTGCGTTCCATCACTGCATTGTATGGATAGGGTTTTTCATTGACTGCTGTTCTAATGTACTCTAGTGTATACCTCCCTCCCTTCCTGCCCTTGTTATCTGCTTTGCTTTCATTTAGAAGTTATGTTGGATAGGGTCAGGATTCTATTTATACTTCATTGAATTTAACAGTAAGTGGGAACAATTCTAGAACAAACATTTATTTAAACAAATATTCTGCAGCTCCAAAATAAGAGACGAAGCTCTAGTTTTCCCTCTTTGTTCAAAGTTTGCTTACTTCTTGCTTTGCAAGAACCCAAGTAAAATTTATTCAGTCAGGAGGAATTTCCTTACTTTTGAAGAGAGACCCAAGCTGAAAAGTGCTTTTTCTTGAGCTATGGCAAAATGTAGAACAAAACATGTGTCAGGGAAAGTAAGTTTGTTTAAACAAAAAAGAAGGTTTTTTTTAAAAATACATTGAAAAGCTTTCAGGCCACACATACACAATTTGGGAACTTGTATTGAAGAAAACTATTTCCCCTTGCATTATGTCATAGTGTTACTAAAGGTACTACTTGACCATTCTTCATTCATTTCTTTCATTCTTCATTCTCATTTGTGAAGTCATTTTCTTGTCCATTTCAGGAATTGCCAAACACTGGGTAGAAGGCCTTATCAATGTCTAATAATAAATGTTATTTCCATATTACTTCTTCATTAAAGTGGTTTTTATCAAAAGCCCTTTAAAATTGCAAACCTTTTCAGTCGACAAAACAAAACAAAACAAAATACCATTTATTGAGGATGTGTAGAAGAGATTCATTTTGTTCTGGATGCTATGATTAATGTAGAAATAATGATTCCAGCCTGAGGTAAAAACAGTTTTGCTGAGCACACTGAAACCAGTAGTTGCTATTAAACATGGAATTGGAGTAATTAGGGAAGATCACATTGAGGAGATAGAGGTTGAACTGGATTTTAAAAGGAAAATAGAACTATTTTTCTTTGTGGAGTTGTACAGTTCAGGAACAAGTTGATATTAAGGAGAAGAATGTTGGAAAGTCATTACAAATGGGAGAATCAGGATGAGAAAAGGTAGGAATGAGCTCAGAACATTTTGGAGAAAGTCAGTTGGCTGGTTTTATTAGAAGAGATACTGCATTGTATGTGAATTGGATTTATATGAGGCAGAGTTGCACAAAGTCACCAACTTCACTCTCTTCCTGAGTCATCAAAAGCCAAGGGCAGGACAAAAGTCAACATGACTGGCAGTTGCCCATGATGCATTGAATGATCGTGGCAACTTCAGTGTGTGATCAGTCTCTAAGTGCTCTACAGCAATTGCTTCAGCTGCCTTCATAGGTGTTAGAACAAATTGTTCTCATCCACTGGTTCACCAGGGGAAATCTTCACATGATTAGTCTAGACTTCTTACTAATTCCCCAATAGGTTTGAGGTCTGTTGGTTACCCTCAATGTGGTTTAGTTTTACCAGGGTGATTGGTACATATGCTGCAGCTTCTTAGAACCAAAAGTGATATTTGAGTAAATCAGGTGAAAACCAAAGCATGGGTGAGCAACCTGGAAAAAGGCTACGTGAGTTCCCACATCAGAGATTCTTGTCTTCTCTGAACATCCATACACTCCTCCCACACATCACCATTCTGCTCAGCAAATTCCAGTAGTTGCCTTGACCACTATGATAAAATATTATTGGCATTTTAACACGTTGTCCCTGATCTAGCTATTCAGGCTTACAATATATTATTCCCCATCATGCATTCTAAGGTTCACCAAACTGACCTTCTTGATGTTACTCACATATAACACTCTATCTCTTTATTTGCACACACTATCTTCCAAGCCTGAAATGACTTTGTTTTTTTTAGAATTCCATTTTTCCTTCAAAACGCAGTTCAAGCACTTTTATGTGTATGAGTTCTTGCCTAATCCCTAAATTGATTATATTCCCCTTCCAACAAATTGCCTTTTTTTTTTTTTAAATAAGCTCATGTGCATATGTGTTGTCTCCTCAGATAGCATGTAAACTATTGGGTATAAGTGCTAATAAGTGGTTGTTGTTTGATTGATTAACTGAAGAATGGATGGAGATGGGGGTGAGACAGAGCACAAAACTACCTAGAGAGGGCAATAGTAACCCAGAGATCAAGTTCATAAAACTTAACTGATGGCAGAGGAGAGAGAGAGAAAGACAGAGCAAGACAGAGACACAGAGGCAGAGATGGAGGCAGGGACACTCACAGATAGAGACACAAAGAGACAAAGAAACAAAGACAGAAGGAAGAAAGTAAAACAAACAAAAAAACATGAGGGAGAAAGATTAGGAAAGAGGGGATAAGTAGAGGGAGAGAAGGAATAAAGAGTTAATCCAAGAAACATTCCAAAGGAAAAATGGCCATCAATTGGAAAATAGTTGAATAAATCGAAGAATGGTATATAAGGACTTGGTGACAGCAATAATAATTCTCATTTATGTAATGCTTTCCTCATTAGAAACTTGGGATTTAGGCTCTATTATCCCATTTAATAGATAAGAAAACTAGCATTTAGAAATTTGACCCTGGTCTCATAGCTAATAACTGCAAATATTTTCATAATCTCTTAATCTGACACTTAATCTTGCCAAGATCCTCCTGTGTAATATATTGCTTGGAAGAATATATAGAATATAACACAATCAGACCAAATAATGAGATAAAGGAACTTGAAAAGTGTTAAAGCATTACCTTCTGGGACAGCACTGGTGAGCACTTGGGAATTATTTTTGATTATTGGGACAAATTTGACACCTGAGACTTTTTTCTCTCTCTCTTGTTATAGAGCAATTGGGTGGTGCAGTGAATAGAATACTGAGATTGGAGTCAAGAGTATCTGATTTTAAAATCAGTGTGAACCTGGGCAAGTCATTTGACCTTGTTCAGACTCAGTTTCTTCATCTCTAAAAGGGGATAATAATGGCATCTACATCCTAAGGATGTCATAAGGAAAAAATGAGATCAAATTTGTAAAGCACTTAGCAGAGTGCTCTATATATACAAGGATCTTTGTTACTAAATACTTCTTTCCTCCCTTTCTTCTCTGTACTTGCATGTAATAGTGACTGAGGACTTAGACCTGATATCTGCTTTTAGACCCACTTTGTACATAGGTACAAAGGGAGGCAGTCAAGAAAACAGGGGATAAAGAAATAAAATGTATTTCTTTTATTTAACTTTAACACAGCTCCCTGCTGTCATGAGTCCATCAAACACTGACTTTTCTTATGGTTTCATTATATGCTACCTATCATTATAGATTTTTATTTCCAGTTGTGGAGGGGTGACTTGAGGATGGGACAAACCATTGCTTTTGAAGAGAGGAGTAATTTACGAGGCATATTATCATCTCCGAATTAGGACCTGATGAGATTCTATTAATCTCTCCTCCCCTAATTTGATTTGCTTTTCTCCTTTCATAGAAGACACCAGTCTTTCATAAATCTGCTTAGTCCACAGCTCATGCTACACTTCCTTTATTCTCATGACATTACAGAGATTCAGGACTATGGCCATTACTGCCGCAGAAATTTACAGCCAACTCCAACCCCACATTTTTATAGCTCAGTCCATTTTACAATTTCTTTTAAAATCTCTGCACTTACCCCTTGACTTCAGCTTGATAATACAATTCCCAGTCTATCGGGAAGGCCCTTTGGTATCTTGGGAGAAGGAAGGCAATCTCTTGTTCTCTGCAGTTTTCTTTCTTTGACACAGAATTCGAAATGCACTTATTAAGGGCACTTTCAATATCACCCTCCTCAGGGCATTCAGTGCTAACCAGTCAGTTTCCTTGTGTTCTGGCCCATTGCTATTGTTACTCCTAAAAATATTTCACTGTGAAGGCCTAGGGACAAGTCATTTCAAATATAGATCAAGTGCATTCCAGATCCTTGCACAGCTTTCTAATTGGTTTTGATAAAAAAGGACGATCTTGTTCATTATCATCTAAACGAGGAAATTTAATTTCTCAAAGGGCATAGGCATTTTTCAATCACTTGCTAAGCCCTATTCTGTTAGACAAGAGGCTTCTGCAATGAATTCTTGCCTATTGAACAGAAAGCTGTCAGGGTGTTATTAAAAAAAAATAACAAAAGAATGACTCAAGCTTTCCCCTGAAATCTCCCTCTTCTTCCCGCCCTCACCAACCTGTATTTCATTTTTCTTACAAAATGTGCTCTATTTGTTTTCACAATTTCATTTTATTATGACTCTATGGCTACACTATTGGATTTTTTAAAGCACTGCTTTTCAATTATATCTCGTGTGTATCTTCTTCCTAGAGTCAATCAGAAAATATGATTTTAGCTCTTAATCAAAAGTATATGTTTTGAACTAGAACATTTATTGTAGGTCATCTAGTACAATTAATTGCCTCAGTACTTACTATACCTGTGTATACCTCCATTAGCCTCAGTTTTTTTCTCTGTAAAATGAAGATAATAAAATCATCTCCCTCTCAGTTATAGTGTAAGAATACAATGTGGAAAGTACTGTGCAAATCTTAAGATGCTATCTTAATGCTAGGTGTTATTAAAGATGAAGCTGAACCTTAAAGAGATGAATTGCATCATCTAAAGTCAAAGAAATAGTTAAGGATACACTTGGGATTTGAATCTGGGTCCTTTAATTCTCAAATCCATTATACTTTTCCTACCGGCAGGTTTTGCCATTTATAGTACTTATGACCTTAGGTGAATGGTTTAACTACTTTGAGGTTCATTTTTTTATCTTGTGTAAAAAGACCATACATTATTTATTACCTTAAACAGAAAATATTTATATCAGGCTTTAAGGTTTTAAAAGTATTTTCCTTATAACACTGTGGTGACAAGTAGAGCAAAATTTTTTTGCCCAGTCTTACAAATAAAGCACGCAGACTATTGACTATGGCTATTTAAATATTGTCAGTCAAAATTTTAACACAGAATTTTCCTAGTCCCAAGTCCATTGCTAATTATGTTGTATACTCCTTGCATTTTTTTGAAGAAAAAAAGGGGAGATATATATATGAATCACCCCCAACCCTGTCTTATTCTCATTTAAATTCCTCTTCAACAGTTACCCAGATTTTAAGGCATTTTGCAATACCTTGTGCTTTCCATATAGTAGACACTGAAGAGATACTTACAACTTGATTGATACCTGAAAAGAATGCTATCTTTCTGTAGTAACTGATAATTTAAAAATTGTTTTAAAACTTCAAAGGAGCTATTTGCTTGATTTAAGAAAGAGTGCAGAGGAGAATTCCTTAGATTGTATTCTTTTCCCCAGGGAGTTAGAGAAAAAGAGAAATTTTAGTTAGGAAAATAAAAAGATAGTGATAAAAAAGGAAATGACTGGACAGTAATAAGGATCCTGAAAGAAAACAAAGGGATAGAATAAGGAGTTAGTCCAGAATGAGAGATTTCCAAGTTGAATTCTTTTTCAGCTGCACAATTGGAAGATTATACCTATTTCTCATCTATTGAGTCTCTATCCTGCTCCTTACTCCAGGATCTCTGTTTCCGACCTCTGCCTGTACTTACCACCTTTAGCTCTACTTCCATCCTTCTGACACCAAGGTGCTGGAGTCTCTGTTCCAGGTCTGGGATGCATTGTCAGTGACTTTGATCTCAGAATTTCTTATTCCCCACAGTATAAGAGATCAGGTGGGAAAGATGGGTAAACTTTTATGTATCTAGGAGAAGGACATTAGTTCTGCTGTTAAGACATTTTATGGTGGGAGGAAACATCTTTGTTGTGCAAAAATAGAACTAAACTAATTTCCTTACTGAAAAAAACTCCTGAAAAATCAAAAACATTTAGATGTGAGCGTGAGGTCCCTTTAAAATATAATTCTAAACTTAACAAACACCAAGGTAAACAAGCCTTTCCACATGCAAAATAGGACAAATAATCAGTTTATGAAAATGCAAATCTCTATTATGTATAGTTAATAAGTAGTACTTATTATTCAATATTCAATATGTGCTCAATATGTAGTTTATAAAGCTGTCATTCCTGCTATTCACTTCACTATTTTAAATCGTTTAATGAGCAGTTTCTCCCTTTCTTTCCTTTCAAAAAATTGACAGTTTTATTATAAAGATCCTTCTATCCTGAGATTGCTCCCTTTCCCCAAGTTAAAAAAATGGACAGTTCTTGTAACAAACATATAGTCAAGCAAAACAAATCCATATATCTGGTCATGTCTGAAAGTGTTTTTCATTATTATCCTTAAGACATCACCTATTAGGAAGTGGGTACTGTATGTCATCACTAGTCCTCTGGAGTCATAGTTGTTCATAGGTTTTTCAAAGTTATTTTTTTATTCTTTATCGGGTTGTAGTATATGTTATTTTCTTGGTTCTTGGTTAAGATTTCAATTTATGTTGACAAATCAAGAATTTCAAGTACATCAAATAAAGCCAATAGTTTATATATGAGTATCTGTATGTAGAAAGCCATGACCTGCTCTTTATGTAAGGCAAGACTCTTCAGGTTTTCATGAAATTATTCCTTTCAGCATTTCTTATGGTACAATGCTATTCCATTATCCTCATATACTATAAACCATTCATCTATCCCCATTGGTAGGCACTCTCAGTGTCCCAGTGTTCCCAATTCTTGCTATCCCCGAATGAGCCATTAAAAATATTTTTATACATATTCTTTTCTATATTCTTTTGATGTCTTTGCATTAATCCAAATATTAATGTTACTGAGTCAAAATGTATGCAAAATAAAATTACTTTGAAGCTACAATTATGTTTTTTGAAAAAAGTTGGGTCAATTTAAAGTTCCACTACCAATGCATTAGTGCTTCTATCTTCCCATAGCCCTTCCAACTATTCTCATTTCCCTTTTTATCATCTTTTGGAAGGTGACAGGAAAAAAAAAACCTGTTTTAATATGCATTATTCTAATTATTAGTTAGATGAGGCATTTTAATATACATATGGATTCTTTCAAGTTATTCTTGTGAGAAAGAATATTGATATGCTTTTATCATTAATCTATAGGGAAATGTTTCTTGTCCTTATATAGTTGAATCAGATCCCATAGTTTGGACATCTGAACTTTATCGTAGAAATGATACATTTTTCTCCTTCTAACTGGATCTCACCTAATTTTAATGACATTGCATTTATTTGTGCATTTTTCAATGTTAATATCCTATAGTGTTATAATTTTAAAAATCTTTAATCAGCCTCATTGGATCTGTGATTTGATGATATAGATACAACCTTCAATAATGCATATAAAATTAAAACACCTCTTTTCCTGGTTTTTTTTAATTATAGCTTTTTATTTACAAGATATATGCATGGGTAATTTTTCAACATTGATCCTTGCAAAACTTTCTGTTCTAAGTTTTCCCCTCCTTCTCCCCACCCGCTCCCCAGATGATAGGTAGACTCATACACGTTAAATATGTTAAAGTATATGTTAAATGCAATATATGTATACATATTTATACAGTTATCTTGCTGCACAAGAAAAATTGGATTTAGAAATAATGTAAAAATAACTTGTGAAGGAAAACAAAAATTCAAGCAGACAAAAACAGAAGGAATAGAAATGCTATGTTGTGGTCCACACTCATTTCCCATAGTTCTTTCACTGGGTGTAGCTGGTTCTTTTCATTATTTAACAAATGGAACTTATTTGGTTCATCTCATTGTTGAAGAGAGCCATGTTCCATCAGAATTGATCATTGTATAGTCTTGTTGCCGTGTATAATGATGTCCTGGTTCTGCTCATTTCACTCAGCATCAATTCATGTAAGTCTCTCCAGGCCTCTCTGAAATCATCCTGTTGGTCATTTCTTACAGAACAATAATATTCTATAATATTCATATACCACAATTTGCTTATTCAGCCATCCTCCAATTGATGGGCATCCATTCAATTTCCAGTTTCTAGCCACTACAAAGAGGGCTGCCACAAACATTCTTGCACAAACATAAGCCCAGTAGTAACACTGCTAGATGTATGCACAGTTTGATAACTTTTTCAGCATAGTTCCAAATTGCTATTCAGAATGGTTGGATGCATTAACAATTACACTAACAATGTATTAGTGTCCCAATTTTCCCACATCCTCTCCAACATTTATCATTATCTTTTCCTATCATTTTAGCTAATGTGAGGGGTATGTTGTGATTTCTCAGAGTTGTCTTAATTTGCATTTCTTTGATCAATAATGATTCAGAGCATCTTTTCATATGGTTAGAAATAGTTTCAATTTCTTCATCTGAAAATTGTCTGTTCATATCCTTTGACCATTTATTAATTGGAGAATGGCTTGATTTCTTATAAATTAAAGTCAATTCTCTATATATTTTGGAAATGAGGCCTTTATCAGAATCTTTGCATATAAAAATGTTTTTTCCAGTGTATTGCTTCCTTTCTAATCTTGTATGCATTAGTTTTGTTTGTACAAAACCTTTTTAACTTAATATAATCAAAATTTTCTCTTTTGTGATTAATAGTGATCTCTAGTTCTTCTTTGGTCACAAAACCTTCCTCTTCTCCTGTGTTTTTTTAATGCATGCTCTGTGATACATTCTTTACACAGTATGTACCCAGTGTGTTGAATACCTTCAGTAAAACCATAAAGCTGGATATATTCATCTCCTTTTCCTATCATAAATCATATGGATATCATATAAACCATTTCTTGTTTGTAAAAGATCATGGCTGTTCAGCTGTAGCAAATTTATGCTCCCCATGTGTCTTTACATTAACCTTTAAATCACCTGACAATTTGAGTCTTTGGAAATCATAGTCTTGTCAGTTTTTATAATGATGTAGTATCAGCAAAGCCATAAAGATTTTTTTAAAAAGATGTAATTATTAGATTTTGTCTTATTTTAACATTTAATCCCAAATGGAAAGCTAAAGTTATCGAAGATGCTACATGAATTCCCTGCCTCTTTCTAATTGATGTTGAGCCTAGGTCATGTACTGTCTATTCAAAGTTATTCTTTAAAGTTATGAGTCAATTCAATGGGATGCCCATCCAATAACATATGATGATTTGGACAACGATATCTCTTCATCATCTTGGATTTTACTCTGTGTATTCTTATTAGACCAAATTATTTTGAATGATTATAGATCTCATTAAGGAGGTACTCTAATGTTCCTCTCAGAAGTTCTAATGTTTACTTCTCCATCCCTCTTGTTCATACTCTTTTCAGATTTCTTTCTCAAAATTTGTCAGTAATCATCTTATTTTTTGAGGCTTCCTTCATTACCATGCCATAATAGCCTTTTCATTCTGGAAGATCCTAATCATTGATGATTACTTTATTCATATGGCCCTATCCAAGAACTAAGAAGGTCTCCAGGCCAGAAAAGTTTATACCTTCATTCTTCTCTGGGCCTTATTCTTCATTCTTTGGATTTATTTTTTCATCATACATCTGTTGGCTTAATTTTCATTTCATGTACTAATTAAAATTCTCTAACATTAAAAATATATTATCACATCTTTAGGAAAACAAGTACTTAGAGAAAATGATCAGGCAGAAAGTTACATAAGCATCAGGGTTTCACATGGTAAAAGAAAAAGCAAACAAAAAATATTAGAAGAGTGGTGAAGGAAAAAAAAGATTTTATTTCAGTTATGTGAACTATCTGAAGAAATAATCAGACTTGATGGATAAATGTTTAGCTACTCACCTCATTTTGTCCTAATACATAGGACAAAAGATACATTTAAGAAAAAACAGCGCCTGTTGATTGATGGAGTATTATGTAACTTTTCCTTTATTCACTGGTATATTTTATTTGGACATTTCAGCATCATTTTGAGCTACTCTTAAGTCAGCTTAAATACCTTGGCACTTACAGGAAAATTGAGATTTAAATATAGAAAGCAATTTTATGAAAGATAATTAGCAATCTTCAGAAAGGAAGCAGGTTTAAAGCAGGGATTGAACAACTAAGATATGGAAATAAGATAAAAGAGTGTTTTGCAGTGTTTTCTCAGAAGTAAAAAAAAAAACCTGGTTTTTTATATGTATTCTTTCAAAGCTGGAATGCTGGTACATTAGGTAGATATTGTTATTTGGACTTTAAGTTTCATGTTTCCTTATTAATATAATAATAGCTCTCTTTAGTATTAAACTTTAAACATTTGGAAAAATGACATTATGTTGGGAAAGATAAACATAGCAGGTCATACATAGCTTTATGCATAAAGAGTTGCTATATAAACTATTGGCTTAATTGGAATTATAGCCTTGCAATTCCTGATGTGTGAACATCTTAAATATATGTAATCAAAATAATGATATCTACAAGGGAGGAGGAACAGACAAATTAGAGGATAGAATTGAGTCCTATAGGCTCACTTAGAACAGATATTCTTAATATTTGTGTGTCTGTATATTCAACAGTTCAATTTCAGGCACTCAGTGAACTTAGAATAAAATACATCTTTATTTTCATTAATCTTTGATGGAAAGTAAGCATGTTTTCTGATTATGGATGAAGGCAACAATCATTATTGTGAAATGGGATCCATACAATTTACCAGATCAATGATGAAGCCTATGATAAAAAAAAATTAAATACCATTAATTTAAGAGTCTTTAGAACTAAGAATTGGGTGAAGGTCTCCCACAAAATATTGACATTTTTCTGATTTATGGCAAACCATCTAGCATTTTTTGTGTAACATGATATCATAGTCTTGGTAGGAATTCAGCCATCTGGGGGAAAAGGGCAGGTGTAAGAGGAACCTGGGAAAGACCATTAGACCAGCTGTTGTGAGGAAGTAGGGACATTTTTCTTGTGTGTGAGAAGGCACTGGTGGGAATTTTGACTTCAGTATACCAGAAATGACTTTCTTTTGAGCCATTCTGGGTTCTTCAGGGAGTTTGACCTTTACTTTATTCTAGCTAATGACCTTGGGGAGTCTCATCCATACTTGACCATTGTCATTGTTAAACCTATGAGAGAGTGAGCACTGGGCTTCTTGCCTAGAGAGAGTTGCCCAAACATCATAGGTGGTTGTTTGATGTACTAAAGTAGAAGTTGTGGATCTATGACCAGTGGCCCAAGAGTGGAATGAAACCTGCATCAGGTAAGGATGAGACATATTCCCTCCATTTGTATCCCAAAGCCTGAGCTCCCTTACCTTTCTTATGTTCAAAGACTTCTTTGGGTTCTGAATTGCTGTGGTAACTCCTATTAACACCCCTTGCTAAAATATTTTGCATATATAATTGACCTTGAAGATTCTGAATGTATGATGGAATGCTTTCTCTGTTGGCTTTTAGGGATTGGAAGGCTGGGAAGAAAATGATTTGCAGCCAAAGCCCATACCTTTCTAAGGGTGAGGTGGCTAGGAATTAAAAGGAAAGGGGTTTTTACAATAAGAGGGTGACTCCACAGCTCATATGGCTCTCACCCCAGGATAGTTCACTTGCAAATGTTGATAACATGAAGGACCTAAAATTCTGGGAGCAGTATCTTTAGGACATCTACCTGTGATGTAGATATGAAATCATTCTCGTGTTTTAAGTATTCTCAGGTTTTGTTTTAAAAAAAAGTTTTGCAGTACAAATAAGAATCCTTTTTGAAATTGACTTCTAGAGGAGAAAAGGGGAAAATGACTTTTGGGCTTTTCAGCAAGAAAAAAAGAGCAAATGTTAAACAAATAGTTGAGGCAGAAGAGAGGATTTTGGTGTTCAGGCTGTTTTTCAGTTGACACCAATAAGTAGATAAATTGTCCGTGATCACCTAAATTTGCGCCCTTGCCATCAGAGCTTTGGCTCTCTTTGCTAGTTTCTTCTAAAGTTATTTTGTTAATAGCCAAATGAGAAGCATTATTCTTGTATCCACTGAATTCCTGATTTATTTTTTTAGGGGAAAGCAATAAGAGATATCCAAATCTACAATTTCATAAATGGAAGAATTTCCTCCAAAAAAGCAATTAAGAAACACATTTGTTGTTTACAATCTAAAGAAAGTTGCTTAAGACACTGAGAGGTTGATTGGCTAATTTGCCAGGAAATGATAATGAAGAATGTTGAAGGGAATGTGGGAAAACTAATACAATGTTGGTGCAGTTGTGAACTGATCCGATTATTCTGGAGAGTAATATGGAACTATGTCCACAGGGCTGTCAAGTCATGTATACCCTTTTATCCATCAGTGTCTCTCTTGGGCCTGTATCCCAAAGAGATCTTAAAGGAGGGAAAAAAGGACCCACATGTGCAAAAATATTTGTGGTAGCCCTTTTTGTAGTGACAAAAAACTGGAAACTGACTGGATGCCTATCAGACAATGGTGAATAAATTATGGTATATGAATGTTATGGAATATTATTGTTCTGTAAGAAACGACCAGCAAGATGATTTCAGAGAGGCCTGGGAAGACTTACAAGAACTAATGCTCACTAAAGTAAGTGGAACCAGAAGATCATTATACATAGAAACAAGATTATATGATGATCAATTCTGATGGACGTGGCTCTTTTCAGCAATGAGAGGATTCAAGCCAGTTCCAATAGGCTTATGATAGCGAGAACCATCTGCACCCAGAGAAAGGACTGAGGGAAATGAATGTGGATCGGAATATGGTATTTTCACTTTGTTGTTTGCTTGTGTTTTGTTTTCTCTCTCATTTTTTTTGATCAGATTTTTTTGTGCAACATGATAATTGTAGAAATACATATAGAAGAATTGCACATGTTTAACATATATGGGATTTTTGCTGTCTAGAGTAGGGGATAAGGGAGAAAGGGGTTTGGAAAGAAGTTTGTAATACAAGGTTTTGTGAGGGTGAGTGTGAAAACTATCTATGCCTGCATTTTGAAAACAAAAAGCATTATTAAAAAAAGACATTGAGAGGTTAATTGATTGACTGGCAGTTAGCCAGTTAGTAAATTAGAGACAAATTTGAATTCATGTCTTCCCAAATACAAGGAAAGATCCTTTCCCCTTCTGCCTTATGGTCCTTATATCTGACACCAGGCGTGACTGAATTACATTTAAATTAAAAGTGATTAAAAATAAAGATTCATAAAATGTAAGAGCCAGACGAAATTGTAAATGTCATTTAATTCAATCATCTATCCATTATAACAATCCTTTCTGCAAAATCTCAAATAATCACTCAATTCTGTTCTCTGTTTCTAGTAATAGTAGACATAATATTACAAATGACATCTTATTCCATTGTTGGAGTGCTCTAATCATTTGAAAGTTTTTCCCATATTGAATTGAAATCTTCCTTGAAATTTCTACCTGTTTACATTCCCAGCATCATGATATATCAGAGAATATTTTAAGACATGAAAATTTCTCCCTTTAGTTTATTCTATCTACCAGTTATACTATGTATTGTTCTCCATCTCTCTTTGTGTTTGTATGTGTGTGTGTATGTATGTATATATATATATATATATATATATATATATATAGTATACATTATGACAATTCATTTTGTAACAGTCCGCAGAGGTCTTTTTGAGAGTCTCTGAAACTGTCCTTCCTTTTTCATTTTTTATATATTCTGAATATATTAATTATTTTAGTCACCCCTCAATTAGTTGTTTCTAGTCCCTTAGTTTCTAGTCCTGTGTAATAACAATAACAAAGCTCCCAGAAATCTCATTGCATATAAGGATTCTTTTCTTTTGTATTTGACCTTTTTGTGGTATGGACCTACTAGTGATATAGCTGGGTCAAAGGGTATGTACAGTTTAGTTATACTTTGGGCATAGTTCCAAATTTATTTTCAGAATGACTAGACCAATTAACATCTCCATCATCTGTTTATTTGTGTATAAGTTTTTCTATAGCAACAATTGTTGTTTTCTTTCTCTTTTTTTTTTGGTTAACTGCAAATCTGAAGGAAGTATAAAGTAGAATTTGGGTTGTTTTAATTTGAATATCTTTGCTCATTACTGATTTGTAGATTAAAAAAAAATATTGTTGATAGCTTGGACTTCTTCCTGTAGAAAATGCCAATTCATATCATTTGACCATTTATCTTTTGGGGAGTGGCTTTTGTTATAAATTTTTATTAGTTTTATGTGTATCTTGTATATGAAACTTTTGTAAAGAAAAACAAATGACTACAGTTTTCCCCAGATAACTCTTTCCCTTTTAATGTAACTGTATTAATTTGTTTGCAAACATGCAAAAAGTCTTATATAATCAAAAATGCCCATTTTATCTTATGTTCTTCTCTTCTGACCTTTGTATGATTATGAACTCTTCCACTCTCCATAGATATGAGTTAATTAAAAAAAAAAGAAAAACAATTGCTTGCTCCTCTAATTTCTTTATCATGTGACCTGTTTTAGCTAAACCATATTTTCATTTGGAACTTATCTTGTTATATGATAGAAAGTTTTAGATTACATTTAATTTCTACCAGACTGCTCTGCAGTTTTCTCAGTTTTTTTTTTTTTTTTTTTTTTCCCAGAGAAGGAATCCATATCTCAGTAACTGGGGTCATTGAGTTTATTGAATACCATGATAATCTGTTTGTTTTAGTATGATGTGTGCCCAGTCTTTTCTATTTTTTTATTCTATTTTTAAATGAATAACAAATTATTTTTATGATTTCCACTTTGTAACATACTTTATTTAGCATTTGGTATTTTTGCCCCCCTTTCTTCTCACTTACTGTTGACCTTTTACTTTTTTCCAGGTAAATTTTGCTATTTTTTAGCTTTATAAAATTATCCTTTAATGGAATAATGGTCTAATTTGGTTTCATTATGATAGGTAAATTAATTTAGGTGAATTTTTATTTTTATTATATTGACATAACTTACCATGAACAATTCATCTTTTTCCAATTATTTAAGCCTGTCTATTTTTATAAAGACTTTTTTTTTTTTGTAGTTTCAGTAATATGGTCCCCAGTAATATCTTGATTAAAATTTATTTGTACACATTCTGGAATTGTTTTAAATGGAAATTATCTTTCTAACTTTCCCATCTATTTTTTTAATTGATGAAACCTAAACACACTGATAATTTATATAGATTCATCTTTAATACCAAAATAGTATCTGACCTGTACAATGCTTGTTGAACTGAACTAAGAATAAAGTATTTCCTTTCATTTTGGTGTTCAAAAAAAATCAGGTACAGCACATTTGTAGATTTCTGGTATTTCAGAAGTATGGCCTGTAATATTGAACAATATTTACAGAACACGTGTCTAGTTATTGAGATAAACAGGGTGAAAAGATCTGTGGCCATCAGGAATTCAGGGCAAAGCAGAATAATATGGAAGACCTGGGCAGCATGCAATTTAAGGAGACTGACTGACTATTAACATAAAATATTCCATAAACATTGTTTGACTGATAAGATTTACTTTGAAAGTTGGAGATATATAAAAGCAGCAAAAAGACAAACACACACAAAAAAATGGCCAGTAAGAATTAAGGAATGAAAAATATGTAAGAGAGGGAGAGAGAGGGAGAGAAAGAGACAGACACACACAAAGAGACAGAGACAGAGAGATAGGGAGATAGATACATAGAGAGAGAGACATAGAGACAGAATTTTAGCAAATGGAAAATATAATCAAGTTGAATAAATACAAATGTTCTAAATTGTAAACACATTTGTGTCTATTAACAAACCAACAGCAGTATGTAGAATAAATGAGAAAATGTATATACATGTATATAGTTAGAGAAATATATGAAAAGTTAGACATAAAACCTTTGCCTGGGGTAGAGAATTACCTGTAATACGGAGGGGCAAGATGAGAAGTTAGAAAAGCAGACTCGACACTGTGGAATTAAGCTGTGAGAGCAATAGGGTGTGAATCTCTAAGAGATTCTAGATGAAACTAGACTAATTAAGATAGAATAAAATTCTATTTTTTTTGTTTTGTTTTTTACTTTCAGTTGATAATTTCTAACAGTAATTTCCAGAATTACAGGTGCCCAGAGTTGTTAGTGATCTCAGTCCTACAGCAATCTTGTAAGATTTTCCACAGAATACCCCAAATAAGTAGTCATCCAATTTTCACTTAAAGATGTAGAGTAAGAGCAAATTCACTCTCTCTTGAAGCAGTCCTCTTTACTTTTGTTTGAGTGGCTTAAACTGTTGACACATTTTCATTTTCTTTATATTGAAATTGATTCTCTTTATTTTTGGAACTTCTATCTATACCTCATTTTGCACATAGCAGATGTTTAAGAAAAGCATTTTGCATTAGGATTTTTGCCTATCACCATAGAATAGACTCAATCTAGTGTAACACAAACTTACTTGAATTTGGGCTATTCTGAGTTATAAAATTAAGCTATCAAACAAATTAGCTGACATTTGTTTCAAACAAGGGCATTGATCTCATCTTTTCTTTAAGAGTTCATTTGTACTTTTCTGATGAGATGCAAACAGGTTGGATGATCCTAATTTATAATTGTTATTTGAAGTGGTACTAGATATTTCTTTCATAATAAGTAATACAATGTCTTAAGATTCCATTAGGTTTAGTGAGTCGCATGTACTTTTGACTTGTACTTGAATTATTTTTAATTAACAAAAGAAAAACAAAATATCACCAAATCAAAAGCACGTTGATGGAATTTTTTCATGAAAATACCAAATTAAAACCTTATTTCTTCTTCAAATTGATTTATTATTAACAAGGTTAAAAAAATACATAATGTGAAAACATTTTTTAAAAATGGAATATTTCATTTTTTTAAAAGCTTGTGAAATTTTTTATAAATATAACTATGACAAATTATATTTTAACTTATAACTTCAAATAAGTGGGATTGTTTAGTGCATAGCAAGAATGACAATTATAATTATAATCATGAAAATGATGGTAACAGGTAACATTCATATAATATTTTAAAATTTTCAAAACACTTTATATTAACACATCAATTCAGTGATATAGATAATATCACTATCCCCATTTATAGATTAGAACAATAAAACTCAAAAAGCTTAGGTGACTTGCCTTGACTCCCATGGGTAACAAGTATCTGAGGCTAGATTTGGCCTGAAATCTTCCTGATTCCAAATCCCATACTCATCCTTTGTGAGTTTTTAGGTGAAACGTAGAATAAAATAATTTAAAAAAATCTCTGAAATTTATAGCACCATAGTTCTAGTGCTATAGCACTGGAATTATCGCTAGTCAATTCGTTTATCAAAATGTCAGGCTTGGCAGGCCATCCACCTGATTTTCATAAAGATTGCTTCTTAAATTATCTAGATGATAATTGTGATGATCTCCAGACTTTATTCCTCCTTCAGAGAAATGAGCCAAATGTAGACAAGAAGATTTCAATATTTCTGTTATAGCCCTTTTTCTTGAAATGTAAATTATCTTTGGATTTTCATAAATAGAGAGTTTATTTAATTCTCTGAATACAACAAACTAAAAAGATGTCTTCTGGGGTTCTATAGATCAAGTCCATTTATGAAAAGGAAGGTATGTGTCCAAAATCTTTCATGGTATTAAGAACCATTGGCTTTTAATTAAGCATATTTTGGGGGCAATATTATTAATTGTAATTAGATTTGACCAAGTGTGTCTTTATTTATGCCTTCTTTACTTCTTTTCTTTCTTCCTCCCTTCCTCCCTCCCTCCTTTCCTTCCTTCCTTTCTTACTCCCTTCCTTCTTCCCTCCCTTCCTTCCTCCTTTTCTTCTTTCCTCCCTCCCTCCCTCCTTCCCTCCTCCTTTCTTTCCTTCTTACTTCCCTCCTTCCCTTCTTCCCTTCCTTCCTCTCTTCCTTTCTCCCTCCCTCCTTTTCTCCTTTCTTTTCTCTCTCCCTCCCTCCCTTCTTTCCTTTCTCCCTCCCTCCTTTTCTCCCTCCTTTTCTCTCTCCCTCTTTTCCTCCCTTTCTCTCTCCCTCTTTCTCCTCCCCTTCTCTTTATTCCCCTTCCCTCCCTCCCTTCCTTCCAAATAGTTTATCAAAAATCATAAACTTGTGAGTGGTAAAGGAGAGATTAAATACATGTCTCACTTGACTCTAAGTAAGCATTGTTAACATTTTACCACATTGTATATTTTAATGTTCTGCATAAAACTGAGTAATGGATTTTTTATACAAGTTCTTATTGATGGCTTTTGGATTTCTTTTTAGATCAAAATAGCTTCCCTCTAGTTTCCCTCTTTTGCTTCCCTTTCATAGAGATTTATTCCATATAACATATAGTATTTTAATACAGAAAATCAAAAGAAAGAAGAAAAATTCAGCAAAACTGATCAATATATTGAAAAATGTTTGAAAATATGTTCAACATACAAGACTTGTGGACCTCCTATCTCAGCAAAACTGTAGGGAAATCACTATATATCTGTTCTTTCACATAATACTTGTTCTTTAATTTTTTTTTCATATTTCCATTTTCTATATTTCTTGTCATTGTTCTTCCACTTTAAATTGTGCAATTATTTCATATATTCTTTTATTTTGGTTGAGCCTTCTTCATTCAAATCATCTAGATCTTTCCTTGCTTCTCTGTATTGATCATATTAATCATTTCTTACAGCACATTAACATTACACTATATTCTTGTATCATAATTGTTTAGCTTCCAGTGCATTGCCATCTACTTTATTACTAATTTTTGTTGTCACATAAAATGCTGCTATAATTATGTTAGTGCATATAGAGATTTTCTTCTCGTTGGTCCCTTTCTTAGAACTTAATTAGGAAGAGAATCTCTGGGTCAAAGGGTATGAACATTGCAGTCACTTTATTTGTGTAATTTCAACTTGCTTTCTGAAAAATGATTGTATGGATTCACTCTTCTACCAATGTACTAGTGTTTTTTCTCTTCAATATTGGCTGTTCCTATCATTTGTCAATTTGCAGGATGTGAATTGAAACCTCAGTTGTTTTGATTTGTATTTCTTTTATTTTTAGTGATTTTAAACATTATGCTTTATAGTTGTTAATAGCTTTACATTTTTGGGGGGTGAACTTTATACTTTTATTTATGGGGGTATATACTTATACTTCTACTTATATAGAATTTGGTTACACACTCACACCCAATCAATATGTTCATAGATATGGATACATGCAAATTAGATTTTATCTTTCACTTTACAAATTGACAAAGATGAAAAAAGGTAGGAATAGATAATGTTTAATTAGTGCTGGAAAGAGTTATATACATATAGATATGTATACATATGTATTATATGTACATATCTACATCTACATACACATATGTATGTACATATGTGCATGATATATACAAATATATGAATATTAGATGCCATAACCTTAACAAAAGAAATTTGTTGCAAAAATATTTTCCCTATCTGCCAGCTTCTCTTTCATACTATGTGCATTAACTTTTTGTATACATAAATGAAAAGCAGAAGCTTTTCATTGTCTGATTAAAAATATATCTCCCATCCATAGCAACAAGACATATACAATCTGCTTATCTTCTTCTAAGTTTTTTTTTTTTTTCCATAGCATAATTTTTAAGATTAAGGTCACATCTACTCAGCATTTATTGTGAAATATAATTGAGTATGTTCACCTAAGTTCTGATAAATTGATTTATACTTTTCCCAACAATTTGTTATATGATTTGCATTTAACAGAGTGCCTAGAATGTTTTAAATTCTGAAGAAATGCTTGTTAAATTTCTTCAGTTTACTAGCTGCTCTGTCATCTCCAGAATAAACTCACTATCTTCCTTTAGATTTTCCTTTTTTCCCCCTCTACTAATATATGAAAAAAAAATAATTACGTTACATTTTTTTATGTCATAACATACTAAATATTTTAGAATATGAAATTAAGACTATAAACTAAGATAAACTAAGTCATGTTCACTGACAATAAAGAGTTAATGTTTCCTCATGTGGGACTTCTCAATAAAAATGTATGATTGTGTGTGTATACATACACATACATGCACATATAACACACATATTTACATATATTGCCAATAAAATCATAAATATAGCATATCCTTATCCTAGAATAACTATTTAATAATATAATTGTGTGGAAGGTATTTATTTAAATCTTTACTCTACACTTGGAATAGTACTGGCAAGTTAGTTTTCTCCACCAATCTCAGTTTCTTCATCTGTAAAATGAGAGTTTTGGATGAGATTATATCAGAGTTCCCTTCCAGCTCCAAATCCATAACCCTATAATCCTATGATGTGCAACAGTAAAAAACTGATTCTGTTATTTCATACAAATATAGATTAAGGCCAATATTTTTTCACCTCCTTGTTTTTGCTTGATAACCTTCCTTTCTTCCTTCATCAGCTAAATCTAATACTATCTGGGATGAATGTTAAGCTTTAGCCTAAGAAAGTTTCAGCAAGTTAGGATTGTTAAATTTCCTATCTGTTTTAGAACCCTCTTTTCATTATCCCTTATGGATTCTTGTAGAAACTATTTGCCTAAATTGTTAATGCTGTAAAGTTACCCATGTATATATCCTGTAAATAAAAGGCTATTAAATAAAAAAAAAAAAAAGAAAAACAATGTTTATTTATCATTCTCAAAATCCTTGTGCTCTGAGAGAATTACAATCACTGATCGCTTCTGGTTCTTTGTTGGTCAAATAAGAAAGCATAGGGTTGACTAAAGCTGTTCTTGAAGATTGGTTTTCAAGTTATTATAGCCTAGTTGTTGAAATACACTGAAAAGACAAAACTATCACATTTATTTTTTTTCTCTCTTTTTTTTAATTTAATAGCTTTTTATTTATAGGATATATGCATGGGTAACTTTACAGCATTAACAATTAAAACTATCACATTTAAAGCATTACTGATTTTACGTAATTTTCAAGTCGTCCAACTATATTTTGTTCATTGTGTGAAGGCATAAAAATGCAAATTATCTTAGATATGGATAAAGTTCAATGCACCTACCAATCTATGTAAAGAAATTTAAAGAATGATCATTTAGTCTGTTATTGAAATGTTTTAAATGATGATACTCAGTGTAGGCTTTTCTTTAGGCATTTTAAATATGGGTTTTTTTTCATTTTTTGAATTTTGCTTTCTATAACAACTTTATCATTTTGTAATAAGCTTGAATCAAAATATTTTTCTTATCCTTTACTTTTATATTATGTTAATAAACAAATTTTTTTAAATCTGCAAAAAAAAAAAAAAAAAAAAAAAAGAAACTATTTGCCTATTTGGAAGTCCTGGAACATTTTTTGGCCTTTAGTTAATTTTTTTTTTTAATTCCTAATGTTATTGATAGTTCCAGAAAAGATTGACACTCTATTCTTGGAAAAAGAGAATCCATTCTGATTGAGATCCTGTAAGAAATATTTTCCCTAAGCTTTATCCTGGATTTTCTAAGTGTTTTTATTTACATTCCTGGAAGATTTAGTGTTCCTTGCCCTTGTAAATCATAACTCCTTGAGTTTCTCCATCTTATTCACTATCTGATTGTCATGACATTCTGTCATGTCAATGTCAAGAATGTCAATTCTGTCTCTTTTTTAGAGTAATATTTATTCCTTAGAGAACGTATACCTAGAGAAAATTACGTTTTTAAGTTTGTCCCCTACATGGTTACTTTTTTGTACATAGTACAAAAAGCTAAGAAAAGATACTGAAGTGATTTGCTGTTTCCTTTTCCAGTTAATTTTACAGATGAGAAAAGTGAGGCAAAAAGAGTTAAGACTTGACCAGAGTCACACAGCTAGAGGTTGCCTTTCTTTTCCCATTTAAAAACCTATATCTTCCATTAGAATTTTACTTTCTAGCTTCAGAAAAGGGAGATAGTCTCAGCTCTGGAGTCAAATGAACTGAATTTGTATGTTGTTTCTGTTATTATATTTGTGACTTTGGACAAGTCACCAGATCTTAGACTCCAGCTTTTTAAACCTTTAAATAAGGTGATTCAACTGGCAGGCCTTTGAGGTCCCATATATAACTAGATCTATAATTCACTGAGCCAGTCCTCTGGACCTGTAGATCCTAGCTAAAAGTCTGGAAGTTCTGAAGTTCAGCCAATGATAATTATCTTTCCTTGACTCTTATTTATATTATCATCTAGATTCTTCTATATTCTTCCAAGATTCAGTTATCATACTGATTAGCTTTCTCTCTCCAGGGAACTGGTTTTTAAAATTTCTGTCATTTCAGGTTTGCAATATCAAAATTACCTTAAGCATATAGTAATAATAATAGACAATTTCAACCACAAGCAAAATAAAGACTGTTTGCTTGCATCTTAAGAAATGATTAGAAAAAAAACACAATAATACTATGTTTTATACTATATTATTTTTAAGAACCTTTAAGGGCTCTATAAATATTAAATATCTTTTCCTCAGAATAGCCTTAAAATGTAAAACCAGTCTCATTTAACTCTAGTTCCCCCTCCATATGTGATATGCTGCTGAACATTTGCCCTTTTGAGAATGGAAAGAAGAATATCTCTCTATTTCATTCCACACATATGTATGGAGTAGAAAACTGGCCATGATACTGCCTTGTAGTGTGTGTGTGTGTGTGTGTGTGTGTGTGTGTGTGTGAGAGAGAGAGAGAGAGAGAGAGAGAGAGAGAGAGAGAGAGAGAGAGAGAACACAAGGAAATACCATCATTATGGAATTTTTCAAACATACATCCATACCTATATGCAAATATACACACATATATATATAAACACATTTTTGCACCTGTGTTTTCAGTGTCATTATCTATCACTTCCTTTTCCCCCTGTGACTCAGCAACATTGGCTTTTCATTGTTACTCAGATACATCCCTTTGGATGCTACCTATATGCCTTTGCAGTATTGTTATTGTTTAATCATTTCAGTCAGGTCATGATTTTCTCACCAAAGATACTGAAATGATTTGTTGTTTCCTTCTCTAGTTAATTTTACAATCGAGAAAAGTGGGCAAAAAGAGTTAAAAGATTTGACCACAATCACACAGCTAAGAAGTGTTTTAGGTCAGATTCAAACTCAGGGAAATGAGTCTTTCTGACTCCAACTCTATCCATTGCACCTACTGCCTTTGCATTGATTGTCTCTCATTGCTTGAATTTATTTCTATGCTTTTCAGCCTTAGAGAATCCCCTTTCTCTTTTCCTTAAAAGTAAAGTTCTAGTGCCATTTTCCACACACAGATTTTCCTGATGCCTTTGGCTGTTAGTGTCCTTCTACTGAAACTACTTTTATATAGCTATTTATTCTCTTCATATTTTATCCTGTATTCCCTTATATTTGCCTATTGTCTTCCCCATTAAAATGGAGATAATATCGATAAAAATGCTTTGCAAATTTTAAAGTTCTGTAGAAATTCTGACTGTTATGATGATGGTGATAAGTGATGATGATGAGAAAGAAGATGATGATGATGTTGTCAGGAAATCCTATTGCATTTCTTCTACCAAAGTAAATTGGCAAGTTTTCTGAAATTTATATTGCCTACAGATTGAGAAGGTACTTGTCATTCTCAACACAGTATATAAAAGACAAAACTTGAAACCATATTGTTCTGATTCTGATGCTGACTCTCCAACTACTATGTCAGTGTGTCTTTGAAATATTGAATTATCTGTTTATTAGCAAGAAAATGAAATACTTTTAAGAAAAAAAAGCAACCCAAAATATTGGTGTTCTTTAGTTGGGATCATAACAATTTGTTTATGAGGCATAGAAACATGAGGGAAAGGACACAAGGCAAACTAATTTGGAAAATTAAATCTTGTCTTAATACTGCAATGTTATATTATAATGGGAAAAATTATATTAATGTAAGGGACATGGAGTTCCTGAACAACAGAATTCAATTGTTCCTGAAGAGAAGATTGTGTCTGTATTATTTAAAAAGTGCAAGATTGCATTTTCATTTTTACAATTTGAAAATTATTCAGATCCACTGGTTAGTGTCTATTGTACTGCAAAATAGCTGCATGGGATTCAAATAAATGGTGGATCATATTGACATAGGTCAAAATATTCCAGAACCTATTTTGGGAAGATGACAAAAAGGGTAGGTCATTGTCCACCCTACCACAAACTTGGCAGGGTAATTGCATTCCTTTCTCTTTTATTTAAACCATTACACATTTAGTTTTTGGCAGCAAAGTGAAATGAAGGTCTGTATTCAGATAATTCAATTGAGATAGAGCTTATCTAGATAATTAAAGGAAAGAACATTGTACTTTTCCTAATACTTCCCCCAACTCCTCAGTTCCCTTTGCCTTTTATGTATTGCTTAAGATTATTTCCCTGTGTACACACTGATATTGCTTATGAATAATTGTCAGATTTAATTACAAAGGAATCTTTAGAAACAGGTGCCAAAGGAATGAAACTTAGACATATATGCATTGATCAGTTGCTATGGGAAAGAGTAAGAAGTTTGGTTTCTTTTTATCAAATCATCAAATGATTAAGTTGCCTTCTGTCTTTTTCCAAATGAAATTACTTTCTGTTTATCCCAGTTGTGTGACTCAGTGCTTAGTATAGTACATGGCACATAGTAGCTGTTTAAAAATGCTTATTGACTTAATTCTAGATAAATCTCTTTATATCTCTGAGTTAGTTTTTTTCATCTTAAAATGAAGCATAATGATACTTGCAATACATGAAAGAAAGGGAATATGTAGTCTAAATACATGTTTATTCTTGATTTCAGGAAAATGTGTGGTCAAGTCCTCCTTCAGTTAGATATGGGAACTGAATGTGTCAAAGGATAGTCATTAAACCACTCAATGCTTCAAATAAGCCTTCTTTTAGAAAGAATGGAAATTGGACTTCAGCTCCCTCTACTTTCCATCTATAACTCTGCTGGGTTTCAATTCTATGAAAAATTATACTCCTCTAGTGCCTTCCCAACCCCATTTCTGTCACCTTCCTTTTGGATACTGTTCTTCCTTCAGTAGATTATAAACTCTTTGAGTAAAGGGGTTGGTTTGTTTGATTTTTCTTTTTGACATACCCAGCATTTAATACAGTTTCTAGCATACAATGGGCATTTAATAATATTTCTCCCACATGATAAAATCCCAAGTCTTTAACAAAGCGAAACAAGCAAATAAACAACAGCAACAAAAACCCCATCCAATCTCACCATTGCATGAAAATATTTTATAAGCCTTAAAATACTACATATAAATGTGATCAATTTTCTTTTTCCTCCTTCTTTTTTCTTCTCTTTATCTGCCCTCAAATGACTACTTCCTACTATCCCTTTTAAGTCTCAAGAGCAATTGTGGGCAACATAAAAACTCTCTTTTAAAGAATATATCATTATTATTTGTAAATTCTGTCCTTGTTTAGTCAAAGTATTCAAATTTATACTCAATTTGTTATTTATTTTCATTTTTAATTTCCCCAAGTTATATGTAAAAACAATTTCCAAAATCTCTCTCGTCTTCCTTTTCCATTGAAAAGGCAAGCAATTTGATATAGATTGCACATGTATAATCATATGAAACATTTTTATAATAATGTTATAAAATGAAACATAGACTAACCCCCCCCCAAAAAACCAAACCAACTCAAAACAAAACACTATCTCAACAAAAATAGAGTAAAAATTAGTTTGCTTCCATTTTTATTCAAACAATATTTTCTCTGGGGATGATAGAATGTTTCATCATAAGTACTTCAGAGTTATCTTGAATCATTGTATTGCTGAGAATAGTTATGTCCTTAACAGCTGATCATTTTGCAATATTGCTGTTATTTTGTAAACAGCACATTTGACTTTGCATCACTCCATGGAAGACTTTCCAGATTTTTCTGAGAACACCTATTTATCATTTCTTATAGCATCATAGTATTCCATCATAATAACTTACCACAATTTATTTAGTAAATCCTCAGTGGATGGGCATCTTGTCAATTTTTAATTCTTTACCCCAGAAAAGAGCTGTTGTAAATAGTTTAGTACTCATGGATAGTGAATTAAAAGTTTAATAGTGACATTGCTCCATTAAAGAGTATGCGTGGTTTTTTAGCCCTTTGACCATAAGTCCAAATTGCTCTACAGCATGATTGAATCCATCAACAATGCATTCATGTCTCATTTTCTCCACATACCCTCCAATATTTGTCATTTGCCTTTTCTGTTCTATTCAGTAGGTAGCCAATCTAATCATAAAAATATTGTTATAGATAACTTTTATTACTTCATTTGAAAATTGTTCATATCTTTTGATCATTTGTCAAGTGAATAATGGCACTTTTATATAATTTTGACTCAGTTCTAATATGTTTGAGAAATAAAGTCTTTATCAGAGAAACTTACATCTTTTTTCTCCATAGTTACTTTTGGTAATTGTATTTCCCTCCATCCCAATTACCCCCATTTATTTTATTATCTCACTACTTTCTCCCTTTCTCTACTCAAGTGTTTTGTTTCTGACTATCCCCTCTCCCAATTTCCTTTCTGTCCCTTTTTTGTATCCCCTTCCCCTTCTTTCCTGTTGGGTAAGATATATTTCTATACCTAAATGAATGTGTTTACTATTCTTTGAGCCAGTTCTGATAAGAATAAGGATGACTTATTACTCACTCCCCAACTCCTCCTTCTTATTCATCATTATAACACAAGTTTTCTTGTCTCTTTTAGGAGATGGTTTATCCCATTCTGCCTTTCCCTTTCACTTTCTCCTAGTACACTCATCTCTAACACCTTAATATCATTTTTAGAGATCATCTTTTTATAGTTAACTCAATTGTGCCCTCTGTTTAAATATATTCCTTCTAACTGCCCTAATAATGAGAAAGTTCTTACAAATTACATGTATTATCATCTTTCCATGTAGGAATACAAACAGTTTAACCTTATTAAGTCCATCATGATTTCATTTTCCTTTTAACTTTTTTATGCTTTTCTTGAGACATATTTGAAAGTCAAAATTTCTATTCATTTCTGGTATGTTTATCAAGAATGCATGACAGTCCTCTCATTGAATCTTTATTTTTCTATTAAGTATTATTATACTCAGTTTTTATGGGTAGGTGATTCTTGATTGTAATTCTAGCTCCTTTGCTCTCCAGAATATCATATTCCAAACCTTAATGTATAAGTTGTTAAATATTGTGCTATTTACAAACTATGCATACCCTTTGACCCAGCAGTGTTACTACTGGGCTTATATCCCAAAGAGATCATAAAGAAGGGAAAGGGACCTGTATGTGCACGAATGTTTGTGGCAGCCCTCTTTGTAGTGGCTAGAAACTGGAAACTGAGTGGATGCCCATCAGTTGGAGAATGGCTGAATAAATTGTGGTATATGAATATTATGGAATATTATTGCTCTGTAAGAAGTGACCAACAGGATTATTTCAGAAAGGCCTGGAGAGACTTACACGAACTAATGCTGAGTGAAATGAGCAGGACCAGGAGATCATTATATACTTCAACAACAATACTATATGATGACCAGTTCTGATGGACCTGGCCATCCTCAGCAACGAGATCAACCAAATCATTTCCAATGGAGCAGTAATGAACTGAACCAGCTACGCCCAGAGAAAGAACTCTGGGTGATGACTAAAAACCATTACATTGAAATCCCAATCCCTATATTTATGCCCACCTGCACTTTTGATTTCCTTCACAAGCTAATTGTACAATTTTTCAGAGTCTGATTCTTTTTGTACAGCAAAATAACAGTTTAATCATGTATACTTATTGTGTATCTAATTTATATTTTAATATATTTAACATCTACTGATTATCCTGCCATCTGGAGGAGGGGTGGGGAGGTAAGAGGTGAAAAATTGGAACAAGAGGTTTGGCAATTGTTAATGCTGTAAAATTACTCATACATATAACCTGTAAATAAAAGGTTATTAAATAAAAAAAATAAATAAATCCTGAGTTTTACAAGTCAAAAAAAAATATTGTGCTATTTAGATTGTGGCTCAATAGTACTTGAATTGTTCCTTTTTGTCTGTTTGCAGTATTTTCTCCTTGAGCTGGGAGCTCCAGAATTTTCCAGGAGGCCATTAATTTTTTTTTTTTAATTTTATTTTACCCTGTGGTTCTGGAATATTAAGCTAGCTTTCCTTGACAATCTCTTGAAAGATAATATCCAGACTCTTTTTCTTTCATGATGGCTTTCAGATAGTTAATTTTTTTAAATCTTTGTTTCCTGAATCTATTTTCCAGTAAGTTGTTTTTATAATGAGTTATCTCACATTGCTTTCTATTTGTTCATTCTTTTATTGTATTTTCTCATAAAGTCATTAGCTTTCATTGGCAATTCTAATTCTTAAGGAATTTTTTTTCAGTGAGTTTCTGTGTGTCGTTTTCCTTTTGTTCAATTCTACTTTTCAAGAAGATTTTTCTTCAATGAATTTTTGTGCCCCTTTTCATCTGGCCAGTTTGGGTTTTTAATTCATTATTCTACTCATTGATTTTTGTTCTTCCTTTACCACTTGGCCTAGACTCTTTTTTTAAGGCGTTATTTTCTTCAGTATTTTTTGTGTTTCTTTTATGAAGCTGTTGAGATTTTTTCATGATTTTCTTGCACTACTCTCATTTCTCTTTCAAATTTTTACTCTTTATCTCTCTTACTTTGATTTTCAATATCCTTTTTGAGCTCTTACATTGGGACCAATTTGTATTTTTCTTGGATGTAGGAGCTTTGACTTTGTTTTCTTCTTCTGAATGTGTTTTGATCTCCCTTGTCACTATAGTGACTTTTTATAGTCAGATTTTTTCTATTGTTTGCTTATTTCACCAGTCTATTACTTTAATTTTAACTCTTTGATAAAATAAGATTCTCCTTCCAAGGTGCAGACTACAATGTGTCAAGTTTCAGGAGTTTTGTGAAATTGTTTTCAGAGATTCTTTTTTTTTAAAGATTCTTTTTCTATTTTTTAGTTCTTCCAAGGTGTTATGATTTAAAGTGAGAAGCCTGTCCTGTGTGGCTTTGGTTTGCTGGGGCTGAGACTGTGCTCCATTCACATTCTGATGCAACTGATCTTCCCTACCAAGTTTCTAAATTGTCATGAGCTAGGGAATTATTTTACTCTATATTTTTGTGGGTTCTGCAATTCCAAAATTTGTTTAGAGTCATAATTTAAAGGTATTTGGAGGGCTTTGGGATAGATTTCAGACAAGTCCCTGTCTTCACTCCATCATCTTGGTTTTGCCTCAATTTTTATATTTTAATTTAATTTTGAGAGTATATTTAAGCTTTATTTCTCCAAAAACATGATAAAGTGCTAAAAGACTTGCACTTTACTTAATACTTCTTTATTGTAGTAGACTACAGAGATTAGCATAATGTCTTGCACATAGCTATTCAATACATGTTTAATAATTCACTTTTTACTAGAAGAGAAATTTAGGGAAAGCTACATGTCATAGTGCATAGAATATTATTGGTCCTGAAATTAGGAAGACATCTTTCTGAATATAAATTTAGACTCAGATATTTATTAGCTGTATGATTTTGAGCCAGTCACTCAGCTCTGTTTGTGTAGCTTCCATATTTATAAAATGATCCAAAGTACAAAATGACAAATCACATCAGTATTTTTGTCAAGAAAGCTCTGAGTAGGATCATATAAAGTTACACATGAGAGAAAGATGATGTAACAGCAACAAAAAGTAGATTTTACAACTACATTGGTTGTTGAGGGAAGAACAACTATAAAAAAAAGAAAACAGAAGTTTTAAGGTAAATGGAGTTTTAGAATGGTCAAAATGTGAATTTTTAAAAAAATCTGCCTATACCAAGAAAAAAAAATTAATTATGGCAAGAAATAAAAAATAGAAAATATTTATCAGAAGAAATGTAATAAGAGTGTGTACAAAAAGTATGGGCATAAAATCCAGGTACACTAATAGTTGTATCTCATTTGTAACATTTAAAGGCTATTTTTTGCATTATATGTAAATTCTTCAATATTAATGAGATCACTAATCTCATATCTCATCAAGACAAGTATTTTCTCTAATGGTAGATTACAAACTATTCACATTTTCCATCTTATATGATTTTTGTTCATAGTCTCTGTTAAAGTTTTTATAGAATCTTCCACTACATTATGGAGACCTCAATGTTCTGAAATTAACTCTTGAGATTTTCATTCACTACTTTCTCCTTTTTGGATCAAAATGGTTAATATTTTTAAGCTTGTTTGGTGCCCATGCCATTTTTGAAATATGACATTGTTTGTTTATATCTGTCATGTATCACTTCATTCCCTTTTGTGGTTTTTATAATTTACAATTTTGGGATGCTATGGTATTTCATATTTTTAGCTCTATGACAATTGGAATAACAATGGAAACTTGTGTTTATAAACATCCATAAAGTTTGCAAATAATATCACATGTGTTCTGAAATTTTTTAAAAAATCGAGGCATTGAATGCCTTCTTTCTGTTACCATCAAGTGAATATAAGAATTGGGAAACCTTGGAATGCCTTAAAAAAAAGAAGCCTTGCAGTCTGAACTGTTGTAGTGAACTCTTGGTTTTAAATATAGGCTCTTTCTCTTATCTGGTTGAACTGGGAAAAATCGTTCAATTTTTTTGTGCTTCCATTTTCCTCATTTGGAAAATGGGAAAAGTATGACATAATATAATAGTAATTAAAGCAATATTCATATGACATAATGATAAAGAGATAAAGAACTATCTTCTGAGAGCTTAAAGTTGTAGATATTTTGAGAGTTATTATCAGAATTTAATATTACTGCAACTAAAGTCATTTTTGCTTTTATACAAATTATCATCACTATAATAATATAATACTTTCTAAAAAAGAAATGATATTGGAAATTTACTATTGCTAGTATTAATTATGATATCAACCTGAACTGCTTGTGAAAGAAAGAGAAGTAATATTTCCAATTGACAGAATTATCCCTGGTACATATACCACTATCTGCTAATACTTTAACCTCAGGAACCATTTTGGGTTTGAGACCTAAAGAAACTTCCCCTTCTCTCTCCATGCCCCTCTTCCATACCATATCCTAGTAGAAGAATATAACTCTCTAAGAGATCTAAATAAACACAGAAGACAGTCATTATTATCCTAGAGTCAACCGCTCTTTCAAGAAGAGAACAGGGAAGAAAGAAATTGAAATCAGCTTTCTGGATTGCTCCCTCCTGGATATTCTGTAAATAGTTCCCTGTAGTTTAACTTAGTGAGAAAGAATAGTAATAGGATAATAGTCTAGAATTTAACTGAGATGGGTTTGGGATTTGGTATTATATTCAGTATTGTTGATGCTAATTTCACCTCATCCTCAGAACTCTTTTTCTGTGAATCCCATGATCCACATTGTGTTTTGTAATTAAGATTTGCATTAAAGGTCCTTAATCAAACTTGAATATTGTATCTCCTTTCCTTTTCCCTAATGTATATGTGTGCATGTATATGTATGTATGTATGTGTGTAAGGATCTCAACATAGAAGATCCAAGTCCCTGTGAAGACAATAGGATGTTATAGAAACCTTACTTTCCTTATCATTAGGTTCCTAGCCATTGAACTAAGTGGTCTGTAAGTAAGAAAGGAAGACCATGGTCCAGTCTATAAATTAATATAACACATGTGATTTGGTAATTTCAGTTATTTAGAAACTGTCATTGAGTATCTCAAAGATTAAATAAGAACAGTTGATAAAAGCTCAGAGAAGAAAAGAAAATGAATATAGAAGAAACACTAGCTTTTAGGGGAAAGTATTCCCTATTGGACAAGAACAGCTACAAACAAACTAGAAGATCATTTTCTAGAAAAATAGTTTTAAATTATTATCTGATACCACATACTATATTTTCATTAAATCAATAACAATTATTAAGTGCCTAATACATACTAGGTTTGAAGATACTAATACAAAAATAGTTTCTGCCCTCAAGGAGCTTGCATTCTAGCTGGGGAGACAACAGAAACATAAATAAGTTCACAAAAAAATATGTTATTTTATGGGCAGAGCTTTAAGTAACAACCAGAGTCAGATGATTAATATATTGTCAAGGAGCCTGGGAAAGACTGCTTACTTTTAAGAGGAATAAGAAGCATGAGAGAACAGTGTCTTGGAAACCCTGAGAGGAGAAAACATCCAGAAGAGTGTGGTCAACAGTATCAAAAGCTGCATAGAAATAAATAAAAATGAGACAAAGTCATCTGGTAATTAAAATTTGGTAATTAAGATATCATTGATAACTTTAGAGAAAACAATTTCTATTAAATTATGAGATAAGAATTCACCTTGGAAAGGATTTAGAAGTGAAAGAGAGAGGTGGTATAATAATTTTTTCTATATATTTGGTTATGAATGAGAGAAGGGTTGTAGGATAATAGCTTGAGGGGATGGTTAGGTTTGATGAATTTTTTTTTCAGGATATGGTAGACTTGAATATGTTTGTAAGCAATAAGAAAAGAGATAGTTAATAGGAAGATTGGTAATTAGTAAGAGTTCCAAATAGTTCCAAAAGTCTGTGACTAACTATGAATATAAAACATAAATGAATAATAGATGATAAATTTCAAAACTGTATGTAAGTAGAAAATTCTTTAGAAAATAAGGAATATGGATAATCATACATATAGGAATTATATCCATGATATTATTGATATAGAGAACTCCAAACGAAGAAATTTCTTTTACCAATAGTCAGCATCTTATCTGCAAATTATAGTGTTAAAATTATCTAGGATATGTAGATTAAGTATCTTGTTCAGTGCCTTATATGTGTTTAGATACAGGAACTTAAATCCTATCTGACCTCTTACACTAAGCTGCCCTTACAGAGGTGATCAATGTTAAAATAGATAATATTGCTTATGCAATCAACAAAGTCAAAATACAATTATAGTGAAAAGGTGAAGTTCTTGATGGAGAAAAATATCTTGGTATCAAATGTCTTTGATAAAAAATTAATGGTTTATTTACACATGTATAAAAGTCATTCCCCAATATCAAATATATAAATAAATAACTCTTCCAAAGAAGAAATGTAAAATGTAGACACCTATAAAGTATCTTATTAAATACTTACTAAGAATAGAAATGTAAATTAAAATAACTGAATTTTTACCTTATACACAAAAGTTAGCACAAATGGCAAAAGACAGAAATAATCATAGTTCGAAGGATAATGGAAATATATATATACACTCATATACTGTTAGTGGAAATGTGAATTAGTGCAACCACTCTATAAAACATTTTAGAAATCTCTGAGAAACATGATTGAATTCTATATGTTCTTTAACTCAATGATCTGATTTGTAAATATACAAGAAAGCTAAAGAGAAGAAAAAAAAATCATATACCAAAAGTTCCATAGAAGTATTTTTATGGTAGACAAAATAAAACAAGTAAATAGAAAAATGTGAATATTCATTGATTAGATAATGGATGAAAAACTGTGGTTATGTAAGTGAAATGGATTATTAAGTCTTAAAAATGAAGTGTTAAAAAAACAGCAAAATAGTGTCAACTAATGTTTTATAAAGAAGAAAAATGGAGAAAAATAAACACAACAATATAATTATAAACTCCACTAAAATATAACTGAACACAGAATACGTGCAAGGACCAATTTTTATCTTAGAGATCTGATTGCAAATCATATATTTCATTTCTTGGTAAAGCAAAAGGTTAATGACCTTGGAGTAGATGACTTTTCAGATACCTTTCAAATCCTAATATGTAATACTATGACAGGGTTCAAATAATATTGAAACTGTGTTAGATGTGGTTATTTTGTTGGTCAATTTTACTATTTTTTTCTTTAACAAAAAAAATCTATTAAAATAAATAAACAGAAATAAAAAAATAAAAATTAAAAAAAATAAATTCATTGGAAGAGATGAAGGAACATTATATCAGGAAATGACTATGATGTAAAAACAAAAGGTAACAATAAAACATTTAAAATGATTACATGGAAAAAGGAGGAATGTATTTACCAAAAAAAGTAGTTATGCACATAGTTAAATAAGCAACATATGAGAGAAATTTGCTAAACAGCTTTACTCATAGCAAAATTTTGTTATGACATTTTTGTACTTAATGTTGTTCTGCATATAATTTTCCAATTTTGAGTCCCATGGCAACCATTAAAAGAAGTTTTGCAAGGTTTAAAAAATCTAAGCACAAAGAGAGAAGCAGGAATAACTATGTCTAGCCTCAAGGGGCTATAATTAAAAGTCAAAGAATTAAATTAAGCGAAAAAAAGAAAAAAAAAACCTTATAGTTACCTCATGAAAAAACACACATTTCTGACAGTGAAACTTATTAGATTAGGTCTTGGTTTCCCCCTAGGATGTGGCAAAATTTCCATTTGATTTTTGAAAGGCATAATACAAATATATTCTAAAAATATGCCAGGAGATTATCCTACAACAATTATTTGGACATTTCACAGGTTTTTATTTTCAGCAAAATAACTCTATTGTTTGATATTAACCCACCATAGTAGAATTTACTATTTTAAAATATTTCAAAAATCAAAATATTAAACAGAATATTATTTTAGTTTTTTAAGAGAGTGATGGTAATGATTGTAAAAAGTTATTTTCTGGGACAAATGGGTATTTCAATCCTTGACAGTGTTTTAAAGGACGGGATATTGAAGGGAGAACTATTGGTTGAAATAGAGAAGATGATGACCAAGGTTTTCAGAGAAAAGACTGAATGATTCACCCCTGTTTTACTTCTGTTTTCTTTCTTTATTTCTGTTTACTTTCAAAGAGAAAGGTTGTCAGCATGAGGGTAGAACAACCATATAAAGGTTAATGGGATTTGACATACAAGACAAATAAGTTACTTAATTGCCCTCCAGTAAATTCAAATCAACAGGTAGAAACTAAATCCCACAGTGCTTAATGATTTTGTACATAGAAGTTAAGACACCTGAAAATATTGATCATCTTTGATTTTTCATTTTTACTTGACAATTCTCCTTCTCAAGCATATCGCTTTTCAATTCAATTGAACTTTTTCATAAATTGTACCTCTCATCTTTTGCCACTATGAATTTGTACTTGCCGTCCCCAGTTCTGGAATGTATTCCTTCATAAACCCTTCCTTTCAGAATGGCTTTTTCCTCCCAAGAATCATTAGTATGTTCTCTCTTCTTAGATTTAATATTTTCTTTCTTTTATACATTACTTCTCTAAACTATATTTCTATACCAAGAGCTACTCTACTACAGGGTTTTGGTTGGAATACAGGGTGAGCAGAGTACGTTTTGGCTTCTGCTTTTTTCTCCCCTTTGTCCTCCCTGTATTTATCACATTGCCTTTTACTTAGTAGGTGATTAAAATATTTGAAATGAAATCAAATACAGTTGTTAAGATGTTATTGATATTCTTTGAAAGTTTCTGGACAATTAGAGGTTTTGCAGGGCATGGGATGATGGAATTGACATTGCATTTGTAGTTGATACCAGAGCTTAAATCTTAGATGCATTATTTACTACTTATAATTCAAAAGACCTTCCAGAGATACAGTTTTTCATATATTCAATGAGAGTGTGCTTTCTCTGAGATCCCATTTAGCCCTGCCATTTTTTAACTATCATTCTGTGAATGGAAATTGGCAAATGTAGGTCAAAAAAGATAGAAACTTCCCACTTATAGATCAGTGAGACTGATAGTGATTCTGGGGAAAATGCATGTGATACTATTAAAATAATCTATCTATCTATCTAATTTAATCTATATATCCAAATGATTCTTGAAATTCATCCCTGCACGGGCTGGTTCAATATTAGGAAAACTATCAATATAATTGGCCATGTTAATAACCAAATTAACAAAAACCATATGATCATCTCAATAGATGCAGAAAAAGCATTTGATAAAATCCAACATCCATTCCTATTAAAAACACTTGAGAGTATAGGAATAAATGGACTTTTCCTTAAAATAATCAGCAGCATCTATTTAAAACCATCAGTAAGCATCATATGTAATGGAGACAAACTGCAACCATTCCCAATAAGATCTGGAGTGAAACAAAGGTTGCCCACTATCACCGTTACTATTTAATATTGTATTAGAAACGCTAGCTATAGCAATAAGAGCTGAGAAAGAGATTAAAGGAATAAGAATAGGCAATGAGGAAGCCAAATTATCACTCTTTGCCGATGACATGATGGTATACTTAGAGAACCCCAGAGATTCTGCTAAAAAGTTATTAGAAATAATCCACAACTTTAGCAAAGTTGCTGGTTATAAAATAAACCCACATAAGTCATCAGCATTCTTATATATCACTAACAAAATCCAACAGTCAGAGTTACAAAGAGAAATTCCATTTAAAGTAACTACTGATAATATAAAATATTTAGGAATCTATCTGCCAAGGGAAAATCAGAAACTTTATGAGCAAAATTACAGACCACTTTTCACACAAATTAAGTCTGATCTAACCAATTGGAAAAATATTAAATGCTCTTGGATAGGGCGAGCAAATATAATAAAGATGACAATATTACCTAAACTAATCTATTTATTTAGCGCTATACCAATCAGACTCCCAAAAAACTATTTTAATGACCTAGAAAAAATAACAACAAAGTTCATATGGAAAAACAAAAGGTCAAGAATTTCAAGGGAATTAATGAAAAAAAAATCAAATGATGGTGGCTTAGCTGTACCAGATCTAAAATTATATTATAGAGCAGCAGTTACCAAAACTATTTGGTATTGGCTAAGGAATAGATTAGTTGATCAGTGGAATAGATTAGGTTCAAGGGATAAAACAGTCAACAAATATAGCAACCTAGTCTTTGACAAACCCAAAGATCCCAGCTTTTGGGATAAGAACTTACTGTTTGATAAAAATTGCTGGGAAAATTGGAAACTAATATGGCAGAAACTAGGCATTGATCCATACTTAACGCCGTACACCAAGATAAGGTCAAAATGGGTTCATGACCTAGGCATAAAGAATGAAATTATTAATAAATTAGAGGAACATAGGATAGTTTACCTCTCAGACCTGTGGAAGGGGAAGGTCTTTATGACCAAAGCAGAACTAGAGATCATTACTGATCACAAAATAGAAAATTTCGATTATACCAAACTGAAAAGTTTTTGTACAAACAAAACTAATGCAGACAAGATTAGAAGGGAAGCAATAAACTGGGAAAATATTTTTACAGTCAAAGGTTCTGATAAAGGCCTCATTTCCAAAATATATAGAGAATTAACTCTAATTTATAAAAAATCAAGCCATTCTCCAATTGAAAAATGGTCAAAGGATATGAACAGACAATTCTCAGATGAAGAAATTGAAACTATTTCTAGTCATATGAAAAGATGCTCCAAGTCATTATTAATCAGAGAAATGCAAATTAAGACAACTCTAAGATACCACTACACACCTGTCAGATTGGCTAAGATGACAGGAAAAAATAATGATGATTGTTGGAGGGGATGTGGGAAAACTGGGACATTGATTCATTGTTGGTGGAGTTGTGAACGAATCCAACCATTTTGGAGAGTAGTTTGGAACTATGCTCAAAAAGTTATCAAACTGTGCATACCCTTTGATCCAGCAGTGTTACTACTGGGATTATATCCCAAAGAGATTATAAAGAAGGGAAAGGGACCTGTATGTGCACGAATGTTTGTGGCAGCCCTTTTTGTAGTGGCTAGAAACTGGAAACTGAATGGATGTCCATCAGTTGGAGAATGGCTGAATAAATTGTGGTATATGAAAATTATGGAATATTACTGTTCTGTAAGAAATGACCAACAGGATGATTTCAGAAAGGCCTGGAGAGACTTACACGAACTGATGCTGAGTGAAATGAGCAGGACCAGGAGATCATTATATACTTCAACAACAATACTATATGATGACCAGTTCTGATGGACCAGGCCATCCTCAGCAACGAGATCAACCAAATCATTTCTAATGGAGCAGTAATGAACTGAACTAGCTATACCCAGAAAAAGAACTCTGGGAGATGACTAAAAACCATTACATTGAATTCCCAATCCCTATATTTATGTACACCTGCATTTTTGATTTCCTTCACAAGCTAATTGTACAATATTTCATAGTCTGATTCTTTTTGTACAGCAAAATAACGTTTTGGTCATGTATACTTATTGTGTATCTAATTTATATTTTAATATATTTAACATCTACTGGTCATCCTGCCATCTAGGGGAGGAGGTGGGGGGGGTAAGAGGTGCAAAATTGGAACAAGAGGTTTGGCAATTGTTAATGCTGTAAAGTTACCCATGTATATATCCTGTAAATAAAAGGCTATTAAATAAATAAATTAAAAAAAAAAAAAAGAAAAGAAATTCATCCCTGCACCATCCTCACTTGGGTTTCATGTTGACGTCTCAAACTCAATGTGTCCAGAATGGACCTCATATCCACTCCACAGCCTTAAACCCAGCCTCTTCTTAAAAGGTTCTTGTTTCTACTGTGCGCATTATTATCTTTCAGTCATCATTTATTACCTGAGTCATTTTTGACTGTTTTCTTTCTCTCTCAACTCCCATCTCTCCTCATTTGTCATTGCTTACTTGTTAGAACTCCACAACGTCTCTGTCGTATCTCCTCTTGTCTTGCATTTCCATGGCTACTTCCTTAGTTTAACCACTCAGAATCTCTCATTGACACTCTTGTTATGGCCTCCTCAATTGACTCCTTGTTTCCAGTAATTTCCCTTTTCTGTGTTTCCTCTATACCAAGAAAATTATACTCCAAAAGCACAGGACTGTTTGTATCAATTCAAGTTTTAAAAAATTCTGTAGAAGTCTGTAACTTCTGTTAATGCATACTGAAGTGAGAAAGGGTTAGGGGATGTTGAGAAGTTGTGGTCATTTCAGAGATAAGCCTTGCAACTAGCCATCTCACAAAAGGTGTATTACCTCGGAAAAGGTATGTTTCTCTTTCCATTCTCAAATTGGTTCATCATGTACCTTTATGGACGATTCCATGTCCCCTTTGGGTTCACAACCTACTGTATGATCTCCAAATCTCTTCTTTTTCTAAATCTCATAATATAAAATTTGAAAATGTCTAGCAAATAAATAATGATCAGGATGCTGATGAGAATAAAAATAAAAACTGTAGTGTATGAATAACAATAAAAATGGTAGAAAATGTTTGATTCAGAAAAGTAAAGAAAATAAACAAAAGTATTGTAAAGAGCAGGTAAGTCTTAGATGACAGAAGTTGGAGGGGAAAGTATGGAGGGGGATATTTCAGTTAAGTATAAATAAAAATTGTAATAACTAAACTTATCCCAGAATAAAATAGGATGTAACAGGATAAAAGGAGATCTCTGTTACTGAAGTTCTCCAGTTGGATCCTAGATGACTTTTTTGTGAAGTGATACTATTCCTCAAGGTTTCTGATCCTTTGTGATCAAAAGCAATGTTGCACTTAGCACTTTTGCTCCATTTTGACCCAAAATGCTATCTCTTGCCTTGAATTATGAACCAAGAGTTGGTGTAGGTAATGCAGATGCCCAAAAGCATTTGTTCTTATTACCAGTGTTAGTGGAGGGTTCCCCTGACCACTTGCAGGTCCTCTTATTGTCTATGCTTGAGATCTACCAAAGCTTTTGTTAGTTCTGTCACTACTCCCTGGTCCCACCATTGGTTTCATTCCCATGGTCTTTGTCTCAGACTCCACTTCCATTTTACAGATCGTTTTTCCTGACCTCTTAAATTGTCATGAGGAGGAAAATTGTCTCATTCTGAGTTATTTTGGTTCTAGTATTCCAAAAGTCAATTTCAAAGTTCATTCTAAAGTTTGGAGGGCAATTTTGGGAGAGCCTAGATGAGTTCTTTCTTTACTATCTTGCCCCCCCCCATCCCATAAAAATTTAAAATACAAAGTTTAATAATATTATTTCATTAATTTTTATACAAAGCAACTTGCTGAAGAATCTTTCTTACAACATGCTGTTGCTTTCGTTCCACTTCCCCAGGAAGTTATAAACCCATTATAATTTATTTAAATATGGTCATTTATATCAATTTTACTGCTTCACAAGCTTTTAAAAATTTTTTCCAGGTTATTTGTGTATGTGTATGTATGTGTGAATCATTTGTGATGCTCCTTTGAATCTCTAATGAGACCTCCTTCACATACAGAGTTTTTTTGCATTCACAGCCAGACTTAGAGGTTGAAAAAAATCTCTAAACCATATGTTAGCTTCTTCTTTTTTCTATAAAAATATGTGCCATTGTAAAATGTCTCAGAAATCTACTTATCATTACTGTCTCACTACTTTCATCTATTTTGTGGTCACTCACACCTTATCTAAGGTCTTATTCACTCTTTCTGTAGTTTGTTCTCAAAATGAAAGAGTTCCCATAAATCTGTTTACAATAGATGATCAATTACCTTAGCATGAATAATTGAGGGCCTCCATGTAAAGAATGTTGTCTGAAATGTCAGGAACTGTCATAGAGAATGCATTTCAAAACAGCTGCCCAATGGACTTCTTTTGAGAAAGTAAGGTTATGAATAGAAAGAGGGTAAAGACTGGATGACCTTGATAAATAATGAATAAAGCAACTGAATTCAAGACTTACACATCCTGGCAAACTCAAACCTCTTGTAATAAATCAAACTGGCATTTTGAATCACAAATACTCCTTTGCCACTTGAAATATATGTCAAATGGGGGCCACATTCTCTTGACTGAACCATATCTAGCTGATGTTGAAATTCTCACACTTTTCAATATAGACCCGGATAAATCCTAAATATCTCAAAGACTGGAGTTTTCCTTAAGAAATGACTTCTGAATCTAAGTGACTTGCTGTTACCCAAATATTTCTTTTGCTCTTAATATAACTATTTACTGTGACAAAAGTAAGTTGTAAGAGCTGGAGATAGGAGTGAGGGACAGAGAACACATGTTTAAATGCTTTCTTAAAAAGCTTCTGTCCTGATATGCATCAGAATTAGTGTCTCAGTAAATAATATAAGTAAAATATATGTGTATATGTATTTGTGCATATACATAATACCAATTCTCTGATGGAAAACATATACATTGGTATGTAAGTTATATATGTATATATGTACACATGTGTATAGATTCCATAAATAATATGTGCGTGCATGCTATGTGCAAAATAATTAAAATATAATGTATATATGTATACATTCACATATTTGGATATATAGATATATGTAAATATATGTATATATGTATATATATATATATTTATGTGTATATGTAATATATATATATATATACATAGTTTATATTGGAATTGATAAAAATTTCAGATTATAGTGGAGTTGCCAAAGACATTTCTTTTTTTAATTTCAAATAACATATTACTAGTAGGTCATAGAAGGAAAAAATCTCGAGTTTGTGGGCAGGATATTTTTTCTTTAAATACAGGAAAAAATTCTTTCTGGTTGAATCTCAGGGGACAGATTTGTGTGTGTGTGTGTGTGTGTGTGTGTGTGTGTGTGTGTTGCTTGCACCATGCATGCATGCTGTCTATTAGCTTTGAATTGGGGTTTAGGATCCCAAGTTTTTTCTTTGACTTCTCATGGTCCCTTACTGCTATAATTTTTTATGTCTTTATTCAGCTAATGGAATATTACCACACCATGATTAAATCAATTATCTTAAAGACTTGCATAGTTCCCCATTGCCTACTGAATGAAATATAACATTTAAGACTGCTCACTAGCTTGTGCTAACTCATTTTTCTAGTTTTATTTTGATTCTATTCTCCATTAAAACATGTATATGGTAGAAGGACCACCAGTGAGATATTTAGAAGCTGTGCAATAAGAGAAGAAAAAGAGATTAAAGGAATTGGAATAGATAATTAGAAAACCAAATTATCAGTCTTTGCAGATGATATGATGGTATACTTAGAGAACCCTAGAGAATCAACTAAAAAACTATTAGAAATAATCCACAACTTTAGCAGAATTGCAGGATACAAAATAAATCCACATAAATTATCAGCATTTTTATATATCACTAAGAAAATCCAACAACAAGAGATACAAAGAGAAATTCCACTTAAAATAACTGTGGATAGTATAAAATATTTGGGAATCTGTCTGCCAAGGGAAAGTCAGGATATGTGAAAAACTACAAAACACTTTCGACTCAAATAAAGTCAGATCTAAACAACTGGAAAAATATCAAGTGCTCTTGGATAGATGGAGAGAATAAAATAAAGATAACAATACTACCTGAACTGATCTATCCATTTAGTACTATACAAATCAAACCCAAGAAACTATTTTACTGACCTAGGGGAAAAAAAAACAACAAAATTCATCTGGAAGAATAAAAGGTCAAGAATTTCAAGGGAACTATTGAAAAAAAAAAAAAAAAGCAAATGAAGGTGGCCTAGCTGTACCAGATCTAAACTATATTATAAAGCAGTGGTTTTGATGACCATTTGGTAATGGCTAAGAAATAGACTAGTTGATCGGTGGAATAGGTTAGGTTCACAGGACAAAATAGTCAATTACTATAGCAAATTTAGTGTTCGATAAACTTAAAGACTCCAGATTTTGGGGTAAGAATTCACTATTTGACAAAAACTGCTAAGAAAATTAGAAACTAGTATGGCAGAAACTAGGCATTGACCTACACTTAACTCCATATATCAAGATAAGGTCAAACTTGGTTCAAGATTTAGACATAAAGAATGAAATTATACACAAATTAGAAGAACATTGGATAGTTTATCTTTCAAACCTATGGAGGTGGAAGGAATTTGTGACCCAAGAAGAACTAGAGATCATTATTGACCACAATAATTTTGATTATATTAAGTTAAAGAGTTTTTGTACAAACAAAACTAATGCAGACAAGATGAAAAGGGAAGCAATAAACTGGAAAAATATTTTTACATGCAAACATTCTGATAAAGAGCTCATTTCTAAAATATATCGAGAATTGACTCATATTTTAATATATTTAACATGTATTGAACTACCTCCATTTAGGGGAGTGGAGGGAAGGAGGGGAAAATTTGAAACAAGGTTTTGCAAGAGTCAGTGTTGAAAAATTACCCATGCATATGTTTTGTAAATAAAAAATGCTTTATTAAAAAAGGCCTCTGTTGAAATCCTACTTCTCATGATTACTGTGTGATGATTATTTAGTGTCTAAGGGATCAATGAGTTTCAGCAGAGGATGGGATCTTGTTATTCTATAGCTTTTTAATCATGTTTAATTCTTTGTGAACCCATTTGTGGTTGCCTTGGAGTGGTTTGCTCATTTCATATCCAGCTCATTTTACAGATTAGCAAACTGAGGCAAGCAGGGTTAAGTGACTTCCCTAAGGTCACACAGATAATAAGTATTTGAGGCCAGATTTGAAATCATGAAGGTGAATCTTATTGAATTAATGTGTTGTACTCTATTGGGCCAGCTAACTCCTGGAGAATGAGGAAAGTGCTGTATTTGGAGTCAATGACTTGTATTTGAACACTGGCTTTGCTGCTCTGAGTGTGTGGCCTTGGCCAACTTGTTTTATGTGTATGAGCTGCCAAAAAGTTTGGATCGAATGGCTTTTAATTTTGTTTTTAGCTTTAAATTTATGATTCATGGACTATGATTTCATCAAACCTGACACACTGGTTAGCAGATTCCTACTTTAAAACTCAGTTGTTCTCGTTTATATGAAGCCTATGTGGAGATTCCTCAGGGGTAATCTGTGAAAGAAAAAAAAAAAGTTATAGGAATAGAATCTTAAGGTATGTACCCAAAATGGTAATTGGATGAAAGTGATTTTGGTGATAATTTTTCCTGTATTTCTTAGTTCTTGAATAAATTATAGTGAGGTCTTTTCCATTTAAAACAGATAAAGATTATAAATAATATACTGTGTGTTTGATGTTTTAAAGATTAGGAAAAAAATCATTCTTTCTCAATTGTTCTTTTGACTTAAATCTTCTAAATATTGCAAATTTATACATTAATTTTCACCTGGCATTATATTAAATAGTAGAAACAACCCATAAGTTTTGCAGATTAGAAAAATGATACTCTTCAAAGATAATTGATTTGTCCAAGTTTGCACAAGAATAATAAGTGCAGATTTAATACTAGATTTTTTAATATTAAAATCAGCAATATCCATAATATCTCACTGTAGATTCAGTCCTTTGAGTGGCTGGTAAAACTCTTGACATTTGAATCTTCAAACAGAAAATCATGAAGAGATCCTACATGTCAGCAGAGTATGAGTACCAGCTCACAGATTGTTAAGGATTCAATGTAAGTATTCATGCCTCAGAAATTGGAAATGCCACAAATCTCGACTTAATTTATTGTTTTTGTGATTGTCAAGAGTTCAAGTAATGGAAAAACCTTAATAATGCAAATTAAATTTAATAGCGTTGCATTCCGGTCCCCACCAGAGATTCAGTTGTTAAGCATTTACCATCACATCCCTGAATGTCACCCCTCTATTTAAATTGAGTAGTCAACATGAGGTACCTCTTTTAACTTAATGACTTTGCATATTGTCTTTGGATGATAACTTATAAAAATTATGGCTGACTTTCAGAAATATCTATATGTAACTAAAAATTTCTAAATGAGAAATCATATGATATAACATAAACACTCTTGGACTGGGAATTGAAGTCCATGCTTAAGTCATGGCTTTCCAGATATGTCTTTTTTTAATTAATTTTTTATTTTTATTTTTTTAATAACTTTTTATTGCCAGAACCCATACCAGGGTAATTTTTTACAACATTATCCCTTGCACTCACTTCTGTTCTGATTTTTCCCCTCCCTCCCTCCCCCCCCTCCCCCAGATGGCAAGCAGTCCTATACATGTTAAAGAGGTTACAGTATATCTTAGATACAATATATGTGTGCAGAACCAAACAGTTCTCTTGTTGCTCAGGGAGAATTGGATTCAGAAGGTATAAATAACCCAGGAGGAAAAACAAAAATGCAAGGAGTTTACATTCATTTCCCAGTGTTCTTTCTTTGGATGTAGCTGCTTCTGTCCATCCTTGATCAATTGAAACTAAGTTAGATCTTCTCTTTGTCGAAGAAATCCACTTCCATCAGAATACATCCTCATACAGTATCGTTGTTGAAGTGTATAATGATCTCCTGGTTCTGCTCATTTCACTCAGCATCAGTTCATGTAAGTCTCGCCAATCCTCTCTGTATTCATCCTGCTGGTCATCTCTTACAGAACAATAATATTCCATAACATTCATATACCACAATTTACCCAACCATTCTCCAATTGATGGGCATCCATTCATTTTCCACTTTCTGACCACTACAAACAGGGCTGCCACAAACATTTTGGCACATACAGATCCCTTTCCCTTCTTTAGTATCTCTTTGGGGGTATAAGCCCAGTAAATACACTGCTGGATCAAAGGCTATGCACAGTTTGATAACTTTTTGGGCATAGTTCCAAATTGCTCTCCAGAATGGCTGGATGTGTTCATAATTCCACCAACAATGTATCAGTGTCCCTGTTTTCCCACATCCCCTCCAACATTCCGCGTTATCTTTCCCTGTCATTCTAGCCAATCTGACAGGTGGATAGTGGTATCTCAGAGTTGTCTTAATTTGCATTTCTCTGATTAATAATGATTTGGAGCATATTTTCATATGGCTAGAAATAGTTTTAATTTCTTCGTCTGAGAATTGTCTGTTCACATCCTTTGACCATTTATCAATTGGAGAATGGTTTGATTTCTTATAAATTAGAGTCAATTCTCTATATATTTTGGAAATGAGGCCTTTATCAGAACCTTTGACTGTAAAAATGTTTTCCCAGTTTATTGTTTCCCTTCTAATCTTGCCTGAATTAGTTTTATTTGTACAAAAATCTTTCAATTTGATATAATCAAAATTTTCTATTTTGTATTCAATAGTGATCTCTCATTCTTCTTTGGTCATAAATTCCTTCCTCTTCCACAGGTCTGAGAGGTAAACTATCCTATGCTCTTCCAATTTATTTATAATCTCATTCTTTATGCCTAGATCATGAACCCATTTTGACCTTATTTTGGTGTATGGTGTTAAGTGTGGGTCAATGCCTAGTTTCTGCCATACTAATTTCCAATTTTCCCAGCAATTTTTGTCAAATAATACATTCTTATCCCCAAAACTGGGATCTTTGGGTTTGTCAAACACTAGTAATTAAAGTTATTGGCTGTTTTGTCCTTTAAACCTAGCCTATTTCATTGATCAACTAGTCTATTTCTTAGCCAATACCAGATGGTTTTAGTAACCGCTGCTTTATAATATAATTTTAGATCTGGTACAGCTAGGTCACCTTCATTTGATTTTCTTTTCATTAATTCCCTTGAAATTATTGACCTTCAGATATGTCTTTCGCTTCCTTAGTGACCTTGGGCATTTATTTCAATCTTTGGGAAAAGAAGGGATTAGTCTACATGATCCTCAACATTATTACCAAGTCAAACTTCTATAATTCTTCAACATGTCCACCATCTTGAAGAAAATGACAGCTGATAAAATTTTCAAATAGGCATTTTTATGCATTTCAATTAAGCTTATTATGTGACTAGAAATCATGGATGTAAAGTCTTTATGGGAAAATGGTCAGTCAACCATTTAAAAACAAAATGGGCTTATAAATTTATTGAATGCCATTGAATGGTATGTAGTCAAACTTATTTTTAATTAATTTAACATTAAATTTTAGAAATTGTAATAAAGTCTTAATTTTACACAATTGCCCTAAGTGAGGTCTATGGCTCATAGAATCATTTATTATCAATGATAAGACACTTATGATTTGTCCAAGGTAGTTGACAGTACTGAGATTTAATTTAACATTAAATCTCAGTATTGAGATTTAATATTCTCATGTTGGAGTTTGTGAAAATTCCAAGCAAAGACTGTCGAATGTCTTTTATCCAGTCAGAGAAAGGTAGTATGAGAATAAGAATGAAATATTTCTAAATTATGCCATGATATCTGAGACTACTCCAAGGACTCCCAAGCCCTGAAATGACATTGTCACAGAATTTCAGAACTAGAAGAAACCTTGGAGGCTTCTATATAATCCAGCACATTCCTAAATAAGAATTCTTTTCTACAACACTCTCAACAAATACACATCTGTCATTATTTATAACATGAGAATGTTAAATTAAATTTAAAATGTAAAAAAAAATTCATAAGAAAAATGGAGGAGCTCAAAGGAATAAATTCTATAGAACATCTACAATCATTGTACTAAATACTTTACAAATATTATTTCCTTATATCCTCACAATAACCCTATAGAGTATCTCCATTTTATAGTTCAGGAAACTGAGGTGAGGTTAAATAAGAACTTGCCCAGGATCACACAGGTAGTTAGTGTCTGGAAGTGGCTTTGAATTCAGGTATTCTTGACTCTAAGCCCAGCAATCTACTCCTGGAGCCATATTTTTACTATATGGGATACAGAGGTAAGAACCAGGCTCAAAAAAGAGAGAAAAAAATGGAAAAACCATTCTTTATTCCTGGTTTGGGGAAGACATAGTGGACCTTTGTTGTCAAAAAGCTCCCTGAAATTACTCCCAGGATATCATACAAAGGGAGAATTGAAGAATTACCAACATTAGCTGTTGTTAGTAGCGATATTTCTATTACTATTGTTGGTAAATAAATCTGGTTAATGGAGAGATATTTGACCTGAGTCAGGAAGGTCCCATCTCTGATGCACAGTGCTTGTAATCTTCTGGACAAGTCAAATAATAATATTAACTAACAATAATATGATAAAGTTTGTGAAACACTATATCTTTATTATCTTACAGATGCTGCTAGGTGGCAAAAAGTGGTAGAAGAAAGGACCAAGAATCAGAAAGAACTGAATTTAAATCCGACTTTAGACTATGTGAGCACTAAACTAGCCTAAAGTCATTTAAACTTTATACTTCAGTTTCCTTAATTGTAAAATGAAATTACTTCCCTCACAAGATTGTTAAAAGGGTCAAATTAGATAACTTATCATAGTATTTGGCACATAGTAGATATTTAATAAATGCTTATTCCCCTTCCCCATTTATTATAAAAACCTTATGAGGAAAATACTATTATTATCCTTGTATAATAGTTGAAAAGATTGAAGTTGAAAGAGTTTTACTGAGTTGTCCAGTCATACAGTTAATAAGTATCTGAGGTCAAGTTAGAATGTAGGGTATTCTTATTCCAGATCCACTGTACTTCTATAGATTGATTGCCTGTAGCCTCTTACTCATTCTGAGTAGAGGATTTCCATATTGAAAGTTTCCTTCACTGATGAAATCACATGAAAAGATGCAAAAAAAAATACTTTTTTCAGGCAAGATTTTTGTTCAGAACCACCTATATTTCTACAGCTGTCTGTTTTCTACATAACTTTGCCAGAATTGTTCTGCATTTAAAATGTATTTAACTTAAGAAGTTTGTGGCAAGAGTGAACTCATTAGGTAGAGAATGCCTTGTGTTCCAAAATTCAGAAAAGCCTAAATTCATTGTGACAGAATCTTTTTCTCTTGGTTTTATAGAAAATGTTCCCTGTGGTATTTAAAGGAAAATTGAATCCCTATGTTTCAGATTTGCCTTTCCACAATTCATTGCTTGGTAAGGGCGGGAGAAACTCCTGGGACCTTGCACTGATTTGGCTAAAGAGGGGGAAAAGACCAAAAAAAAAAAAATCAAAACTAAACACACACACAAAAAAATCAATTAGGCATTTTTTTTGGGGGGGGGGGACAAAAAAAGAACAATTTGAAACTTGAAATTGAGATGTGTATTTTTAAAAATGAAATGCCTACATATTTAAGAAGCTTGTGAAATTATTATAACTATTCTTTTAAAACCAAGAAGCTGTTGGCCTGTGTCATGCAGGTCAAGATTGTCAAAGCTTAATAAGGCTGCAGTAGGAAAGACTGCAAGATTCCACCTATTCTCAAAAATCTCCTCCCTTGTTCTGCCACACTGTGTCCATAAGATATATACTCTGAGAGAAGAAATATCCTCAACATTTTTTTACTCTAGTATATTAATATAAATTTTATCTGGTCATAGACTTGAGAATTGAATGGGAGCTCAGAAGTGACCTGTTCCTACCCCTTGTTTTATAAATGAGACCACTGAAGCCAATGTCATAATGTTTTCCTACCAATTGCTTATATGATGTTAAGCAAATTATTACATGTATATTATTAATATCTCCCCTCTTGATTTATCCACTTGTACTTAAGGTATTTAACTGAGGTTTATTTCTTCTGAGATTTCTGGTGATTTCAGCATTTTCCTTCCCCACCCCAATTATGTCACTCACTTTATGATTCTCTTCTGTTTGATGAGTTTCCCTGGGATCTAATCCATCTACTACATCTAATCCATCTACTACATCTAATCCATCTCAACCAGTTCTCTCACTAGAGACTTGACCTTTCACAGATCCCTATCCCAAATGACTTCTGAAGTCAAGCAAGGTAAAACCGGCTATACTCCCAGTGAGAATAAGTTTCTCGTTTTCCTTACCAGGAAAAGCAGACCAGAAAATTGAGCTCTGGTACAAAGTTATGGGCAATTTGTTCGGCTTGACCAAAAAGTATGGTGTTATGAGAGGTAGGACATGATGAGTGTGCAAGTTGGGGAATAAGGATTATACTTCTCTTGTTAATTCTTGAGTTTTTACCTTGTTTTTAGTATGTTATAAACTTCATAGACAGCTGAAATTTCTTTTATCTCTTACATGTGATTTCTATTTTGGATGAGGATAAGAGAAATGTCCCATCCTACATCTTAGTAGTCAATTTATTGCATATATATATATATTTTGCATATATAGTAAGTAATATGATTATTATTGATTTCATTTTATTAATGAGAATAAGGAAATTATACAGAATTACAAAGCTAATAAGTGTCAGAGCACAGATTTGAATTCAGATCTCTGAATTTTAAGTCTAAATCAAACAATTAGAAATCCTAATTTCTGAGTCTTTTGTGTCATGAACAGTCTGGTTAAAATCATGACCCTTTTCAAAATAAGGTTTTAAAGTGCATTTAAAAAATAAAATATATAGAATTACAAAAAAATAATTATATTAGTTATAAAATATATTTTTTTAAATCAAGGAACTCATAAAAACCACTTTCAACTACATGCTGCAATCTCTTCTGACACCTTTTAAAGAATTTCAAAACATGTTGCTACTTTGTAACAGTGATCCCACTTAATAAGCAAGATGAGTTTTTCTGACTTTCCCAACTTTTTATCCCAATTTCTAATTTAAGATGAAATAGAGATGCCAAAAAGCAAATGTTTAGTTAGTAGTTCAGGATTTTTGAATATTTATTACCTCTTATATCTACTGAAAAACTATAGAAGCTTTTTCAAGGCAAAGCTAATGGATATATATGAAAAAAGAAAATAAGAATCATAATAATTGGATAAAATAGATTTCTTTTCCTCCTCTTATGATATTACTATGTCACTGGCAAGGCAGGAAATACTCTCTACAGAGTTATTGTCCATTTACTTAAATGCAGAGATGGAAAAAAAAAAAGGATGTTAACCTTCTTCAGAGTTCTGGTCTGATATATATATATATGCATCTAAAAAGTCAGTTTTTCATTTATTTACATTGACTTGAAAAATGTAATTAATTATTTTCATATCATGGTCTTACTTGCCAATCATGGATACAAGAAGACTGGCATGTAAGAGGGGCATCTGTAAGGTTTGCCCAAGAAATGTGACCTTTACCATTGAACAAATGAACCAATACTGAAATGTCAGAACCAGAGGAGAAGGCTGCCATTAAGAAACATGGAGGAGAAAAGCCCAAATTGATATCAAGAGCTGTCTTAAGTCTGATTCCTAATAGCTAGTTCTGTTTAACAACTTTGGGGAAATTGAGACAAGCCAGCAACTAGTAAAAAGGAATATTGAGAAGTATAAGCTGCAAAAATCACTTTCTATCACTTTTGCCCAAATATACTGCACCTAAAACTTCAAGGCCTATACCCCAAAAACTTAGTGCTTATTTAGAGCTTTAAATATGCCTGTCTTGGTCATTAAAGCAAACTGCTTATAGTTTCAATAAATTGAAATTATATTTTGGAATATTGTAGTATTTGTAACACAATTTAATTTTGAGCATAGTAGTGATTATTATATTGTTCATGTGGGTGTTTGGAAATTCTTCAGTGGGTGAATAATTTGAATATTAATTTGAATGATCTGCCAAAGATTGAAATCATAAAGAATAAAAAGAAAGACGTTGATGGCAGTTACTTCTTTTTAATGTTAGGCAAGTAATTAATTTCCAGATTACACTTCAAAATTTGGAACTAATGGAGACACTTGTATATGTGTGTATGCATATGTATATGCACACAACTATATATATACATATATATATCATTCTATATAATATACATATATATACATATGCATGCACATACAATTGCAAGATGAGCTCTAGTTCTAAGTAGAGAAGAATTGTGTGTTTTGTTTAGGGTACATGAGATGAAGAAGGCTTGATTCTTTAACTATATTCTAAATGCTGGACAGATCCCGTTATTTTCAACAGGTTTCTTAATTCCTTCCTGACTCTTAGCAATTTGCTTTAGACTCTAATATATTGCCTCTCTTTGTTATATAGCAGACAAATGTTTTAGCTGAATTTGAAGCCTTATTTATTTTACTAATTGTTGTCTTAAATATTCAGTGATTATGATTTTAATTCCTCTTTGGTCACATGGCAATAAAATAATCTCTTTTTTTCTCTCCTCTAAACAATTCATATAACTATAAGACTTAGTGTCACCTGGAGCACCTGTGATTAAATTACAACAAATTCAACAAATGTGTTAAATGTCTGTTGTTTTAAAGGCAAATATATTATCCTACTCAGTTCCTTTAGTTTGCTTAAGAGGAAAAAGATGCATCGAAATTTTAAATGACTTAGTATAATAGCCAACAAGTAGGTGATTGTGAAAATCAGATTGTCCTGTTTTAAATCCAGTGCTCATTCCATTAAAGCTATTTTAAGAAATTCACTCTCTATTTCAAGATGGAATCTTCAAGACATAGTACATGATTAGTTTTTTTTCCCTCCATTCTATTGTACAGCTAGTATTTGTAAAACTATAATATTTGTGCTACTATAAGTCAAAGTTGTCTGCAGATATCAGGAAACATTAAAAAATAAATATTGTTTATATTTAAATATAAAAATAGGTAGTTATTCTCACCAAAGGAAAAAATGCCACTGAAGGAGAAAATAGCTGGTGAAAATAAAATTGACTTCTCTACCCCATAATACTCCACATTGGGCATTTTTGACTTGACTACGTAATAGAAAATGAAACATTATGCAGGTTTGAGAAGGGTGAAACAAATCAGCACCATAAATGTCTTTTTAGAGTCTGATATTATCATTTTGCTTACTCCCCACCTTGCTAGGTTAAATTGCTTATTTTAAGAAGGAGAAAATGAAGAAAGGAAAAAAGGAGGAAAATAATATTAAAAATATGAAAGGAAGAAAAGAAATACAAGCAAACAAGCAAGAAAAAGGAAGAAGGAAGCAAGGAAGGAAAAAGAGAGAAAGAAAGGAAAGAAGAAAGAAAGGAAGGAAGGAGGGAGGGAAGAAGGAAGGAGGGAGGAACTGAGGAAGGAAAGAAGGGAAGAGAGAGGAAGGAAGGAAAGAATGGAGAAGAGGGAAAAGAGAGAAAGGAAGAGGCAAGAGAGAGGAAGGAAGGGCAGGAAGAAAGGAAGGAAGAAGGAAGGAAAGCAAAAGAAAGAAAAGCAGGGGGAGTGACCTGAACACAAATACTGGGGGCTAAAAGAATGTCTTCGCATCACAGACTAAAAGCACCTCTCTCCTGAGTTGGGCTACAGATCAGCAGGAATAAGTTTGGCCTTGTTAATGACCTTCCTTCAAGCTGTCTTTGCCAAGCTCCCTGCAGTGCACTAGGTGCAAGACGAGTGTCAGCAAGGGGCCATTAAAGAGCCGTCACTATGTGCAAAGCAGGCATTTTAAAGTCCTTTTCCATCTGCTTCATTCGGGGACCAGTGACAAGGCTCACAACCAAAAAGCTTTCTCCCTATATTCACTAATTCAATTACATGCAGGACCATTTTGAGCTGTTATCTGAAATGTAGGAGTCGCCAGACAAATGATTAGGAAGGAGAAGAACAGCAGTAGCTCAAATGCAGCCAATTTCTTTTGGGTCACTTGCAGTTCTTTCCTCTCCCCCTCCCAAAAGACTTCAGGCAGCTGTTGAATTTTAAAGATTGAGAATTTGCCATTGGGAATACTCTGTGGACCCTGCTATGACTTGGGTCATTCCCTGGTCTCAGGAGACACTCCCAACTCATGTACCACTACCACTTATTGCTCATTTTTTTCTTTTTCCTCTTCCTTCTCTTCCTCTTCCTCCTCCTCTTCCTCTTCCTTTTTCCTTCTCCTCCTTACTTCTTCTTTATCTTCTTTTCTTTCTCCTCTTCTACTTTACTTTCTCCTCTTCCTATACTTCTTTCTTTGTTTCTTCTTCTCTTTCTTCCTCTTTCTTCTTTATCTCCTCTTCCTCCTTTACTTCTTCCTCATTCTCCTCCTATACTTCTTTTTTCTCCTCTTCCTCCTCCTTCTGCCCTGAGTCTGGGTCACACTCTCCTGAGCATCTCAAAAGGATTGTCTGCTGATTAATAATAATAATAAAATTGAAAAAAGAAGAGTTTGGATAGAAGGTTGCAACATTGTTTTGGGAATGGATACCCATGAATAGTATGAATACGAATGATACTGTGAATTTGCTTGTCTTTTGAGTTTCCTGGCTTCCTTCAAATTTAAACTTAAATCCCATCATCTACAAGTCTACAAAAGGCTATCAAAGTTCCCTATGCCAGACTTCCTTACATTAAGGGCTTCCTTAGAGATTCTCTCTCATTTATACTCTCTACATCTTATAAACATGACTTATCACATGCCATCTCTCCTATCTGAGCTCCTTGAGGGCATGGGGAAGATTTTTGCTTTTCTTTATGTCCTCAATTCATAGCACAGTAACTAAGACACAGTAAGGGCTTCATAAATGCCTTTTGACTGAATGAGAATTAATCATCTTTATCATCATTATCATCATCACCATTATTACCACTGTTACTATATAGTCCTTTAAGGACTGCAAAACACTTTACGTATATTTTATTTCATATTATCCTCATAATAACTCATTGAGATAGACACTGTGATTGACCCCATTTTAAATTTATGCTTGTCCACAGCTAGTCATTATGTAAGCCAAGGTTTGAACTCACATCTTGACACCAAGGATAGTGCTTTATCAACTATGTCATTTAATTATTTCTGCAAGTAAGCAGAGCATTTATATTTTTCACTGTTAAAATGTTGCTTGTAGATGTATTTATTTCATTCAATCACACTGTCAAATAATTTTTTTGATGATAGAAATGATTTAGAGGGAAGATTAGGCATGTGAGGGTAATGACTAGAGTGCCATATTTGGAGTTAGGCAGACCTGAAGATATTAATTAACTGTATGATCCTGGACAAGTCACTTACCCTGTCCCAGTTTTGTCATGTATAAAAAATGGAGATGTTGATAGCATCTCTTTTTTATGCATATTATGAAAATAAAGTGCCATAATATTTGCCAAGTACTTGTCAAACCTTAAAATGCTATATAAATGCTAATTATATTCTTCTTTATTGTTATTATAATTTCTGTTATATATTTGGAGATGCTGAAAAATAGGATATGATTGATCCAAAGACTCAGGTATTAATCGATCTATATCTATGAGTTCAGGCTAGGTAATTGTTTTTATTGTCTTATGTAACTAATGAACTAGAAAGGCTTCCAACAACTCATCGTGGCTCTTATCACCATCTCCTAACAACCTTAGCCCCAAGGGCTTAGAGGGAATTCAGAGGACAAATTAGTTCATCTTGGGTCAGTGGTCTTGCTTTGCTGCAGAATGAAAGGATTTTGGGGAGACAATAATTGCTTTTTAGAAATTTCCTGGCTGTTATTGTTCAGGTCAATAATTAGGGGAATGACTGAATCATTTCCATTTGAGATGAAGCAAACAGGAAGAAAGCAAACAAAGAAGAGATGGCAAAGAAGCCAGGTGCACTGACAGGAAGAGGAAGAGAAGATGGAAAGAGAATATCATCATCAAGATGATAATGATATAGAGTACTTTAAAAATTGCAAATCTCACTACATAGACTAGCTCACTAAAGGCTCATAATTACCCTATTTAGTAGATAATAAGGTATTATTATCTCCTTTTATTATTATTATTTATAATCATTTGTGCAGCTAGGTGGTGCAATGCATAGAGTGCTGAGTCTGAAATCTGGAAGATTCATTTTCATGAATGTAAATCTGGCCTCAGACACTTAGTAACTATGTGACTCTGGGCAAGTCATTTAACCCTGTATGCCTCGGTTTCCTCATTTATAAAATAAGCTAGAAAAAGAAATGGCAAACCATCCCAGTATCTTTGCCCCCAAAAAACCAAACGAGATTATTAAGAATAGACATAACTAAAACAACTCAACAATAATATTATTATTTGCTTTTTTAATGGAGAAAAATATTTAATATTTGCTAGGCTAGTGATAAAGAAGCAAGGAAGGCAATTTGGTCAAAGGCATAGCATTTTGAGGAGGGAACAATATACACTTGTGCAAATTTGATATTAAGCAATTAACAGCCTAACTTTATTTTGCATTATTTTTGTAAGGAAAGATATCTAAGAGAAATGAAAAACAGTTTTTGCAACAAATCTTATTTCATGTGATTTTTGTTTCCCCCACAAAAATCCTGGGAAGTAAGTGATATTATTATCCTCATTTTACAGATCAGGAAATTAAGGCTAAAAAGAGCTAATCGGCTTGCCCAAGGTCACACACAGCTACTAAAGGTCTGAAGCAGGAGTCAGACTTAATCAGTATGACTTCAGGTTTGGCACTCTAGCAAGTGCACACCCTAATTGCCTAATCTTCCACATACAATAACTGTTATTATCAAGAAAATTATTTGGCAGTATCAGTAAGTGGAAGGTGTACTAGATTTCGGTTTCAAAGAATTTATCTTTAAATCACAGGTCTACTATTTACTTAGTAGTCTGTTGGTAAATATTTAACAACCAGGTCTGGGGGGGTATCTAGAAAATACTTTTATGTTTAATCTACATTATTAATATTTTCTCCATCCTTTTCTTAAGTTTAGGCAATTAATAGCTAAAACTAAGCACCTATAGTTTATTTCTTTATTTTTGAGGTGGCAATGCTCATATTGAAAATTTAACATTTGGCTCTTATGACTCAGAATGTGCTCGATCTAGCAAAATCTAATAAAACTACTTAAAATAGGACCTCGGGGAAGATACTTCTTTTAGGACTTTAGTTTTCTCATCTTAAAATGTGAGAGTTGGACTATATCAGGGCTGTCAGACTAAAATAGAAATGGGAGCCATTAAACCATAATCAAGATCCCTATAGGACACTTATTAACTTAGAAAACCACATGCTAACATTAGTTCTTTTTATTGTATTTTGATTTATTTTGTTCAGTATTTCTCAATTATATTTTAATCTGATTAGGAGTGCACTCTGGAGTGGGTTGTTGGACACATCTGCATTAGTTGACTTTTCAGGTCCCTTACAGGTCTAAACTACATAAACAAACCTTGTATAATCAAAGCTCAGGAATAATTGAAAACAAAATACAAGGACTTCCTATGATATGAAGCAGAAACAAGACTACAGTGCTTAGTTTACTTGAGATTTTCAATGTATACTCAAGGTGGATGTTATTTGTTACCAAAAACTATTCTCTGAAAGATAAGGGGGGTTATCATTATCAGAGACCCTGAAGTTCCAGGACAATATTTTTTGTTGTTGTTTTATTTTTTTTGGGGGGGGGGGAAGGAGGGCTCTGGACCTGATGAGAAAATTTCTTCTAAAGCACACCAGCAATCCTTGGGTAATCACTAGTTTTAGACATTCAAGGGAGCAGTAAGACTTTAAGTGATGGAATGTTGTGTATCCAAGCGAGGATCTGACCCCATATCTTCTTGACTCCAAGTCACCTTTGTCCACACCTCTCTCTTTTCCATGAGATTTCTTAAGGAAGCAAAAATCATCAGAGCCAGAATTAAGTTATTTTAAAATTAATTAGAAAATTTAGAAATTTGAACCCACAAAGATGAATCTTCCAGACTTCAGGTCTAATACTTTATCTATCCATTGCATCATCTAGCTGCTCAGATAATAAAAGGAAAAGATGGCTACAAATAATAATATTAAATAATAAATAAAAAGAGATAATACCTTATTATTTACTAAAATACCTCAGTTTTCTCATCTGTAAAAGGAGGATAATGATCTCACCTACGTCTGAGGGTTGTTGTGGGAAGAAAGGAAAAATCACATGAAAAATGATGAATATAAATAATAATATTAAATAATAAATAAAATGTGATAATAATACCTTGTTATTACTAAGTAAAAAATGTAAAAAATCTTTCAACATGAGTCTATCGCCACCAATATGATTGTTGCCTTTCTTGGTCAATTTCTGATTAGTTATGAGAAGGCACTTGAAAATACATTGATTTGAAGATGAAGACATTAAACCAGATCTTTGCTGAAAAGATTGATGAAGCTCCCAACAAATTTTGGAACAATGACCTTTATGAGTTTACTAGAAAAATCAAACATGAAGTAAAGAATATGGTAACATGTTATATAATACATTTTTTTTGGAAAAATTATCCTACAATGAATTGGGACATACTTGCAATATAACACAAATTCTGTTAAATGTATATGTATGATATATGTGTGTATATATATATATGTATTCATATATATAGAGAGATGTCTAAATATGCATATCTATCTGGATATCTTGTCATTTTTAACTGAATTCATTTTAAATGGATGTTTTTAGTCAAAATATGTAATAAACATTAATTAAGCGCTTGCTATATGTCAAATACTATGTTAAGCTTTGAATATAGTAAGATAAATTAAAAGAAAGACAGTTTCTGTCCTCAAGTAGCATATCTGTTAATGGAGAAAGACAATAGTAAGAAGGGAGATCCAACCTGAGGGTGGGGAATGTCAGGTAATGTATTCATTGCCAGATATCTTGGCAAAATTAGAGTCAGAAACAATACTGAGAGAAGAAGAGAATGAGCCATTGCTAACCTGATGCTGTCCCCAAAATGGAGCCACAGAGAGAAGCTTATTAATGAGAGAAGGTCAGAAAATCAGAATGGAGTTCCACGGTGAGAAAGAAACTGAAGTATGGGGCAAAGTCATAACAATCTGAAGATCAGTCTGTAGGAGAATTTAGGAATTTTCCATGGATAATGAGGAATATCTGTCTAAACACACACATATTTGAATGTTTATGTATATATGTTTTTATGCATGTGTGGAGACATACTGCATATATCTACACACATATGTATATATGTATATATAGACATATTTAGATATGTCTAATCTTTTTAAAATTATTTATAAAATTAGTCACCATATCAAAAATTTTAAAAGAATTTCAAATTATTGTCACAAGCCATATGCTTGAAATTAATAATAATTAAAGAAATTCATATTAAGTTCCTCTGAGTTCTCAGTTCATACTCAATTGAATTGGCAAAAATGGTACAAATGAAAAGAATCAAAGTTAGAAGGACTATGGAAAGACAGATATACCAATTCATTGTTACTAGAGTTAGGAAATGCTTCAATTATATGAGAAAATAGTTTCTAACCTTTTGACACAATATCTTCCTCCTGAACATAAACTCCAAGAAGGATAAAGACATAAAGAAAGATCTATATATAAAGCAAAATATTCTCCACAGCAATTTCTATGTCAGTAATGTACCAGAAGCAAAGTAAGTGATCTTCAATGCAGAAATAACCAAATAAACGAAGGCAAATGAATGGAATAGAACATCAATGTTTGGTAATAAATGATGACCATCTAGAATTGAGAGAAACATGAGAAAGTACATAAGACGATGCAGAATGAACAAAAAAATTTAGGAAAACCAAACTTATTGAGTTAACACAATAATGTAAATTAAATAAAAAAAGGAACCTATACTATGAGTAATGGTAATAACCACTTTAGGTCTGAGATAACATAATGAAATATAACTCCTCACTTTATGTATTTGTAACCACTGGTACTCTGTTCAAATTCTGGTTCTGTTGCATAGCACCTGTATGATTTTGGATAAGTTATTCAATCTATGGCCCTGAATTGCTCCTTTTGTAAAATAATAGAGTTAGGAGAGGTAACCTATAAGAACCATTTCTGTTTTAGATCTACAATCCTATAATAATCTTGGTACAGAGGTAGATGACTAGAGTCTGTGTGTGCATATGGGAGACTTCAATATGTATATGATGTACATGATGAGAGTGTCAGTTTTTTTCAAAGGAGAGTTCAAATCTAGGGGAGTGGAGCAAGACAGGAGATGTTTCCAAAAAGGACTGTAAAGGAAACATGAATGACATAAATAAAACATAGTTTAAAAAATAATCAAAATACTATTTAGTTCCATTTTTGTGTTCCATATTTATTTTCCTATACTCATATTCATTAACTTTAATGCCCTTTCATAAGGATTTTTTTTTAAAAAAAAGATGTTTCAAATATTTCCTTTTAAAAAATCACCTCTACCTTCTAGATTAGAAATGTTTTCTCATTTAGATAATAAGATTGATTATAGAACAAAGTTACTTGTCCTTCCTAGAAATTTCACGAATCATTTGACAGCAAATGAGAAGCCCTAACCCTAGTAATTGCTGTCAGTTTTCAACAGTGATTTCTACAGATGCCATAGAGAAAGGTGGGAGTTTCAGAGCTGAATCTGCCCTTCACCCTTGAGATTTGCACAAATGGTGGATCCTCATTCTTTCTGACCACATCCTCTTCTGTATTCTGCTGTCTAGTGACAGCCCAGACTATTCTCATCTCATGTCTGAGAGAAGACAAAGAGTGAGGGGATGATTGCAAAGACAGAAACGCCTTTTTTGAGAGTGCTAGCAAAGGAGAGCCTATTAACACACTTCACTTATTTTTAATCGTATTCTTGGGTCAAAAGGTAAAGATGAACAGGTTCCATTAAAACTCTCCCTCCATAGACATGAATTAAATGGAAGTATCTCTTAATTTCACTCCACTGTGATTCCCAATGGTTCAAAAAGAAGAAATAGAAATTGTTCCATTAGTCATACTGTAGCTTCAGGATTTGAGTCACAATTCACTTTCAATGGAAATGTCTCATCATAGGCTCACTTATTTCATCTCTGATATATTTGAAAGGGAAATCAAACAACAATATATGTTCAGTTAAGGACTTGGTGTGTCACTCAGACCTCTTCCTGTGCTTTCCCTGATCTAAATCTGTCCTTTCCATCACTTTATAGAGAGAAGAGTTGAAAATGGCTCTTCTTTGAATAAAAATCCATCAAGGTTTGTGGAGATTATATTACAATGAATGAGGTGGATTAGGGTCATCTCTTCACTCTTTTAGGACAATTAGATCCTGACTGGGTTGCTATGCAGCCAGTTCATTCTATATTATGCCTAAATACTTATTATCTTTTCTTACAATTTGTTTTTAGTTTTATAGATTTTTAGTTTAGTTTTAGATTGTCATTCATTTGATTCCCCAAAACAGCCTGATTAAGAATACTATATCATGGACTGATATCATACTACCATAATAGAAATCCAAGGTAATCAATAATAATCAGTCTTTCTCTCTATGCACTTTCAATAGTCGACTTCTAATGATTCTAATCCTTATATCTGACCCTTTCCTTTTTGCTTCCTTTGCAATCACTTCAGTGTGAACTTTTATTTTACTAGCCTTAAATAATGGGGGCAAAGGGGGTGGGTGGTGGGGTAGAAAAAACTCGATTTGCTTCTTGTCATACCTAACTAACTTTCCCTAATTAATTTACATTTTATCCTTAGTCATGGGTCTGATCATGTCAATATCCTGTTCAAAGTTTGCCAGTGGCTCCTTAATTAGCTCTAGGATCATAAACATAAACTCATCTGTTTCTTCTTTAAATCTCTATGTAATCTGGTCTCAACCTCGTTTTCCAAATTTAATATGCATTAGCCTTTTCCATGATGTTTTTGCAAACTGCTCCTCACAAACAACATTTCATCTCTCCTTGTCCCCATCATTCTTCATCTTCTCTATTAGAAATCCCTCCGCGCTTCACTATTGCATGTAAAGAAAGCAAAACTTATGTCATTATTCAAGATAATTTTCTATCTAGTTTCATTGTAACTTCATAGTGAAACTCTTAATACTTTCAGGTACCTTCAAGCTTTACATAAATTGTGAATAACTCTGCACTCTCTGAGGATGAAGGGGAGAGTGATTGCCCAATATCTTACTTGATTTCAAATCATGAGCATGTCTTGCCTAAACAAGTAGGTGCTTGGCTGAGCGCCTCTTCCCTTTGGTACAGGACTTTGTGAAGCCTGAAACAACTTAAATCATTTGTGATCATAGTGTCAGTGAGCCTGCATCCCCTTCTGAGAAATCAGGTTCTCCAAAATTGATCCCGAGCAAACAGCAATGGCTGAATTCAGAGGTACAAAGCAGGGAATGGTGGGGACTCTGACCGTCTCTGAGTACTTGAAGCACTAGCTGCCTCTAGAAGAGGCTATAATTGTATAAATGACATATCTTGAATTAGCTTGCAAACACTTTAAGGATAGATGCTTCTCTTCTTTTTTTCATCTTTTTCTTTTCCTCTTCCTGTAGAGGGCTGAAACTTGAATTCAATGCACTGAGGTCAGGATTGCTGAGCACTTGAGGCTAACTACTGATTGGACGATACTCTATGGGTATATGCTTGGAAAATGATTGTCAGGAGAAAAGGCTTCACACTGGTGTATGAAATACTAGCAAAACCCTTTATCTACTATTCAAAAAAATTAACACTATACTACACAGATATACAGTTATACTTGTATATAAAGGCCATTGCCATAACAAGAATCACAAGAGGAAAGCCACTATCTGTACTGGCACAATGATTGGTGTATAGAGGATTGTAGGAGGGACTAGGGGGTGGAGTAAAGCTAATCAGGGACACACTCTCAGTGGGAGATGAGGGAAGGTGGTAACGGAGAATCTACTTCCATCCTGTTCAATCCTGCACCTAAGACCAAGAATAAAGATTGAGGACTTTTGCTTATCCTGACTCCGGCTGATTTTGGGGTGTCCTGGGTGCTATCATGGTCATTACATCTTCCTCCTCTTCCTCTTCTTCTTTTCCTTTTTCTCCTTCTACTTCTCTATCTCCTTCTCTTCTTTCCTCTTCAAGCCTAGAATAGTAACTTCATATATCAGCTTAGATTAGTGGATAGATTAATGGACCACAAGTCAGTAAAATTTAAAGTCTAATTCATTTTTCTTACACTTGAGAGTTTTTTGGTCATAGTTAAGTAATTAAAATTACTAGCTGTGTGACCCTGGGCAAGTCACTTTTTTTTCTCTGTTACTCATCTGTAAAATGAGTTGGAGAAGAAAATGGCAAACCACTCCAATATCTTTGCCAAGAAAACCCAAAAGTGGGGTCATGGAGAATTGGACATGATTGAAAAGTTTGAGCAAGAGCAACAATAACAAAATTCATTCAGGCAGATTGTTAAATTAATTACCAAATGGATAATAATATGCTTTTATACCCCTGGACTTTCTGTTTTTCATGTAACAGATTGGAATGTCAAAAAATATTAAATATAGTATGAATATTTTATATAATCCATAAAAACATAATTATCCCAGTTTTGAAGGGATCACCAATGTTCTTATACTTTGACATAAGAAGAGGTTTACCAATAAATATTTGATGTAATTTTCTAAAGTTTTGAAGAAACTAAATTGTTCTCTAATGTTGCTTCTTCCATGATGTTGTTTGATGCCTTATTTGGGTATTTTCTTTAAGCTCTACTTTCCTCTTGTGATTCTTATTATGGCAATAGCCTTTATATACAAGTATAGCTGTATATGTGTGTAATATAGTGTTAAATTTTTTGAATAGTAAAGGGTTTTGCTAGTATTTCATGCACCAGAGTGAAGCCTTTTCTCCTGACAATCATAGATCTTATCTATTTTTATCCATTTCTATTTTTTCAGAGGATTAGAGTTTGCCACCTTTGTTACTGTAACTATTCAGCTGTTATTATATTAATGTACACATTTTTTCTTGTTTGCTCCAACCTGTTTTTGTTGTTTTTTGAACTTCTTGCAAACCGTGTTTTTTGTTTTGTTTTTCTGTATTTTTTGAACTTCTTGCAAACATATAAAAGACCAGCACTTTTCCATAACCCCTCTTCTTTGTTTATTTTGTTCCCACTTTCTTTACTTCTCAAGACTATATAGAAAAAAATTCATTGCTATTGTATTTTTTATTTTATTCTTTACATTGCTTTGATTCATATCACTGTAAACTTTTGACATTAGCTTTTAGTTTCCAAGGGAAACGGATATTTCTTACATGCTTTTCCTTATCAGTTTCTTTTTCCATTTAAAAAATTCTATTTGACTTCTGTCCATAAGGATATGCCTTAATTACTTTATCTTCCTTCTGGGGCTCTTTATGGCAGTGGTCTTCTTATGTACTACTCTGTGCAGAAGTGCTGTTGTACTTTCTGTCAAATATAAATAAAAAATATATTCATTCATGATAGTTAAAGCAAATATTAGGTTTTTTTACATTATTATTTTGGTATAATTATGTGCTACTTTGTGTTCCTCCTGTTTAAATATTCCCATTTCCTTTGCAAAATTGTTGAATCTTTGGTGTTGTGTTGTTTTTATCATCAGCTTTGTTATTAAATATAAATTTTGGACTTTACATTGATTGAAGCCCTTCAATGATTTGAAGTTCTTTAATGGCTTTTTCAATCCAACTATTATTTCCTCAAATGTAGGCTTACAGATGTAGCTCTTGTTTACACTGGTCTTACACTGGTCATGCACTGGTATGGATTGTTGCTACTGAGGGTACTGTTGAGAGAGAAGAGGATGAACTCCTCCTGCTTAGTTGATGAGATATTTGTAATTTTGCTGAAAGATATTGCTGGGACATAATAAAAATATTTATGCATTGAATTCCTTCAACAGACGCCACTGTTTTGCCCACTTTTGTGGTGAGCACCATCTTCACGAGAATATATACAGCACTGATATTTCTAATTTGTTCCAGTCTATCTTCTTTTCTTATATTTTTAAGCCACAAAAGGGGTACCATGTCTTCTCTTATCTCCTCTATCAAGGTAATCAGCATGATAGTTTCAGGAAAGAACAAACTTCAGACTTATATTACTACATGTATTTCTTTTATTCTAAGTAACAGTTATAGGACATTAACTGAGGTATTCTCTAAATTAAAGATATTAGTTTCTGTAACTTATCAGAATTACTACCAGACCAGCAATAACTACTGTATTTGTCTGAGGACAAATATAGCACCTAATGTCCTGTTTGACATTTCCCTACTTTGCTGTCATATGCCTTCATCTACCATTCTCATGGTATAGACAATGAGTTGGGATGTTAATACTATAATCATTGTTATTTTCATTCTCTTTCCCATATCAAGTTCCATCAATGAATCCTAGTTCTTTGTCTGTATATATCAGGGTTCTGGTCTCTGCTTTCTAAAAGGAAAACTTTAGGATCTTACAGATAATCCCTGTAGATGTTATAATGTGAGAAGTCTATTTTGAACCTCTTCAAGTATCTGAAGGCATATATCCGAATTGTCCCCTCTGGGAGATAACACTTTAAACCAAAGAAGTGACTCTAACAGTGGCAACTTCAGTCTGTATGGGAACTTTCTGGGAGAATTACCCGTTTACTTTGTTTAGTCAGCTTAGTCATGTCCAACTCTCCATGATACCATTTAGGGTTTTTTTTGGCAAAGATAACTAAATGGTTTGCTATTTCCTTCTTCAGCTTGTTTAACAGATAAGAAACTAAGAAACAGGATTAAGTGACTTGCCCAAGGTCACACAGCTAGTAAGGGTGTGAGAATGGATTTGAATTCAAGAAGATGAATCTTCCTGATTCCAAGCCTTGTACTCTCTCCATGGCACCATCCAGCTTCATTTTGTTCTTTTGAAAGTAAACTAACAAGAGCTAATACAGTATGTTTGAAGAATCAATGCTGGACATGAGAACTATTATTATTATTATTATTATTATTTTAAATAAAAGTTTCTTTTCTTAACCTAGTTATCTATTTCTAATATCCAGATTTATTCTCTACTGCATCATAAGTCATGAGAACTTGCCTACACTTCAGTCTTTTATTGTGTAGGAATAATTCCAAAGGACAATAAATTGTCTCCTTCAGTCTAAAATTTTATCCTCAAACGTATTAGTTTAAATGAATTTCCTTAATGTCCCTTAACATTTGAACATATAGGGAAAAGAGTTTTGATCTTAATAGTATGGGGGTCTCTTGATGTAGAGACTCTCTATTGATATGGAAAATCCAGGACCTATTTTTAATAAAATATCTAGCAGGGGTCCTCAAACTATTGCCTGTGGGCCAGATGCAGCAGCTGAGGACTTTTAACCCCCTCACCCAGGGCTATGAAGTTTCTTTATTTAAAGGCCCACAAAACAAAGTTTTTGTTTTTATTATAGTCTGGCCCTCCAATAATCTGAGGGACAGTGAACTGGTTCCCCTATTTAAAAAGTTTGAGGACCCCTGATCTAGAGAATTGTCTGAATTATCTAGGGAGTTGTAGGATCATAGAAATTCAGCAACTGAGACTCAGAAAAATTGTGACTTGCCCAGGTTCACAAACCTAGTAAATATCACAGGCAGATTTTGAATCCAGTTCTTTCTAACATTAATGTTAGACATTACTGAGAGGTGCCATACTGAGAGGTGAAGTGATTTTCCCAGAAACACAACATTAGTGTTGGGGGTAGAGGGTGGTAGTGGCTTAAATCCAGTTCTTCCTGATCCAAAGCTTAGCATTCCATCTATTATGCCATATTGCCTCTGGCATTGAAGTTTAGTGGCCTTTAAACATGTGTCTGAAACAATTTTATTTTGTATTAAACAGAGGCATCTTGACATAATGAATAGGGAGCTGACTTTGAAACCATTAAGGACAGGTAGGTTTCAAACACCATTTCTGACCTATACTGACGGTGTGAAGCTGGGGTAATATTTTTTTTTCACTTCTCAGTGATCTATGCAACTCACTAACACTCTAGGAAGATGTTGATGTGAATTGGTAGTGATAGCATTCTCATCTGGGAGTTCCTTACACTAATGAAATCACAGGTGACTTGTGCTAAAAATAATCAGCTATAGTGTTTGACTCCTTAGCTCTTCCTATGAGGCTTTCATGCTGTATCAATATTTTAGAAGTGCTGAATTTAGGGTCTGATGCCCAAATCACCCCACTCCCTTTTTGTTCACCTTTGGGCTTTATTTCCTGCCTCATTTCTCCTGATCTTGGCGACAAAGAGATGAACAGCCATGTGATACCTACTAAAGACTGTAGTATCTTCCAAATGTGACCATGCCCCTTTGTCAGGTGTTAAGGCCTACATGGAAGTGTTTTTTAAAGGAAAAATCAATTTCCATATGTCCTCCCAAGTGAGGATCTATTGAACCCAGAAATCCATCAGAATTTATTTTTTTGTACTTACACGGTGTTAAACTTTAGATCAGCAGTGTGATAAACTTTGTCCAAGAGGAAGAGGGAAAATGAAGCACTTCAGGGGTAGGAAAACACAGCCAGAACCATGTACTGTTATCTCTTTTAATTTTCCACCTCATTAACATCTCCAGTAGGGAGATGCTGAGCTTGCACAAGTTGGACTTCTTTGTTGTTAACTGTTTTGCTGCAAGTCATTGCTGCTCTTCTGATGTAATTGTCAGTAGAAACACACACACACCAGCTCAAAACATTTTCAAAATAATTAAATGCAAGAATATGGCAGACATTTATATTTTTGTTGGAAATTCAAAGGGAAAATCACTTATTCATTTCAATTTAGCACATGTGTATTAAATAACTATGTATAAGACATCATGTATAAGATACTGGGTGGCCCAAAACAAAACAAAACAAAAAAAAGAAATAAAGAAAGAAAAGAAAAAAAAAAAAAAGAAAATAGTCCCAGTCCTCAAAATACTTATATTCTATACTTTTGTTAGATACATATAATAGTTACACAGCTAAATATCAAGTATATATGAAACAATGCCAAAAAAAAGAGAGACCGGAAAGAATAACACAGTTGGAGACAAGTTGAGGAGGTGTGAAAATGTAAGGAATTAAAAACTAATCAAAATCATTAAAAAATAATTTGTGCATGTATTGTATAAGTGTGACCCAATAATGTACATATGAGCAGACCAGACTAGGAATAAAATTCAAAAGAAGATAGAAAAAAAAAGTATTAAAAGCTAAGAGACTCAGCCATTTTCCAAAAAAGCAGTCTGTAATTAAAGCCCAGAATCTGGCAAAATCTAGTTCATAGAGAACCCTTTCTGAGGTCTTGAAATATATGAATGCTTTCTAATGATCTTCTGATCAATTTCCTAAATGGATGATAACTTGCCAAAAGTCTTACAGAAATCTTTAACTTTGATAACTGAAAACTACACTGAGACACTAAGGTGTTTGTAACATCATGCATATGTATTTCTCTGTGCACACATGTATGTAATGTGCATAAGTATTAAGCATACGTATATGTTTTATTGCATACATGCATGTGAGTGATATAGCTTTATGGTTTCACCAATGTAGAATTGCTTCCAGTATGAAAATTCCCTCCAATAATAAAGGTCATCAACTACTCTGAAACCTATAATAACATTTGTGAGGGAAACTGAGGGGTTAAGTGATTTCACATGGTTCTACTGCAATTTGCTCTAGAAACAATATGGCACTAGCAATTAAAGGTCCTGGAAAAGACCTCCTACAGAAAGTGGGAAATTCAGGAAAACTAATGTGGGAATGAGGAAGAATTTCCCAACCATGGGGGAATGAGCCGGCATAAAGACAGAAAGATGGGAAATAATGTGTATGTATGCAGAATGTAGACCAAGTAGGAAAGAACATTAAATTCCAAACAGCAGATTGCATATTTGATCCTAAGGTAAGAGGAAGTCACTGGAGTTTGTTGGTTACAGGAGAACATGGTCAGAATTACACTTTAGAAAAAAATGGCTTTATGAGCTGTGTGGAGGATGGATTGGAGTGGGAAGAAACTTAAGTCCAAGGGCAACAATTGGTAAGCTATTGTAGTAGTCTAGGCTCAAGGTAATAAAGACCTGAGCTATGGAAGTAGCTGTTGAGAGGAGTCAAAGGAGAGAAATGTCGTGGGGTTGACCATGTCAAGATTTGGTCACAGAATGGGCTGTGGATGTGTGGGATGGAGAATCAGGAGTTGAGAATGGTACTAAAGATATGATCTGGGATAATAGGGAGCATGGGGTAATAATCCCTGATAGATGTCCAGTATCTCATGGGGACCACATGCTTATCAAGATAAGCCTTCTTAGCCTGTAACTACCCTTTCTACATATATTGAGGAAACTTTTAAGATCTTAGTACTGGAATTGTTTTCACTCTAAGAAGAAGAAAAGTTTTATATATTCTTTGCTTGGACCACCCTTCTCACCCCCTTTTATCCAATAGGAAAATGCTTTAATCACCTAAAGACCATTAATAGCCTGCAATAGACTTATTATTTATGTGCCTAAATAGCCACATTAAGACATGAGCTACAGTTTCTCCTTTCCCCAGTGATATTTTGTACCTGGGAAAGCTTTTTGTCTGCACACTTTGCCATAATATTATTTTATTTTTTCTTAGCATCTTATTAGCATAATCCTCTAAATCTGGATAAATGAAAGTGAATTATTTTCCTTGCTAAAATGACAGGCTGAGATGCTGTGTCACTTTGCAAGAGGATGATAAATCAGCACACAGGCTTTGCTCATATTTGTCAGCTTATCCAAAGTCACTTTCCTGACATAAAATTCATGCAGCTCATGGATAATTTTTCTGTTGATTTTTCGGGTCTGAAACCTTAATCAACTGAACATACTTAAACCTTAGCCAACTGAATGCACTTAAAATATTTAGCCAAGTGCTTAACTGTGACTGTACTGGGGGCTGTAAGATGGCACTGGACATATTTACTATTGTAGTAATTACAAAAAGAAGAAGAGATGGTGTTTAAACATTCACTATGGGAGGAATTAAAGGCTGTTACCTTTTTTAAGAGAGGAATTTTAAAATTCCCCAGATTCCTGAAATCATAATCCCAAATTGGGGAATTGGGTTTATTTTCTTTGTCCATATCACAAATAGCTGTTCAGCTCATTCAGTCTTGATATCTTTGCCTCTGTCTTTCTGCTTTGCTCTCTCTCATACATAATCACAATAAAATATACATTTCAATACTTTCATATTAGAGAAGTGCTGTCAGAGGAATGTTCTGTATTGCAAAGGACTGTTTTTTTTCCCCTTTTCTTTTTAGATTTGGTCTACCTATTTTGCCCAGGCTGGGAATTCCAATAGCCATCCACCAGCCCAATTTCTTTGCTAATTGGAAGAAAGAAATTTTGACTTTGTCGGTCCTATTTCTGGCCAATTTAATCCTATTCAGGCAGTTTGGTGGTTCTCGCCTCCTGGACACTCATCCTATTGATGTCAGACTTAGTGTATTCACCATCAGCTTGGCCCATTATAATTTAAGACAACCGCTGTCCTCAACTCTTGCCCCCTCCTTGAGCAGAAATTTTATAAATGAACCATCATGTACAAACCAGAGGACTCTTCCATTTTTAAAGCCTACAACTTCTTAATACTTACATAACAGTATTGAGAAACAGCACAAATCACAGTTGGGCTGTAAATCTTTCATGAGCTCTGACCTCCAACTTAGAGTGAATCAATGTTCTGCTTATTTCTAAGATATTTTTTTTCTATTCTAAATTCTATGATCCTTTTTAGACATTTCATCATTTCTCAAACATTTGGTAATAAAATAAGTCATTTTCTGCCTGTCCTTCAAGGTTCACCATCCTTGTTCTTAATTCCATACTCTCCTCATTGTACTTACTTCCGATGCATCTCACCAAACAGATTTTCAATTCCAGCAGGTATAGCTATTTGCTCTTCCCATGTATGATTATATGGTCTTCATCCTTGAAACTTTCCAATGTGATGGCATACTGAAGCCAATCCTTCCTTTCACACAAATCATGTGTAGCCTCACATCAATGGAAATTCTCATTAGTCCTATTGCTAATTTTGGTTAGTTCTTCATTCCAACACTTATTAGTAAATTCCCTGGCTTTAAAGGTCTTCAAGTTAAGACTAAATGAAAACTTGTGAAAAGTGTTGTGGAGAGTTTTATGCTTTAGGCAAGGATAGCACTAGATTTTTCCACTGGGTCACAGATTGAGGTAATGTAGTTCAGTCCCCTCATTTTGAGGGTTCAGAGAGCTTGAGAGACTTCCCAAAGGTCACATAGGTATATAGTAGCTGAGGCAGAATAGGAACCCAGGTCCTCTAACTCTACAGTGACTTAATTTTCCACTGTACTAGTGTCATATCCTAAGGGATCTCGCATATTTCAAACAACTCTGGAATTCCAAAATTAAACTTTCTTTGGTCATTTTCAGGTGTGTCCAACTCTTTGTAACCCCATTTGGGGTTTTCTTGACAAAGATATTGGAATGACTTGCCATTTCCTTCTCCAGCTCATTTTATAGATGAGGAAACTGAGGCAAATAGGGTTAAATGACTACCCCAGGTTTGTATAGCTAATAAGTGTCTGAGTCTGGATTGAAATTCAGGAAGATAAGTCTTCCTGATTCCAAGCCCAAGACACCAAGCTGCCCATAATTAACCTATATTTACTGTATCTATATTATTGTGCATGTTGATTTTTAGTTCCTTTTAGGTCTGAGTATATTATGCATCCGAAGTAATTAGCTTTTAAAGGTTATAGGAACAGCATGTTTTTAAAATATCTGTCTTTACCCTACCTCATTCCAATCTTTCTGCTACTTCCAACCTTAGACTGCTAACAATAGTAGTCATAATAAAAGGGCACACTCAATAAAGTTTGCTATCTGACAGTCAGATAGATTGTTTGGGTCTTCTGAACTTATCTGAGGGAAGACAATAATATTGTAAACTGTAAATCAGATGATTACAACAAAAGCTAGGGGAAAGAGAATTCTGTTGTTTCAGAAGGTCTAGATTCAATTCCCAGTTCTGATACTTTCTAGTCATTTGACCTTTGGAAAAAAATTACTTTACATCATGGAATTTTATTTGTTTTGGATAGAATACTTGAATTTATTCACTCAGTGTCTTCCTGTATGTGTGTGTGTGTGTGTGTGTGTGTAAGGAGTTTTAGAACCTATGACCACTAAGTAGAAAATCTCTCATCCTTTTCTTTGATTCTTCCCCTTTCTCATTTTTACCTCTCTTTTACTTTTTCTTATTTTTATAATCATAATAATTTTCAAGTGATAGGCACTAAGCCATTGTTGAAGAGGGGCAACATCTGGGTAGCGTTAAAGCCAAGCAACCAATATACACTGGTTCTATATAGAGAAAATGATGAATGGAGAGAGTTTCTTTCCTGGGAATTAGTTCCCAATACTAATGAAATTACAGGAGTTGTACCTCCCATCCCCCATAGTTCACTTGTGTGCACCCATGCACACATATACACATACAGACAAATTCACCAGTGTAATCCTATTATCCTCTTTAGACCGTTGAGATGGGTTTCATTATTCAGTGTCATCCTGCCACAATTCTACCTTATTCTTTCTTTTGCTGTTGAACCGCCAAATGCTCACAATGCACATCTCTAGAGACAAATCTCCATACAATAGTATATGATGGTTGTTTTTTTAGCAGTAACATATGCTTCCTATATTTCCAGTACTGTTTAATTCAGCATTTTGCATGAGGTTTGGGTTAATGCTTTAGCTTATTTTTGCTACTGATTATTTTTTAACCTTAGAGAATATATATCTAATCCAGCTGAGGACAGAATGATTGGAGTTGGAAGAAAGAGGAGGGAGGGAAAGTTACCCATAACAGTCTATATGAAATAAATCTGGTAATGCAATTCCCAATGGACTGTAAAAATCTGTTATTAGTTAATTATCAAGACACTTCTTCTGAGCTATATTAAATTATCCCATTTGTCTTCTGATTATTATTCCAGTGTCATGTAAAATTATAAAATGGGTGAAGAATGCCCTGCTACATACTAATTTTCTAACATTAGTAATTCTACTAATGATGAAGTTGAGGTTTTGCTCACCCAATTGTAAATAATTCATCCCTGACATTTGTACTTGTCATTCCTTTGTTTCACTAGCAGCTGTATGTTTTGATATTAGAGTCATATGTTTACTTTATTCATTATATTTTATCATGACTCTGTTCCCAGTTAGCCCCGTAGGTTAGCGGGTGCTAATAATGAATTCAAGACTATGAATCTGAGGGTCAGTTATTTTTATTTGCCTCTATAGCCACAGATTATTTTCCTAACCTTTGTAAGCCAATTCACAAAGATGTGTCATCCATCACAAAAGAGATGAGGGGATGAAGGAGAATTCAATCACTCAACCAACAAATATTTAATGAACATCTATTATTTGTAAGGCATTGTATAGAATATAACATGAAAGACATGGCCCTGTCCCCTCTTAGAGTTCACAATATAGTTAGGGAGATGAAGTGTAGACATGAAATATTAATTATCACAGGCCAGCATACGATAACTACAATGGAGAATACAGACAATGAATGGGGCATTGTATCACAGTTCATCAGATACAATATTTGAAAATAAAGGTGATCTTTGGAATCATTTAACCTAACTCCCTCACTTTACAGAAAGGAAAAAAAAAAAGAAAAGGGAAAAAAAAAAACACCACCACCTAAGGTCTGTAAAAGATAAGACAGCTTGCCTATGGTTGGAGAAGCATCACAGAATCTCAGAAATGAAGGAGACTTCAGAGTTTTTCTTTTACATGGAGTAATCCCTTCTATAAAATTTCCAACAAATAGTTATTTAATTTTCTACATACAGATTGTTCTCCTTCACTAGAATGGAAGTTTCTTGAAGACAGAGACTTTCTGTTTTATATTTGTGAGACCAACATAGAAAATCATGGCTAACATACAGTAGATGCTTAATAAGTATATGGTAATTTGAACTGAAGAAGTTCCAATTATCGCTATGTTAAATCACTGTGTTAAATGTGTTTTGCCACACATTGCTTGAAAAGACCTGTGGTCTTTTTATTTTATTCCCAGAGCTATCTCTACTGTCCTATGAAAGTAGCAAAAATAGTCTTAGAAAAATGTGCCTTATTAATAGTGATCAATGGTGTTTATCCTATATATAAGAAATAGCATGGCTAAGACACTTCATCCATTAAACTAGTTGAAACTACCATTTTCCAACCCATTCTTTACATAGCTGCCAAATTGATATTTACAAATAATTGTAAAAATTGTGCTCTACAAAACACAGGTCACATAATGCTACTCCTACTCAAGAATTCCTACTTTATTTCAAAACCCATATCAATAAGCAAGTCCTCCATATAGTCTATTCTGATCTTTTCCTTCCTCACTCTCTCCCAGGTATTTAGGTATCTCCATAGAAATTACTTTGTAAATTTATTTTTCATTTAATTTTCTCTGTATATAGTATTTCTCTTTACCAAGATGGGAGTTCTTTAAAGACAGGGACTGTTTCATTTTTTTTTTCTTCTTCTGATAAGAATCTAACACAGTGCCTAGTATAGGATAGGTATTTAATGAGTGTCTTTTGGATTAAACTGAAGAACATCTGGAGTATAAAATGCAAATTCCTCTGGCATTTAGAACTACTTAAAGTCTGGCTCCAATCTAGATTGGGTTTACAATGCTACCCTTCACATGCTTTATGTTCTGGCTAAAATGATCCTGGCTGCTTCCTGGACATGATATTCCACAGACCTACCTCTGTCCCTTTTGTCCCGGCTACCTCCTATACTTGGAAAAGAAAACTTGTCACTTCTGGCTCTTGGAGTGTCTAGATCCCTAAGAAGTTCAGCTGTAGTGTAACCTGAAGCCTGTTTTGATGATTCCAGCCTTTAGCATCCTTTCTTGTCTCAAGATCTTCCCTTTTACTTATTGTTCTTATCTGTGTACAAAGTGTTTACTACAATACACAGACTCTTAGAGGGCAGGATTTAATTACTTCCCCACCCTCCAAAATACTCCCAGGATTTAGCACAGTGAATTGTAGATATGTATTTCTTGATTTAATGTAGTTGAATATCTTAAAAATTCCATTTCAATTTTTGTTTCTGCTTCTGAGATCTAGCATTTCAAAGACTGGATATAGAATCTTTAAGCAATTAAATCAGTGCTTTTAACTGAAAAGGTAGAGTATAAGACACTTTCTAGAATAAAAGTGAAGATTGTTCCCTTCAATTTTATATACATTAACAATCTGCAATAGCTGAAAGCTTTAAGTGGGAATAAGCCTATTTAGGCTGGCCCCGATTTAGATTTTATATCATAAAGAAACTGGTAGCAACTAGATGTCTTAGGAAGCTCCCTTTAAAAACTATCTGTTACAAGTTTCTAATTTTTTTTCTAGCAGTGGCTTTATCCAAAATCATGGATAGGATAAGTTCAAACACTTATCTTCACATATTCCATTAGAGATGCTCTTCCAAGATGACATTGAACAAATAATGACTTTTCTTTGAGTCAGGTCATTGACTAGAGTCAACTCTACCTAACTATATTATTTCACAGTCTTCACCTCTCCATTTTCCCTGCAAGGCCATGAAAGAAAGACAACAAAGTGGAACAATGGGTACTTGGAAATTAAGATTCAAGTGCAAATTCTGCCTAAGATGGGTGATCCTGTGGAAGTCATTTATTTAACGGCTCTCAGCCTCAGTTCAATAGTGTTGTTTTTTTAATTACTTATAAAATGGGGGTAATTGTAATTATCTGATGAATATATTGTGAGTTTTAAATGAGATAACATGTGTAAAGTACTTATAAACCTCAAAGCCCCATTTACACATTTGCTATTTTCTTATTTAAAACAAAATATCCCTTCCTTTTCTTGATATGATGCCTCTTTTCAGAAATTTTTTTTCTTTTTATTGAATTAGGAAAATTTACTGTTGATCCACAATTTTCACAAGTACTCAGATAACCATTGATTATTCTGGCTCTGTTTTAGACTCAGGATCTTTTTGTGCCTTCCAAACAGAAGGAAGGCCACATTTACATTGGGAATATCCCTACACAACCATTTTGTTTTCATAAGCCTGGACTAAACAGGGAACCATCTACCCACTAAAGTTCAGTTATGGTTTAAAATTCATCCAGGAAAACTGGGATTCATTAAAGCATTAGCCAACTAAAAGAAAATTGAAAGACTCAGCTTTTGGATGCTGTTAGCTTAAGCATTACTTATAGAACCACAGGCAAGGTAGGTTTGCAGAAAGTGTTATAGAACAAATACATATGTAATCAGTTGTGGTGAAGAAGGAAGGAATCGCTAGTGAGGGTCAAATTTTACTCAAATTCAACAATGTCCCAGTACATCCATCCTGACTATACCTCAGATCACTGGCAAAATGTTTCCTTTGATGATTCTATAGTTAATATTCCTCTAATAAGTATGTGTGAGATAAATGATCTGTACAATGATATATAGATAAATGGTCTATATAATATACAAAAATCTCCTTAAGGTTTATTTTTTGATATTAAATCATTTCAACTAAATTCAATTAAATCAAATCATTTCAAAAAGTACAACTGAAAAAGATGACAAAATTAAATAACTATTTAGGAATATCTTTTCCTGAAGTACAGAGAAATGAAAAAAAAAAAAAACAAAAGAAGGAACAAAGGAAGGAAAGGAGAAGAAAGGAAGGAAGGGAGAGAGGGAGGGAGGGAGGAAGGCAGGAAAAGAGAGAGGGAGGGAAAAAGAAGGAGGGAGGGAGAGAGAGAGAGAGAGAGAGAGAGAGAGAGAGAGAGAGAGAAGGAGGGGAAGAAGGAGGAGGGGGGGGAAGGCAGAGTTTCATTAATTTGTAGTTGATGAATCTATAGTGCATCTATAGTTGGAGAGACAGAAGGACCTTCTGATAGAAACAGGAGAGACAGACAGACAGGCAGAATCATAAAGGAAGAGGCAGAAGATTCAAAGCCCTTCATATTATCAGGAATGAATGTGAGACAGAGAAAATAAGTAACTATACTAAATTTTCATAGATAATCTAAGATGAGACTTGAAATCTAGACTCTGGCTCATACTTTACCACTTTATCTAGCATATGGAAACATAAAAAAGAGGCAGGCAGCATGGTGTACTTGATTAAGAATTGGCCATGAATTCAGGATGAATTGACATTTTCTGTTCATTTATTCAATTGTGTCAGACTTTATGATCCCATTTGGAATTTTATTGGCAAGGATAATGGAGTGCTTTGACATTTCTCTCTTGAGTTCATGTAACAGCTGAAGAAACTGAAGCAAAGTTAAATGACTTGCCTAGGATCACACAGCTAGTAAGTATCCAAGATTGAATTTGGGTCTTCTTAATGCCAGTCCCAGTCCCAGTTCTCTAGTCACTGAATCACCATGGACCATCACTTAATCTCTCAGTGCCTGAGAGACCCTCAGAGCTCTCTATCTGGCTCTGAAGATGTGTATCAATAGGGCCAATTTATATACCACAGAATTCTGGACTGGATCCACATCTATGTTTATGTGGGTACATGTTTGTTTTTCTACAAATTATTTTTGTGTACATTCCTTACTTAAGGCCTACTTACACTTTGATGATTTTAAGATCATTTGTTTGGATAAACTCAGTTAATCTGAAAGAATGTGCTTTTTTTTTTTCTCCCTAGAATTTCCAGGGTAAGAAATAAACAACATCAAAAGATGGGAATTGAAAGTTGATAAAGTCTCTTGCTATTGAGCACAATGATCAATGTTCAGGAAGATTCTGGAAACAAATGTCAATGTCAGAGCAACTTATCAGCAAAGTTTGTATAAATGATAAGGCTGGTATCAAGATCACTGCTGATTAAAACTTGTGGGAGAGTTCATGGAAGTCAGCATTCTGTCCTCTATGACCCTTTGCTATTAGAGATGCACTGTCTGTTGATATAATTCTTTTTCAACAGTGACCTTGATATCTAGCTATATTACCAATGGTTTCAGGTCTGAGTCTGAGCAATATTTCCTTTGCTGCTGATGGATGGCCTAAAGCCAGCTCCCTGGCATTTTATTCAAAACTGTTAGTTTGAGGAAATTCAAAATTACTGGCACATGTCAAAAGTCAATAGATGACAACTTGTCATCTGATGTGGATTCTCCTTTGCACTAATAGGGAAAATAATAATAATAATAAAATAATAATAAAGAGTCATGTGATTAAAGTTGATTCAAGTTAAATTTAATATATGGGACCTGTTTGTATAGCTTTTGTGTTATTTACATTAGATATGTAAAGAACAGGAAAACTTTTTTATCTATCATCCAATTAATATATCTATATGTCTATTTTTATATGACTATCCACAACTATCCATATCTATCACATATAGTATATATCAGGTGAAGGATTTATTAAAATTATCGATTTATTAGATAATTTAATAATAAACAGGATTTATTAAGCCTCTACTATATGGCAGGTACTGTGCTAAGCCCTTTTCAAATTTTATTTCAGTTTATCCTCACAAAAATCCTAGATGGTGAGTGCTATGATTATCTCCATTTTATAATTGAGAAAACTGAGCTAGACAGAGATGAAGCAATTTGCTTAGGATCACACAGCTAAGTATTTAAAGCAGTATTCAAACTCATCTTTTCCTGACTCCAGACTCACTGACCTATTCACGTTACCATCATGCTTCTTTTTAATGGATAGGTAGGGAGAACTGGATCTGGAAGAGATATCAGAAATAGTGAAGTCTCTGTGAAAAAACTGAAGCCCCTAAGGATTAACTGATGATCTAGCAATGGGTGGCTAATAAGTAGCATTGTTAGGATTGGAAACCAGGTTCTCCAATTTTTCCACTGCCCCATGATGAAGCCTGAACCTGTCTCCTGGGAACCAACATTGTTTCAAAATCCAAAGTCTAAGGATCATGAAAGGAAAAGGAAGGCTAATATTTTGAAGGCAAAATAAAGGGGAAAAAGAAAATACCCATACTAAGATTATATGATAAGGAAAAAGTCACTGCTTCCAATTTACTTCTGTTACTTTAGTAGGGCTCAAAATTTAATAAGGATTTTTAAAGAACCGATACCTTTTTTTTTTCAGAAAAAAAAACTGCTAAATTCTCTAACCTGGGTACCTTAAAGTTGAAAAACTCTAATATTTGAGGGATTTAAAAAGAATTTTTAAGAAATGTGATTCTTTGAGATAATTCTTTTCTGACAAAATATGGACAAAAATTTAAATGAAAAAATAGGATTCTTGGTATGATAAGTATGTAAGTCCTATAAAAATATGAGTCATTATTGTATTTGATGGGTATGGTCAATTTCTTTAGATCTGTCATGAGGTCACAAGGGTGATATGGGCTATGGAGGTTGTATTGTAGAGCTTTTTTTTTTAATATCATAGTTCTAGGACATCATCCATTGGCATGGAAAAAATTCTTTGAAGATAATTGTGTTCTTGTTCAGCAATTTTTATTTATGTGTGACTTTTTGTGACATTGTTTAGGATATTCTTGGCAAAGATACTGGGATGGTTTGCCACTTCATTCTACATCTCATTTTATAGATGACGAAACTGAGACAAACAGGGTTAAGTGATCTGTTCAAGGTCACAAAGCTAGGAAGTATTAAGGCCAGGTTTCAACTTCAGAAGATGAGTCTTCCTTACTCTAGGCCTGACATTACATCCAATGTGCCATCTACCTGTTTTTGAAGAAAAGGGGATTTTGCTAACAAAGTTGATAGCATAATTTTGAAGTGATTCCATCTTATTTTAAGGTAAGGTTCATGACTCTTTTTTGAGGGTTTGCTGAAATCTATAAATATTTTCTCAAAATAATATTTCTTAAAATAAAATACATAAGATTACAAAGGCTTGAAAGGACCATTATTTCTTTACTATTGCTTGTTTTCTTCAACTCACAACATATTTAGGCCATTTATCTTTGCCCAAAAGAAAACAAAATGATCCCTTCCACTTCTACCCTACCTTCTTCCTCAATTGACCCCGAATTCCCTGAGAAAGCTTCCTGGCCATCTATGGGCATACAAAATATAAACCATATAGAGTTTAAGTGTAGTGTGCTTTCTAGAGCCCCCATTGCTAGGGTGCTAAAATGTACTGTCCAGACTAGCTCTCTGGAGGATCTTGGTTCCAGCCTGAGTCCTTAGTCTTAGTGGAGGAGTGATAAGGCGAGACTCATGTGAATGGTCAAAATATAGAGTCCATTTATTTCAACTTCTCTCAGCCCTAAATACCTTAGTACAGTTACATCACTACAGCACACTGAGCTTGTGCTAACTATAAGCACCCTGCTATTAATGTATAAATGCCTCTTTTACTGCAAATATCTCTGCTTCAAGTAGAACACAGGTTGTCACACACTACCCACCCCCTTCTTCTCAGGAAGGCTATGATGCACCAAGGAGAAATGAAAGCTCAACCAGTCATTGTCAGCAGGTTCCCTCTTGGGTCTAAAGGTCCTATACCTCACCAAGAAGTTCCCTCACTGTCTGTGGCTCTCTACATTTAAGCTTGTCAGATTTTGTGCTATTCTGAAGATCACACCAGTCACCATGTACTTCACCATATCCTTCCCTGATGAACAGACCCAATTCTATATGAAAGGACAAGTTCAAGAGCAACTAAGTGCTACTATATCTTTGTCAAATAGCTTTACTATATTATAGTGCAATAAACCTACTTGTTTTAACTATCCCATTACTTTTGAGTACCTCATATTATCTGAAAGTCCAATCTAAACTAAGAGTGGTAGCATTACAGCTGCATCTAACAAAAGAAAAACCAATTACATTGAAATGTTATTAATTAATTAAAAACAAAGAAAAACAAGTTTATAGATTCCATGTTAAGACTCTACTCTTTAAGATATTTTGTTTTATTCTCTCTCTCTCTCTCTCTCTCTCTCTCTCTCTCTCTCTCTCTCTCTTCTCTATCTCTTTTCCCCTTTCAATCTATTTACCTAACTATTGACAGATACATATATTAAGATATTAGATAGAGATGTTCATCCTTTATTTGAAGAGGACCAATGACATCACAGGGTGATGTCTTGACTTGAATGTGAATTGAAGTAAAGCAGAGTTACACAGTCATTAGCTTCAGTCTTCCTTCCTGAGTCCAGTGGCAGAATTAAAGTAAAGCAAGCAATGATCTGGGATGCAGTGGATGAATATTAGTAGTATCTTCAATGTTTGAATAAACTCTATGCATTGAACAGTATCTCTTTATCTAACATACTGGTTATTATAATATATTGTTGTCATTTGCCCATTCCACTGGGAGAAATCTTTACATATGTGTAGTACCTATTTCCTTTTTTTGGAGGAATGGAGCAGAACCTGAAAAATGTCCATTGCTTGAATGTCAGTTTATAAAAGCATTATATTTAGGGCTCATTTTAAAATTGAACATTTGAGAGATTTTCATTTAATTTCAGGACAAAGCATTGCTTAGGTGTAAAAACCATGCTTGAAAACACAGATTGGAAAGGCAAGACAAGTGAGAGACAACTTAAGAACAATGCTTCATTCTCACTCTAGTGACAATACTGAAAGCTAGAACCAGGCTGCTATGTTAATTTCTTCTGTGCTAGTGAATACTGCCTTTGAATTCTCACTACCTATATAAATATGTGACAGTGCAGTGGATAAAATGCTAGTTCTGGAATCAGGAGTTCAAATCTGACCTCAGATATGAGCTATATTACCCTTGCAAATGAACTGGAGAAAGAAATGGCAAACCACTTCAGTAGTGGCTTCACTTTTGACAAGAAAACCCCAAATGGGATCATAAAGAGCTGGTTATAACTGAAAATGATTAAACAACAAAAACAACAAATAAATATGAAGGATATGTGGTTTTTTGGTGGTGTAGAGAATTTTGTATTCCTCTAAAAATGTCCAAAAATCCATTTGTGAATGAGTAGATAAGTCCTAGAGGATAAATAACTTGCCCAGAATCACAGAACTACTCTCTCTGAAACAGGATTAGAATCCAAGTCTTCTTGAACTGAAGCCATCATTCCATTACATCACAATATCACTTACCTAAAAAAAAATGAAACTCTTTAATAAAGTGGACCTTAAAGTCAAGCAACTGTACAAAGCTTCTGTTCCTGATTCATACTTTACATGTTCTAACTAAATCTGTACTCTTTCCTCACCTCTATCTTGTGAGTTAAATTTGGCAAATTAACTTAAATTACTAAGCATTCCACTACAGTAATACTCTTTAGAATTGTAACTGCTTTATAACTTATCCATTAGAAGCGAGGAGAAAAACAAATTATGGCATTTTTATTCCAATAGTTATTAGCTAGTTGTTTCTAGTGGGAGCTCTATCCTGAGTACATCTTAATGTTCTTGCAATGGTTCATGAGCTTGCATTGAGATTTCTTCTAATTATCAAGCTTCTTGTCTCTTGGCTTGAACATGGTGTTCTCCCGGGCAGTGTTCATGGAAGAGGAGATATAATGAAATGAAAAAAGAAGTAATAATAACATAATTATCTGTGTTGTCCAGGAAAGACCAATTAAAGAGAAGAGATAAAATGAGCTGTACCAGAAATTATACATTTCCTTTCTCTGTTATGATGGTGTTATACAGTTCACTGCTCAAATTTAGCAATCTAGCTGATTATTTAAAGAAATATTTGTTAAAGAGTTCTATCATTCCTTGAAAAAAAGTGAAAGATAAGAATTATTGAGGTATAACCACCTTATGATAAATATATCCCACCTTCATTTTTTTTTTGGTTTTGTTCCTTGCTTTCAGACTTAAGTACCAAGGTGCTTCAACCTAGAACTTCCTTCAATGCCTGTAACATCTTGCCCTGAAACATTAAAATGTTTTAAGCAGGCGTATGAGAAGATATTAGTATATACATCTTGAAGTAGTATTATAGAAGGATAATGAGTTGGGAATGGGTTTGAGTAAATAAATTTATTGGATCAATCTTTGCATCATCATCATCATTATCATTATTATTATTACTTCCATTTGGGATTATAATTTCAGCTCATTAGAAAGTTCATTAATACGTAGATGTATGTTGCATATGGTCATTCTGTGTTGTTTAGATCCTATGGGGGATACAGAAGAAAGCACGTAACAAAGTACCAGCTCTCAAGGGGCTTAAAGTCTCTTGGCTGCAGATGAGGCAATTAAATAACAACACAATAAACAACGTAACTCATCTGCTTTAGTTTATAAGTGCTGTTGGAGTTCAGTAAGAAGTGTTCAGTGTGGGTTAGAGGATAGAACAGTTGGGATTTGAGCAGTAATATATTCACAGTCAAGGGTCATGTCTACAAACATGACTGCCAAACATTCCTGAAATACTATCCAAATCTAGCTTTCCATAAAACCAGTTGGCACAGCTGAGTTTATGGCAGTTGAATCCAAAGATATTGCCACAGTTGCACTTGTGTCTATAACATGAGCAGGGACTTTAATAACCACAGTCCTTTTCTTTGCCATTTCAGACTTATTAAGTGCCTACAGTGCATTAAATAATGGGGATGCATGAAAAAGCCAAAGATAGTCATTTCTTTCAAAGAGCAAACATAATTGGAGAGATAATATATGAATAACTATGTAAATATGTATGTATACATATATACATAATAGATATGTAATAGATATATGAGATAATCAGTGTAAGAAAGCATTAAAGGAAGGGGCTGGCAAAGGCATCTTGCAGAAGACAGGATTTTTCTGAGATTTTGAAGGGAGGTAGTATTCTTCTCATTTCGTTATTATATACCTGTATGGAAGATTTACTGAACCCAATGTGATAGGATTTCGTATGTATATGTCATTGTTGTTGCTGTTTGTACGTTGTTCTTGAAGAGAGCTATGACATCATATGTGACAGTTGCCCTATTAGATAAGGTACAGTTTCTCAAAAACTTCATTTTTCCTATCATCTCTTTCTTCTAAGGTTACAAGCTCTCTTCTTTCTACCCTGTTACTCTCAGGATTATTCTTGTTTGGATGTAGCTATTTATCTTAATTGAGTTATGTGTCTCAAAATAATCAGGAAATCAGTTTAATTCAATTAGATTCTGAAACCTAAATAGATCATAGTGTCATAGATTTAGAGCTGAAAGAGACTTGGAGAGACATTAAGCACAATCCTTTCATGTTAAATATAAGGAAATTGAAGGTAGGAAGAGCTATGAGTCTTTGTTGAAGATCATATAAGTCAAGGGAAAAATTAATGCTTGAGCCAAGATTCTTGAGTTTAAATTAATAAACTAAGCAATAAGCATTTAATAAGTGCTTTCTGTGTGCTAAGAACGTACTAAGTATTGAAGCTATCTAGACAAAAATGAAATTATCCCTGTCCTTAAGAAACTTTGATTTTAATGGAAGTGACAAGTGTTCAAAACCCATGACTGTGTGCCATAGTGCAGCAAGATTTCACATGAACAGTCTTGTCAACATTTACTCTTCCATCTCCAGAAAAGAATTCAGTTTCTTTATGTCTCTATATCATTTCTCTCTGCCTGTTTCTTCCTCTTTCTCTTCCTGTCTTCACTATTTCTGATTTATATGTATATAAATCTATCTATCATTTATCTATCCATCTACCTATTTATCCATCTGTTTGTCTATATATCTTTCATTTTCTATATAGCCCCTCCTCCCCACCACTGACACCTTCAACAATCTCTGATCTCAAATAGAATACATTCTATAAATACATATGTATCTATAGATATATAAGGATAAATACTAAATTACTTAAAGTAAATATAATGTTGGACTAGGGAGATACTTAAGAGGCATCATGAGCTACATTTTCAGGGAAACTAATGATTCAAAGCAGTCGAGAGGAGGGGAATGTTTCTTCCATGAAGAAGGACTGGCCTGAGCAAAGGTAAAATAAAAAAGAGGAGATGGGAGGCCAGTTTGGCTGAACATAGAGTGATTTCCTTACAGCTTATTTCTTATTCAATTGGCTCTCAGGTGTAACAATATCTGTTAAGTCATAGACATCCTGAATAAAGGTTCTGATAGACTGTGTGCTAACCCATGGCATGGGTGATCTATTGCCAAACTCATTTCTGCTCCAAGGATTGTGCCCCATCCCTAACAGTAGTGGTACTGTATTGTCATTAACCACAAACATGGATTTCTGTCAAAAGAAGGCAGAGTTTATATATGATCTTACATTTTGTCCTTTAAATATATCTAATGCATCAACACATCATTAAAATTTTATCCCACAGAATGAACTCATAATGGAGGGTTTTTTCCTTTGTTTTTTACAAATGATTTCCCTCTCATTCAGAAGACCTCTTTCTAGAGGTTTTCTCTCATTTGCCCAGTTCATAGATGACTTAATCTAAAGCTCTGCAGGTGAAATAAAATAAAATAATTTTCTATCCAAATCTATCTACCTGCACACATATATAATTATATATATATATATGTATATATAATTATTAAGAATTCACAGAGTGAGAATGAATTTTAGAACTCGTTTATTCTGACCTCATTTTACAGTGATGACAACTGAGACCTCAAGAAATTAAACAAATAGCCAAGCATCACCTGGTAAACCTCAGATTTGAAACCAGTCTTCTGACTCTATATAACATCGTTTCCTTGACCAAAGTCAATTCAGAATAGTTCTCAGAATCCTTCTTTTGTTTTTTATCTAGTCATCAAAAGAGTGTTTGTGGTCATCTCCAGTAGAATGCCATGTGTAACATATTCTTTCTCTCCCCCTCTCTCCCTCTCTCCCTCTCACCCTCTCTCCCTCTCCTTCCTTCTCTTTTCCTCTTCCTTTCCCTTTCCTTTTCCCTTTCCCTCTCCCTCCTTCCCTCCCTTTCCTCAAACACACACATTCAAAAAAGAAGAAATACAGTATTGACAATATGGTAGCTGACCTTAGAAGTCAGTATGCCATGAATTCAAGTTTCAACTCTGTCACTATTTGGTTGTGTGATCTTTGACAAGTAATTTGCATTGTCTGTGCCCCAGGCATAAGATTCCAGATTTCTCCAAAAGAAACAGTTTCCTTATTGGAATTTCCCTATGGAAACAAAATTATAAATTTATCCAGTTTAAAAAAGGAAGATCTTTTCCTTAGCTCTGAAATAATATTCACATGTTAATTGAAAAAGATTTCCTCTGTAGTTATAGATCCTATATTATCATTGATTTTCAATATGGATGAGATAAAAATTTTAAAACCTTTTAGAAATTTATTAAATGAATGAATAAAAAAGCATTTATTCAACACTTACTAAATGGAAAAAATTGCACTAAGCATTGGATATATGAATAGAAAGATAAGATAGTCACTGTTCTTAAGGACTCACCTCCTAATGAAGTAAACAGCTCAGATAGGAATTTTCAGCTGCAAATCAAATGGAGCAGTTACATTGTTCCTAAGGTGTTTATATAACTGTTTGAAAAAAAAATGTATTTGAATGTATAATATATAATAATATATAACATAATATAAAATATAATAATAAACGTGAATAATATAATATAATACTATAATGTGGATAATATTATAATAATGAATATATTTGCATTCATTACTCAGAAAGTAATTTTTGTATTATTCCTTTTTCACCTCTCTCTGAATCTGAATCCATATATTCAACTTATATTTTTTAAAACTACAAGAAAAAAAGTTTTTTTTAGCTTAAAGCCTTAGCAAGATACCACACTTCAGAAAATACAATTATGAAATTCAGTAAGAGTTCAAAATAGATAGAAAAACAAGATTATTCCTTTTATTCTGAAATTCTTGTGACAGCAGGATATAATTCCAGGGTTCTGAGAAATCCTGTTATATTTTATTACATTAATAAAGTTATTTATCTTGAGTAGGAAAAACTCATTAAAAAGGAAACGAGGCATAAATAAAGGCTGTCACTAAAATAAAATGTGATCAGAATTTAGAAGATACCCTCAAAATGAATACAATGTAAATGTAATCTCTCCAATGAATAGAAGCAACCTCTCTCTATATTCCCAGAATATTCTTTGGGGGTTGAGCTACTTAATATTCTCTTAATGTTTGATGTACTAAGCACTACAAATACTATGTTTGTGATCGTAACAAAGAGAATTAATAAATAATCACTGTTTGCTCCACATTGAGGAAACTGAAGGGTGATTGTTTTAATCAATTGAAGTATACCAGGAGATTATTTAAATAGAAGGAATGGCACGTGTTACTGATGAAATGAGTAAATTATTTCTGAAACAGTAGACTATTCCTTTCTCTCCATCCAAGTACAAGATTAAAAATGTAGACATTTCAGGTTGGGAAATAAGAGAGGCATTGTTTAGATAAAAATTATTCATCAATCCAGGGACAATTTTTAAGCATATCATGAACTTTTTTTTTTATTCACTTCTGGATGACAGAAGAGGAGAGGAAAGTAGTACAAAACAAACATCCTGAATTTATTCTACAATATTTCCTGAATCTATAATAAAATGTTTGTTTCATAATTCCATAAATTCAAATATATACAAGATATATTCAAGCTTATCAAGTTCAATATCTTGTTTTCCTCAATGAGGAAATCTGTGTCAGACCCAGATAAGTAAAGTGACTTGCTTAAAGGCAAGAGTCAAAACAGATCACTCTAAGACAAATTCCAAAAATAAAGCTTTTCTGACTGAATCATGATTTTTTCTTCCATATACTTAATAGGTACCAATAATCAATGACAGACATAATTAAAAACATCCATTTGCTAACATCCTAAGTATATAATAATATATGTCTATATATATTATAAATATATGTGTATATATATATATATATATACACATATATTTATAATATATATAGACATATATTATATATATATGTTGGAATACACGGAAGAGCTGCTGAAATACATGGGAGCAACCTGACAGTGGCTGCTGGAGATCCAACCCAGAATGGATCTCCTCTTGTGTGAGGGTGATACAAAGAGACTGGGAGGCAGTTGTGTTGTCTGACCTCGCTCCTCCTCCCTCTGCCTCCAATTTATCTCATTCCCAATCTGCAACATCTGTGTCAGCACAGGCTGCCCTGCAACTCTTTCAGATGCTATGATCCATCTCTGTGGAGGCTCTCAGAGAATTGACCTGTCCCTTAACATATATATGCATATACAAATATATTTAAGGTCTCTAGAGTTAAACATTTTATCTTCCCATATAGGGATGTAAACATTTTAACCTTTAAAAAACAAATTTTTTTTTCCTTTTCTTGTTACCTTTTCATGCTTCTTTTGAGTTGTTTATTTGAAGATCAGATTTTTCATTCAATTCTGGTCTTTTCATAAGATATAAATGAAATCCCCTTTTGCTTGATATGTCCAACTTTGTTACTGAAATATAATGCTTAATTTTGTTGGAGAGTTGATTCTTGGCTGCAGCTCAAGCTCCTTTTTCATCCAGAATAGCATATCCTAGGTCCTATAATCCTTTAAAGTAGAAGCTGCGAGGTCCTGGGAAATTCTGATTGTGGCTCCTTGATAACTGAATTCTTTCTTTCTAGCTTTCTGGCTTGACATGATAATTCTGAAATTTAGCTGTGATATTCATTGGAGTTTTCATTTTGAGCTCACTTACAAAAGGTGATCAGTGGATCCTTTTAATGGCTATTTTATCCTCTGGTTCAAGGACATCAGGTCAGTTTTCCTTGATTTTTTTAAAGAGGTTGTCTAGGCTTTTTTCATTTCATTGGTGTTTTCAGGTAGTCCAATAATTCTGAGATTGTCTCTTCTGAATCTATTTTCCAAGTCAGTTGTTTGAGTTATTTTACATTTTATTCTATTTTTCTTTTCTTTGTCTTTTTAAAAAAAAATTATTTGACTGATTCTTGAGATTTTCTTGAGTCATTCATTTCCATTTGTTCAATTATAATTTTTAATGAAGTATTATCTTTAGTTAGCTTTTTTTTTTTACCTCTTTTTGCATTTGGCTAATTGAACTTTTAAATAAGTTGTTCTGTTCATTGAAATTTTTTTTTCATTTCACCAATTCTATTTTTTAGGCAATTATTCTCTGTTTCCATTTCACCATAATTGGTTTACTTTTTTTTTTAATAGCTTTTTATTTACAAGTTATATGCATGGGTAATTTTACAGCATTGACAATTGCCAAACCTTTTGTTCCAATTTTTCCCCTCTTTCCCCCCACCTCCTACCCTAGATGGCGGGATGACCAGTAGATGTCAAATACATTAAAGTATAAATTAAATACAAAATAAGTATACATGACCAAACCGTTATTTTGCTATATAAAAGGAATTGGACTCTGAAATATTGTACAATTAGCCTGTGTAGGAAATCCAAAATGCCGGCAGGCAAAAATATAGCGATCACCATAACTGGTTTTCAAGGAGTTGTTTTCTTTTTTTCCATTTCACTAACTATTTTTTAAAGAGTGATTTTCTTCAGATAATTTCTGTATTTCCTTTTCCAAAACTCTCATTTCCATTCCCTATTTTTCTTCTAACTCTCTTTTAAGATTTATTTTGAATTCTTCCAAGAGAGGCTTTTGAGTTGGAGAGCAACTAATATCACTCTGATGCTTCATCTAAATGTTTCTATTTATATGAGTATCTTCCCATTTGAAATAAACTCATAATACTATAAGATAAAATCACAGCAAGGAGCAGTGCAAATGAAGTATGGTTAATTTTTATTTGTTTTTTACTATTTACCACTACTCTTTGGAATGTTTACATCCCATTTTGCTACTCTCTTCCAGGAGGAAAGTGATCAATGGGAATGAGAAACAAAACAAAAAGATTATAGGATTTGGCATCTAACAGATTATTAATAACTTTGGAGAGAGTTGTTTGAATGGAATGGTAAAGTCAGAAGCCAGATTGCAAGGGATGAAAAAGAATGTGAGAGAAAAGAAATATTAAACACATATTGTAGGTGTTCTTTTTGAGCAATTTTGCTACAAAGCATAAAAGAGATAAAGGACAATTAGCAAAGATGTGAGAATGTTTATAGACAGATGGTAATGAACCAGTAGAGAGGGAGAGATTCAAAATAAGTGAAGGAGCAGGGCTGATAGAGTTGGCAACCTGATGCCAACAGACAGGTTTGAATTGGTTCACTTGAACAACATGAGGCGACATGGCTGACCCACTTTCTCATGTCATGTAGACCCCAATAGAAAGTGGAAGCTCTCTATTGATAGGCTTTGCTCTTGTCACATGACTAACCAACATTCTTTTTCAGATCTATCTATCTATCATCTACCTATCTATCTATCTCTATATATTTCTTTAAGCAAATATTTTAGGTTACTTCCCTTACATGAGTCTTCATTGGCAATGTTTGTTGACCATTTACACCATACCTGTCCTTTGAATGATTCTCAATTCTAGTTCCTCTGAAACTTATATTCTATAATGTATGGTCAAAACAATCATAAACTATTATTTAAAAGATGGTCATCATTACAAGTGGAAATTTGAAGTTATTAAAGGACCTGCAAAATCCCCCAGAGATAGGCCATTCACTATGTTAAGTAGAGTGTTATTAAGATACTTACATGTATATTGGTGTGTATGTATGTGTGAGTGTGGGTGACTGAGGGGATGTCTCTTAGGGGATGATAAGGTATTCTAGACATGATTTTTGCCAAATTGACCACTTTGTTGAATAGTGGTTCTCATACTACTAACCCTGTTTATAATGGCTGTTCCTAGATAAGGAGGGAGAAATTATTTCTCCTATAATTTTTTGACTATTGTGGAATCCTTTTGGTTCCTACTCATATTGGCTTGAGGACATTGGTTGAAATAGTCCATGATCACTAGAAAGTGTTTCATTTTCTTTTTTTCTGAAGAACAATAGCAAATCCAACTTGAATAATTAGAACCAATATAACAAGTATTGTGTGTATGTATGAATTCAAAGGATGCTAGTATGACAAAATGTTTTAGAATACAAAAAGACATCACATATTGAGAATGTAAACATAGAAACATAAACATGACACCCTAAACATTTTTTGACATATACTGAATACATTTACCCTTTAATCCCATAAAAAAGATACAGTTTCACCTATGTAGATCTAGAGTAATGAGCAGAGGAATATGACTCTCCTTACTTAAATGAGTACAATCTTTTGGCTTATGTTACTTTTATTCAGTTTTTTAATAATGCCTTCTACACACAGCATTTTGCCTCTGTTTATAAACAGTTTGAGTTTACTGTTCTTTGATTTTGCTAGGTCTCTTAATGTTTGTATATGTGATAGCTATAATTCTCAATCAGATACTATTTCACAATAAAAGCCAGATGTTTTCCTTGTTCTAGATATTCAAAATTATGTGAAACTTTTTGTAGTCATTGACCAATGGGCTTTGGATAGCGAAACTTCTACCAAGTTCTCAAAAGTGAAGTGCTCTCAGAATAGCTAAAACCCCATCCATGAGGGTTAGATCACTTTCTCTTGATCTGAATCACTTCTCATAGCTCTTCACCCTGTAGTTGAGCTCACTGACAATTATTCATGGCCCATTGGCACATCTAGAAAAAATGAAGATAAAAAGAGCACTTGATGTTCAGGGGTCTACATTTCATGTACCAATAAGTCAACACTTCATGGACTCATCAGTAATCTCCTTTATGACTAAATGTTTCTTCTCCTTCCCACTGGAGGAAGAAATCTAGGCTAATACAGGTTTGTATCACTATAGTCATAGAGCTCATGTTTCATTGAGCCAAAATTCAAATCAAATTTCTCTTATTTTAAGGCTTTTTCAACTGTACCAGGGGAGCAGTGTGTTATACTGGGTAGAGAGCTGGTCTTAAATACAGGAACACCTGGGGTTGTCTCAAAGTTGATATATCCCATCTGTGTGACCCTAAGCAAATACTTTAATCTTTCATTGTTCTCTAAAACAATCGGTATCAGAGAATGTGCCAATTTGCAGACATAGAAGGAATTTTTTTCACCTAGAAGTTTCTTTGCAAATGAAATTACAATTTAAGGCCCTCTCCCTTTTAACTATTTAATCATTTTACTAGCTTGTTTGTTTTATTATGGGATTTTTTGACTATTGTGGAATCTTTTTGGTTCCTACTCATATCGGAGTAGGATATGATATCCTGATATCCACAGTAGAATAAAGACTGATGTTATTAGTACTAGTTATAGTAGAAATGTGCCAGTTTTTGTATTGTACACTCTTCAAAGGAAGAGCATTATCTAACTGTTGTATCCTTTATGGTCTCATACTATCTTGCATAAAGTAAATACTGCATAAATATTTGAAGTTTTGTTATTTATTTTGAAGTATATATTGTCACCTATAAGAAAGTCATATCTTTGCTATTTCAAAGCTTTATTGAAGTTGCCTTGATAGAAAATACCCACTAAAAAACTGGGCCCAGGGTAATCCTAATCATCCAAAAATTATCATTCAAAAACACATTCACATAATAAAAAGCAAAAGGTTAATTTTCTATAGCAAGCTAAAAAAAACTCATAGGTAAGCTAACATTCTGTAGCAAAATGTTGTTTTTCATTTTCTACTTGCTTTGTAAATGTTACAAAGGATTTAATTTCTTAAAAATGCTTATGCTAGTAAACCTTAAGATAATTAAATAGGTAGCATGGGACAATGTATTGAGAAAAAAAAAAAAAGTTCTGTGCCAAGTCTTTGAATTTTGAAGGAGCAAACAGCAGGACTTTTTTTTTTAGTACACATCCCAGAATCAGTGAAAATAATTCTAAATATATGAGAAATTTGCTCACTATGATTTGGCTGCTTAAGACTGAATAAGCTCCCTTGGCTTTTTGTTCTCAAGAACAACTTCAAAGATTTAAAGACCTGATATACTTTATAGATTTCCATCTTCTTATTCGGTTTGACTGAAGAAAAATGAACAAGACCAGATTTTTTGGTAATGAACTTTTGTGTATTGGAATATGAAGTTGTTTCACCAACTGTATCTAAGGCTTGTGAATTCCCCTTGCTTGTCTTGAAATCAATGTGTGTGTGAAATGTGTGTGAAATCAAAAATCAGAATAAAACTCTGGCAAGACAAATTATTGGGATAGCATGACTCAAATTTTCTCAAGATTCATTACATTAAGATTTAAAAATTGTGATAGGGAAATATTAACAGTTATAGAAGAAAAGTTATGAATAGTGAGATATGTGCATGTATAGGCTTTCTACCTCCTAATATAGTTTATCTATGTATATATTTATAAACATATATATGTATATAAATATATACATAGATAAACTATATTAGTTTATATACATATGTACACACATACATATGTATGTATGTGTGTACATATGTATATAAATGTTCATGCATTTATTCTTGTATGTGTTCTTTACTTACTTTGCTTTGGGAAGTAACTGATCATGAGTTATAAGGATTGCACATTGGAAAGAAGGCAAAATGTGGACCCAGTATTAGACTATACTGGTTGGGCAATGACCAGTTCAGCTGAATTTAGAGAGATGTCACCAAGATGGCCATGGAATGATTGTTTTTTCAGTCACCATACTTTACAGAGGCCATTTACTGAGACATAAAAATGTCTCAAGCTATATGAAAATGAAATAATTCTTCTGATGAAAATATATTTCCTTGAAGTAAAAATTAAAAACTAAACAGCAGTGACATATACATATGTAATACTGATAGACACATAAGTATATGAATATACACACGCAGATTTTTTTTGTCATTCACCTTTGGAAGAGGACCAATGACATCCTGAAAATAACATTTTGGCTTGAATGTGAAATATATTTAAGTATGATGAAGGCTCACTCCCTTTTCCAGAATTATCAGAGTCCAATGGCAGCATAACAGTCAAGACAACTAGCAATGGCCCGAGATGAATGGGTGACATTGGCCTAAATAAAATTAATTTTTTTTCCTAGTTCTCAATTTGTCTGAGACAAATAGGTAAGGGTTGAGAGAGAACATGTTCTAGTTCAAAGCTTCTTAAACTGTGAATCTTGACTCTATAATGAGGGTTCCAATTGAAAATGGGGGGATCATGAAATTATGATTTGATATCAATAAGTGTTTGATTTGTATACCTATTTTATCAGGGTCACATAAAATTTTCTCAAGTGAAAAGGGATCATGAGTGAAAAAAGTTCTGGTCTGCTTTACTATCACAAAATATATACATTGATATACCTATCACACACAGATAGTAGACAGACAGACAGATATGCAAACATCTACAAACACATATTAACTACTGGTTTTACGAGGCCTAATTCTCTGAATCTCAGTTTCCTCTTCTATAAAATGGGAACAAAAATAGCATTTATCAAGAGTTTTATGAGATTTTGAGTTCTAAACTCTTTTGTCCTTTGCTCCTCCCTTGAAAAGATGATCAAGATTATATAGATTTTAAATGTGAAATTATAGTAAAGCTATTCCCATATTAGCCATATTGTTAAAAAGAAACACAAATAATGAAAAAAAGAAAGAAAAATTTTAAAAGTATCCTTTAATCTGCAAAAAGTTATGAAAATAAATAGAGATATTATACAGGAAGTACTTACCAAACTTGGAGTGTAATACAGATATTACCTATTACTATAAAGCTGATACCTAAAAATTGGTGATGAGATCATTAAGTGATCCAGCTTAAACCACCATGTGACTCTCTGGAGTCTCTTTACCACTCCTTCCAAAACTTTAATCTTTGAACCCCTTACTTCTCAGCATCTTCTTTCATCAGAATGTAAATTTATTGATGTCCTGGGATGGCTCATTTATACTTATATATTCATATTATATTTACAAAAAAAAGAAGAGGCATTGATATCTACTGCCAGTTTACATTTTAGTCCACTAAGAATTTAAATTTACGAACTCCTTGATGATCTCAGTCCTGGAAAAGACCCAGGAAGACCATTGCAGCAAAGCAAACTATCAACAGATGGGTACCAGAACAGCTACGTATAACTGAGTTCTACCCACTGATGCACAAGTGAGACAATGGCTCCAAAGCTATGGAGCATCCATTGGTGGTGTTAGGGAAAGGGAGTCAGAGCCAGTGTCAACTGGAATCCCTGCTGCTAAGGGAAGTGAGGCTGGAAGATTGCTTGAATATGGTAGTTTTGAGATGCAGGAATGCAAAAGCTATTGGAGCATCAGTACTATCTCTGAAAAATATGGTGAGATCCTATGAATGAAAGGCTGATGGACTATATGAGCAGGGGCAAACAGGTTTAGGTTGGACTAAAATAAAATATCAAATTTAAGCTTCTGTGCCCATCATAATTGAGATCAGACCCAAGAGTAAAGATAACACTTTCTAGGCAAGACAGAAAAAAAGGACATGCAGGCTAAAATTATAATAATAATTAATAATAATAACTTATATATATATATATAATAACTTATTTATATATAATAATAATAATAAAAATAATAACTAAAATCTTGAATTTTAGGAGAAAATTTTGTTATAACATAGGCTCTACTGACCAAGTTGAAGATTTGTTACAAAGGATAAGAATCTGAAATTCTGATCTATATAATTTTATGATTATTAAATTACTAAATAATAGTATACTCCCACACAGAGCCCTACCAAGGATGTTACTATTTGCTACTTCAAAGACATATGGAGGTGTTATTTTTATTTTTATTATTTTTAGTATAGGCCTGTGGTTTTGTTGATATGGATAATTCCTGTTTTGGAAATTCCTCTATCCAAGCACATGGGCAATCTGACTATAATTTCTAGTTTTAGAAAGTTGTTTGGGTACACTAAGTGGTATAAGGATTTGCCTGTGATAAAACAGATGATAGATATCAGAGGCAAGACTTGAACCCAGATCATCCTGTCAACAATACTCTGTATCCTGTAGGTCATGTTGTCTCATCATAAATTAAAATTTAAATTTAAGTAAATTTAATATACTATAAATTGATTTTTCTTAAACCTTTTTCCTGAGAAGTAGGAACTGAAGGTGAATCATAAATATGTGATTTAATGAACAAAAAAGGTTTTCCTCTCAATGTGTCATATTCGGAAATAGCCCTTAATTTAAAAAAAAGGTAATGAGATTGAAGTTCATTTTCATACTCTTGAGATCAGGACTTGTGAAAAATTCATCATATTTGCTTTACATTTCTTTTTGTTATATTTATAGTCCATTTTTTCTTTTGATAGAAGCAGGATGGAGGACTGAATATGGAGAAAAAATGAAATTCCATTCCTAACTAAATGAATTTACAAATGGCTTCATTTTTTTTTTGATTTTGTTTTTCTGATTTTGCTCACTTTTTTTTTTCTCTCCTCTTTTTATTATTATTATTATTATAGTAACTTTTTATTGACAGAATCCATGCCAGGGTAATTTTTTTACAACATTATCCCTTGCACTCACTTCTGTTCTGATTTTTCCCTCCCACCCTCCACCCCCTCCCCTAGATGGCAAGCAGTCCTATACATGTTGAATATGTCCTAGTATAGCCTAGATACAATGTATGTGTGCAGATCCAAACAGTTTTCTTGTTGCACAGGGAGATTTGGATTCAGAAGGTAGAAATAACCCGGGAAGAAAAAACAAAAATGCAAACAGTTTACATTCATTTCCCAGTGTTTTTTCTTTGGGTGTAGCTGCTTCTGTCCATCATTGAAACTGAATTAGGTCTCTTTGTCAAAGAAATCCACTTCCATCAGATTACATCTTCATACAGTATCATTGTTTACGTATATAATGATCTCTTGGTTCTGCTCATTTCACTTAGCATCAGTTCATGTAATTCTCTCCAAGCTTCTCTGTATTCATCTTGCTGGCCATTTCTTACAGAACAATAATATTCCATAACATTCATATACCACAATTTACCCAGCCATTCTCCAATTGATGGGCATCCACTCAGTTTCCAGCTTCTAGCCACTACAAACAGGGCTGCCACAAACATTTTGGCACATACTGGTCCCTTTCCCTTCTTTAGTATCTCCTTGGGGTATAGGCCCAGTAGAAACACTGCTGGATCAAAGGGTATGCACAGTTTGATAACTTTTTGGGCATAATTCCAGATTGCTCTCCAGAATGGTTGGATTCGTTCACAGCTCCACCAACAATGTATCAGTGTCCCAGTTTTCCCACATCCCCTCCAACACTCATCATTATTTTTTCCTGTCATCTTAGCCAATCTGACAGGTGTGTAGTGGTATCTCAGAGTTGTCTTAATTTGCATTTCTCTGATTAATAATGATTTGGAACACTCTTTCATATGAGTGGTAATGATTTCAATTTCATCATCTGAAAATTGTCTGTTCATATCCTTTGACCATTTATCAATTGGAGAATGACTTGGTTTCTTATAAATTAGAGTCAGTTCTCTATATATTTTGGAAATGAGGCCTTTATCAGAACCTTTAACTGTGAAGATGTTTTCCCAGTTTGTTGCTTCCCTTCTAATCTTGTTTACATTAGGTTTGTTTGTACAGAAGCTTTTTAATTTGATGTAATCAAAATTTTCTATTTTGTGATCAATAATGATCTCTAGTTCGTCTTTAGTCACAAATTTCTTCCTCTTCCACAAGTCTGAGATAAACTATCCTATGTTCCTCCAATTTGTTTATAATCTCATTCTTTATGTCTAAATCATGGACCCATTTTGATCTTATCTTGGTATACGGTGTTAAGTGTGGGTCCATGCAAATGGCTTCATTTTGAATGAAGGGTGTTGGCCATACAATTTTGGTGGTGGATGTGAAATAGCCTTTTTTGCATAAGGCTCTTTTTTGGAAGCCAAATTGAAAGTCCTCAACATTGAAGAGTTGTGGTTTTTGATTTAGTTATGATTCACCATCTGTTTTATGGAAACTAAGATCAAACCTCTGAAGCTGAGTCAAGCACTTGGTACAGTCCCAAAGATAAAAGGAGGGTAGTTATGGTACTCTGTCACAATGGGGCTAGGCAGGATAATTCCTATCTATTCAGTTCCCTAGTAGCAGTTATGAAGCACTTACATGGTGCATTGGAGAGGGATCTGGAGCTGTAGTCAAAAAAAACTCATCATCACGCATCAGACCCATCAAACTCACTCATCAGGCTCCAGACATTTACTTGCAAGTCACTTAACCCTTTTTGCCTCAGTTTCCTCATCTGTAAAATGAGCTGAAGAAGGAAATTTCAAATCAACTCCAGTATCACAAAATGACCAAATAATAACAGCAAACTGGCAGTTTCAGGCTTTTAGAATTTATCTCACATTAGTCACTAATGTAGAACATGTTTCTTCTTGCTGATCTCTAGCTTTTTCTCTAAGAGTCCAAAGTCCACAGGTTCCAGTCACCTCTTCCTAAGCACTTACAAAACAAAAACAAAAACAAACAAACAAAAAAAACAAATAGCCTGTATTTGACAAAGAGCAGGAATAAATTGTTTGATGGCTTAATGGATATGTTGATGTTCTTATTCTATTTTTTATTTTATAATGAAACTCAAATTCAAATGATTATCCTTTGGATCTAGAGTCCCAGGGGTCCTCAAAGTACGACCCAAGGGCCAGATGCAGCAGCTGAGGACATTTATCCCCCTCACCCAGGGCTTTGAAGTTTCTTTATTTAAAGGCCCACAAAACAAAGTTTTTGTTTTTACTATAGTCCGGCCGTCCAACAATCTGAGGGACAGTGAACTGGCCCCTTATTTAAAAAGTTTGAGGACCCCTGGAGACCTTTATAAACTCATGACCCCCCAGAAACAAGCTTTCCCTGTATAGTCCACCTCTAGGCACAGTCAGCTAAAATAAAGACATAGTTACAAAATAATTTCTGTACAAACTTGAGATGTATTTACCTAAAAATTCAAAGAATCTTTGTAAAATTTGATTTTAGATTTGATCTTGGAGGTGAGTCACTGAAGTTTATTGAATAAAATGATTTATTGGCGGGGGAGAGAATGTTATGTGACATGATCAGAATATAGATAGAATTTAGAATATTTTTCATATTAATGACACTGAGCTATCAAAAATATTAAAATAAAAAGGCATACATGTGAATAAGAAAACTCACACTTTTGGTACAAAGGATTTGCTATTTCTTATATATATATGTTTATGAATGTTCATGTATTAATAACATATTGCATAAATAATATTTATGAATATGTATATATATTAGTGCTATTTGCCGGATGCTTTGTTAACCAAAGAAGATAAAAACCTGCATTCTCAAGGAACTCACAGTATAATAAAGGAGTTAACATGCAAACAACTATTTATAAACACACAGCATAAATTGAAAATAATCAGAGAGGAGGCAGAATTGAGAGGGACAGGGAAAAGTCTCCTATAGAAAAGAGGGTTTTTAGAAAGAAGATTCCAGGGAAGTCAAGGGGTGGAAATAAATGTGGAGAACATTCTAGTCATGAAATTCAGCCATGAAAAAATGTTCAGAATTGTCAGATTAAACCTAAGATGTAAAGAACTGCAAGAAGGCCAATGTCACTACTTTGAAAATAAGGGGAAGGAGGAGGCTGAGGGGGAAAGCAGATGTAAGGTACAAGAAGACAAGGTAGAGGTTCTTATTATATAGTAAGAGCTTGGAATTCTAAATAGAGAGTTTTAGATTTGATCTTGGAAGTGAGCCACTGGATTTTATTGAGTAAAGGGGTTCATTGGGGAAGGGGGTATTATGTGACACGATCAGAACAGCACTTTAGAAAAATAAATTCCTAAAATAAGTGTAAATATATATATATATATATATATATATATATATATATATCTTTGCCAGTATATATGCAATCTACTAGGATGGAAACTTATAGATGCTAGAGACTATGGCACTATGCTTTATTTATCTCTTTATCTTCCCCTGCCAGAGTACTAACACATACAAAACATTTACTAAGTGTTTGTTGAATAAATGCCAAATGAATGCTAGCATAGTGTCTCCTTTTTCCAGAACTAGATAATTTTTTTCTTTTATTTAATATGAATCAATTTTTCAGATAATTGAAATTTGCCTTTTTTAAGTGGCAATTTTCCTTTTAATTCAATTTTTGAAAATAATTATAAAAACCATTTTACATTTTCTTTGTTCTTAAACAAGGAATACATAATCAAATAAAATTTAATATTTCTTGATGACTCAGGGTCATAATTATAAACAAGAATTATTCTATTGATTGTAATACAGTGAGATACTCAGGATTTATTGAATTGTGAAGGTTTGTTTGCCTATAAATTAAACATTCCTAAACTTGTGAGCTAAAAACTAGAAGAAAGCTCACAAGCAATTTCTTCTTTTTTTCTATCAGGTTCCATTTCTCATGGTTTTCAATGGATTCTGTTGCCATAATGCATGCTTAATTTTACTTGAAATTATCTGGATCTTCTGTGGAAATTAGCCTCTTTCCTATGGAGAAAGTATTTAGTGGGATTATTATGATGCCTTTTGGATACCCAAAACTTAACTGAAGATATACCACTAGTACTTTTAGATCAGTTTGTGATTTCCAGAAACTTGTCTTACTCAAATGATAGTAAACATCATGTCTTATTTATTTCCATATCATTTCCCTGTGCCTAGCACATCTGTAAAAGAAGGGAGGTTGGACTAGATAGCTTTTAAGTTTCTTTCAGCTCCAGATCTTTGATCTTATAATATGTAAGTTCTGGTAAAGCAAAAATATTCTAAAGGTTTATTTGCTTAAGAAGCTTCATAGAGAAACTGAAGACAACTCCAATGTGAAATTATATGGATGAGATTCAATGAAGAGCCAGCAGATGCCAGTAGTACTTGAGCAAAATCAGAAGACTGCCCAATGGGAAAACAGCTCAGCAGGTGACATCAGCAGCTCAAGGTTCTAGAAAAAAATCAAGTAGCCCTTTGGAGTCAAAGAAGTATTCAAGCTGAGATCTACTCTCATGCATGTTTATTATTCAGGCAAAGTGATTTTCCCACATGTTACTTCTTCCATCACTGGTATGGCTATCTGTGGGAAGCCATTCCATATGTGCCTGTGGATATTTGGAATGATACAGCTCTTTTCCCAACTCTTTTTGTAGTGAGGAAGAATCCAAATTCCACTGCAGAAACTCATAAGCTGTTTAAGTTTAGGAAGTCATGTAATCTCGTTCAACCTTAGCTTACTTATCTGTATAACTAGAGTGATGGTACCTATCTCACATGGTTATGGTTATTATAAGGATCAAATGATATAGCCTATGAAAATAAAACAAAACATAACAAAACATTGCAGGCTTTAAAAGCATTATTTAAATGCCATGCATCATCATCATTATCATCCACCTCATCATCATCACCATCATCAACATCATCAATATTATCACTATTATAAAATGTCAAATACTGAACTACTTTTATCTTGTTACCCTTAGATTATCCTTATATAATTAACATATTCAAAATGTTTTCATTTTAATAGAATATAACTGCATTTATATATGACAGTCAATTCATTTATAGGTATTACAGAATGATTCATCTGAAATTTACAGAAATCTATTTGAAATTTGATAAAAATTAAAAACCCACAATAATAATTATTAAGAGTAAAAATATAAAAATTAATTTGGCTGATTTTAAGCATTTCCTCATGTGAGAGCTGAGAGATAGTATAGAGAATCTCCAGGATACAATTTAGAGAATAGGATTATCATTTGAAACAGCAGCACAGACGTTTCATGTCTACCATTCAGTTGATCCCATAACTTTATTGAACAATGGCACATCTCAGTAAATGAACACATGAATTAATAAAATAGGTCTGAAATATATTTTTAGTAAAACACAGATATATTCCTGTCTATTTTGTTTAGTTTTGAAAAGTTTTTTTTTGACAGCATTTTTTTTGACATCCTCATGATGCTGTCAAATTTTCACTTATAAGCTCAATAATGTCTGGAAATAGAGCTTACAAAATTATTCAATTTTATGACATTTTTATAACATTTTTGAATGGTATAAGGTTTTGAAAATTCATTTAAATGATAACTATTTTTTATAAAAATGATTTTTGTAATGTTTAATGGAAAATCAACAATAAATGGAACTGGCAAATGAAAATATAAGCATACCATAAAAATAACTTGGTACTTTAATTTATTTTAATTTGTGCAACATAATATGAAGAATGCTTAATATTAAAGCAGTGTTGGTTCAAGAAAGGAGGAGACATTTATAGAAGATGCAGTTGTAAATATAAGTACATAATTAAATGAAATATGCAAAATGAGAAAATGTTAATGTAGTTAATTAAACTTTCTCTAGTTTGCTCCACTTTTCCTTCCTGCCTATTGATTACCAACCTAATAGAGACTCATTTCTGAAATCTCAAAAGCCCTCAGTCATTTATGCTACGAAAAAATAGCATTTTATTCTGATGACTGACTATTTTTTAAAAATTAGGAAAATGATAATTAGAATGCACAGATGTTTAGGATATGTGAAATTAGTATTTGAAAGCAATTTTACTTTACGATTTTTAAGAAACCTATGGTAAAGTAGGTTACTACAAAGTGTACAATCTATCTGAAATTGAAATGGTACTAGAGACCCTTGTTGTTTGTGTAACAATGGTATTCTTTTTTTCCCAAAATATGGGCCTCCTTACAATTTGCCAATGAGTTGATGATTTTATCTTTTTAGTGCACCCATCTTTTCTTTTTTTTCTTTTTTTTTATTTTTTTATTTAATAGCCTTTTATTTACAGGATATATACATGGGTAACTTTACAGCATTAACAATTGCCAAACCTCTTGTTCCAATTTTTCACCTCTTATCCCCCCACCCCCTCCCCTAGATAGCAGGATGACCAGTAGATGTTAAATATATTAAAATATAACTTAGATACACAATAAGTATACATGACCAAAACGCTATTTTGCTGTACAAAAAGAATCAGACTCTGAAATATTGTACAATTAGCTTGTGAAGGAAATCAAAAATGAAGGTGTGCATAAATATAGGGATTGGGAATTCAATGTAATGGTTTTTAGTCATCTCCCAGAGTTCTTTTTCTGGGCATAGCTAGTTCAGTTCATTACTGCTCCATTAGAAATGATTTGGTTGATCTCGTTGCTGAGGATGGCCTGGTCCATCAGAACTGGTCATCATATAGTATTGTTGTTGAAGTATATAATGATCTCCTGGTCCTGCTCATTTCACTCAGCATCAGTTCGTGTAAGTCTCTCCAGGCCTTTCTGAAATCATCCTGTTGGTCATTTCTTACAGAACAGTAATATTCCATAATATTCATATACCACAATTTATTCAGCCATTCTCCAACTGATAGACATCCATTCAGTTTCCAGTTTTTAGCCACTACAAAAAGGGCTGCCACAAACATTCGAGTGCACCCATCTTTTCAACAAATCTCCCACCAATATCTGGGAGTTATTGGTGAGAGTTTTGGAAAGAATACTAGAGGAAGAAAAATACTAGAGGAATGAAAATATCATTACCTATGACATTTCCTATTGGGAATTTTGGGGCACTTAATATTTCTTGTCTACTCCTGCAGAGTCTACGTGTGGGACATTGACATAGCCATTCTACTATAGCACTAGGAGGCCTTATTGTTTCTATTGGCTCACTTACAGATTCAATGTGATTCTTTTGAAGACCCTCAGATGACTGTATTTCTTTGTGAGAGTAGAGTTCCTAAGCCCATAGCACATAGTTCTTAGTCTGATAATGGTAAATCACTATCCCAATTTTCCCAACTTCTCCACATTCATATCTGGGAAATGGAAGGAACCATGACAATAAAAATACTTTTTTGAAACCATCACCTCTCTCTCAGGAGGTATATATAGCCTTTGTGTTGTTCTTCATGCTTTTAAATTGTGTCTGATTTTTCATGACCTAATTTGGAGTTTCCTTATTAATGATCTCCATCTCATTTTACAAATAAGCAAACTAAGGCAAACAGGGTTAGGTGTCGTGCTCAGGGTAACATAACTAGAAATTATCTGAAGCTACTTTTGAACTCAGGTCCTCCTGTCTCCAGGCTAGAGCTCTGTCCTCTGTGTCACCTAGTTGTGGGTATGTAAGTAAGATAGTTTACCATAATTTCTCTGGAATCATGATCAGTTATCATGTTGATCAGATTTCCAAGATTTTTCAAAGTTGTCCTTACAGTATTATTTTTATTACATAAATTATTGTCCCAGTTCTGCTTATTTTACCCATGTCAGTTGATCCAAATATTTACTGATTTATCTGAAAACCCCCTTTATTACTGATTTTTAAAAATCTCCCTCTTTTAAGTTTTTATTTCATATTATTTTATTTTTAGTTCTTAATCCTCTCCTTTCTTCAGCCATCTCCTAGGGATGCCACACAAATAAAACTTGTTACTATATATTGCTTTCAAATAGTAATTTCATATATCCTAAAGTAAACATCTGTGCATTATATTTATCAATTGTCATTTGATATTTTAAAATATATATGTACATATACACATGTATTTATGTGTATATGAACATATATGCACACATACACACATACATATATAAACATGAAAACCAAACTTCTGAATTGGCTATGTTCACTCCCTCCCAAAAAAGTATGGCTTGATCTGCACTCTGTGTCCATCAGCTCTCTATATGAAATTTCCAATTCTTTGTCACCACAAATAGAGCTGCCATCATGGTTTTTGCCCACCTAAGTCCTTTTCTTCTGTATTTGATCTCTTTGAAGTATGATTCTAGTAGCTGTATCTCTGGATGAAAAAGCTACCCATTTATTTGGGGGACATAGTTATAACTTGCTTTTCAGAATGGCCAATTTCATAGCTCCAGCAGTAGTTCATGTATGTTTAACATTAATTTAATCATGAAGACATGTTTTATCAAAGAAAATGAGAATCTGTAGTTGGTTGCACTCTGGAAAATGACTATTTTATATTCCAATGTCCTTAGCAGACTTAACTATGCTTCCTTTGGCATTCCTTTCCTTGTTCCTAATCTCGATACAACCAGGCTCCTGAAATTTGCCATTTCTTCTATGGTGTCAAATTGATAAGAAATGATTTAAACCTGATGGCCTAAGGCATGGAGATTATAAGTGCAGCCTCACAACGTACAGGTGATCTTTTCAGTTTATCATCAATTTTTCTAGGATAGATGTTTATCAACAGATTCTTAGGCTTAATAGCACAGAATCTTATCTTCATAATTTTTTTTTTTCTCCTTCTCTTCTACCAATGCACTTAGAATAGATCCAATGCTAAGTCACTGTAAAACTAGGTCTTCTCATTTAAAAAAACAAAACAAAACAAAAAAACCCAAAAAAAACTCTGGTCTAAATTACATAACTGTCCTTAAAGGAAAGAATGGAGTGAAGTTTTTGTAGTTAAGTATTCAGGAAATTGTGTTTAGCTCAGAAAAAGTCAGAAGGTCCTAAAAATAATCCCTTTATTTGAGAAGAGTTAAGAGTAGAATATGTATTCTCTGCCCCACTGTGTAAGAGAGCAGAGAGACAGAGGTCACAGAAAGAGAGAGACAGAAAGAGAAAGGCACACACAGAGAGATAAACAGAGACAAAGACAGAAGCAGAAAAAGAGAAAAGAGACAGAGGAAGATATTCAGAGACAGAGCTAGAGAGACAAAATGATAGAGATACAGAGACAAAGAAAGAAAGACAGAAAAAGAGACAGACAGAAAGACAGATAGCCATAGGCAGAGACAGAGAGAAACAGACAAAAAGAAACTGAAACAGAGAAACAAAGACAGACCAAAGCAAAGGGCAACAAAGAAAGAGACAGACAGGAGAGAAACAGAGAAAGAAACCTGACGAAAACATTTAAATGCTTTTTACTTTATGCAACCCTAGCTCTAAACTTTAGAGTGTAAAGGGACCTTTATTCCCTTTGAGAAGATAGCATATAAAAGAAAACTAGAAAGGGAGGGGAAGAAAGGGAATCTAAGAAGTAGCAAGGTAACTCTAAACAAGTATCCTAATGACTTCTTGGTAATGAAACAATGAAAAAAAAATAAAGATTCAAGCTTCTTATGGGATGATTAGCTCGGTGGTAGAGTGAGTGGAATGTTGGGCTTGGAATCAGGAAAATATGAGTTTGAATGCTGTCTCAAATATTAACTTTGATTAAGACATTACATTTTTTTTTTTTAGCTATCATATGGGGACAATAGCATCCCACACGGTTCCTATTAGGATAAATGATATAATTTTAAAGGGCTATACAAATTTTTATAATCATTTCTTTTTTTGGCCTTTGTATTCCCAGTGCCCAAGAAAAATTCTAAAACATACTTGGCATTTATTGATTGTATTTGGAGTCGCTGAAAATTACTGAGCATAGACGATAGATATAACTTTGAGGATCATACATATAGAGATTACTGAAATATGGAGTTGGATGAGATGTCCAAGGGTTAGAAGAATTATAAAAAAGAGAAGAAAAAAAGAGGAGAGAGCCATGGAAAAAGTTTATGCATATGGATATGGAAAAAGGAAGAAGAAAAATGAAAGGAAACAAAAGAGTGAATTAAGAAGTCATAAGAATTGGTCCCTGACCACAGAAAATCAGAGAAGTCATTAACTATTTTTAAAGGGTCAAAACAGCATATTTTTGAAAGTCTAAGGCATTAAAATTAGATTATTGTTTTTTTTCCCTGTTCATATGATGACCAATATATCCTCTCCTGTCCTACTATCTTTGGAAGCCCTTATTTTAACCTATTTTATTGATTACAATATTTGAAGCCATAAATTAATTAGTCGATATGAATTTATTGTGTCTCCAATGTATACTAAATATTGTGCTAGGTACTAGGGAAAGAAATTTCAAAATTTCAAAAAGTAAAGAAGTTTTAATTCTACTAAGGGAAAGTCCTTAACCTTTAAAAAAAATATCATTAGCTCCTTGGACAATGTGGAAAGCATATTAATTCCTTCCCAAAATGCATCTTTTTTAATTTGTAAAATGAAATACATAGAAAAAGAAAGGAAACCAATTACATTAAAATGCAATTATCAAAATATATTTGTAATAATATATGAACAACAGGATAATATCACTATACCGAGAGAGAATATTAACATACATTAACTGGAAATGGAAATCAACAACTAGTAGGCTAATTAAAAGAGTCCTCTTTTATAAAACCAAATCTATGGAGGAACTGGTTTTCCCAAGAGGCAGAGATGAGGTGTAGAACACTGCATTTTCAAAAAGAAAAAAAAAAGAGAGAAAAAACACAAGCAAACTTCCATGGTGAAGAAAATTGAAGGTTAAAATGCACATTTTAATATCATTGATTTACCCAGCTGTCATTTATCATTAGAAGAAATGCTTCCATATTCAGGCTGAAATCATGTGATAAAATGAGTGAATACAATTTCCTCACTTTCCCATTTGCTGCTTTTCCAAGGGCGCTTACCATTCAATATTCTGATATGCCAACTGGCTGCCCACTTTCCACCTGCCAGTCTATATTGCCCACTCAAAATAATTTAAGATTTTGAGCACATCTTAATGAATGTAAACTCCTTCAATATGAGGGAGAAGGTCTTATTTTAGGATAATTTTTCTTGAAGCAGAATGAGGTTCTGGCTTTGATAGCTGGTTTGTAAAATCGAAAGAGGCTTGAGGGGATACAGAGTTAAATAGTGTTTTATTCCAATGTGGGGTAGCAGAGATGATGTGCTCTGTAAATGGCCTTTATTTACAGCTGTGCATCTATTTCTTATATCTTTTCAGTCCAAAGGCCTGCATGTTTTATTTGCATAATTGAATACTATATTCATTTAGAAATTACTCTCCAAAGGCTTTTCTTTCTCTCTCCTTCTCCATTTCACATTTATATAAATGGTTACTTCTGGGCATACTACTTTTCAAAGCTGATATGTATGTTTTGCTAAACTCCATTTGGGGTGGTTCATTGATCTTTTTAATGAAGGACTGAATATTTCTTATGATGAAAAAAGGGGACTTATTACACTGTACAGAGACTTTCCTTTAAACCTTCCAACTCTGTTACTATACATTTTAATAAAACTTTTATTAGGTTTTCTGATGAGAAACACAGCAGGAGATGTTTCCTTCATTAGAAAATTTAATGGTCTTAAGGGGATTGAGAATGTTGGATTCCTGTTTTCAGATTCATTACATTTTTTGTTATATTTGGCTAGTGGGAGTTCAGTAGAAGGAAAATCATCTTATATTATCTTGTACATAATAATCCACTTTTTATGTGATGCTCTTTACACCATCTGATCTTGTAGGCTTTATATACTATGTAATAATTTTTGGTGATATGGAATTTATTAAGTTCCTATCCCGGGGTAAGTGAGTATAATGCACACACATTTATAATAGAATATGTTATCTAGATTTCATTCTTCTGATGACATTTTCATTTTTATGCTGCAGTGGATGCAAATGTGAATTTGTTGCAGTTTATTATATCTTTAATCTGATTTTGACTTCTAGGGTTTTTTTTAAAGGTTTCTTAGGCACTATGTTTTAATATGCATAAAAATATGCACTCTGTGTCTAGAACTGAGCTAAGGAAAGGATTCTTATGTAAATGAATTCTTTAAAATTCTAAATAGCATCTGCAGACAAACAGAGGAAAAAGGACAGGGAATTAAAACTTTAGAGAAGGTTTATTTCCAATATGATAATTCTATTCAAATAGTTTATTTTCCTCCAAATCTTAAAGGCACAATGGCAAGAGTGACTCACTATACAGGAAATGAAATTTACAAAGCATATGTCTACATACGTTTTTAAGTGTGTTTATTTTTATATGATTTTAAAACAGCTTCTGAGTTCCAAGAGTAAACTTATTTCTTTCTTATTTTTATTGTGATATCCCAGAGGTTGATTAATTAGGTTGTTTTCATTTAAAATTCATCTTTCTGAATCTCCAATTGTTATGATCTGCTATGACAATCTTATCATTTTCTTTTCTGTTGCTGGACCAGCAGGTAGGGCACTCTTAGCTCCTGATAGAATATCTTCTCTCATCTCTGTCACATCTTAGAATTATTTTCTAAGCCAAATGGAAGGTCAGTGGGAGCTCAGAGGTGTGATAGAGTCAGAGAGGGAAAGGGAAGCAAAATTGTTTTGTAAATCAGTCTGAATCAGAAGACTATGGAGTCCCCTTATGGGAATCCCTTGGTTCTAGATAATGAGCTAAGGATGAATTTTAAATGGAAAAAGTTCCTGAGGCTACTTGCTGGTACTTAACTTTTTCAGGATTCTGCCTTTTTGTCAACATCTATATTCCTCACATTTATTTCATGTCTTGTATTTAATTTGTCTGTTTTAAGTTTATATGCATTTAAGAGAATTCTGTCTTAATTGAAGATTATTCCAGATGTTATCTGATACAGATGTATTATGATTTTAGGATCCGTGTCTTTCCAAATTTACTTTTTAGTTGTTTCAGGAGGATAATAGTCAAATGATGATGCATATTGCCTCATAAAACAGTAAAAAAATGATGAAATATGAAAGGAATATGCAGTTTTAATCCAATATGTAGCTATGGCAGATCATCACAGTAAGATTTATAGATGAACCTGAAAGGATGAACATAAATTGATATAAGATATAGTAATGTCAAGAATTTCTGTAGAAATACATTTGTATCATCAGTGACTGAAAAAACACTCTTTTTGCCCTAACCTATCAATGTCCAATACTCAACAAGACAAAATGGAAGTTAAAAATAGATGAACCACATTACATATACATGGAAGAAATCTTGTTTAAAAATATTTAGATTGACTTTTTTTTCTTTTCTTTTTTTTTTTTTTTGGTTTATTTGGTAGTTTATTTGTTTTGTTTGTTTGAAGCTTCTTTGTAATCGCTACTTTCTTTTTTTATTATTTATTTAATAGTCTTTTATTTACAGGTTATATGTATGGGTAAATTTACAGCATTAACAATTGCCAAACCTCTTGTTCCAATTTTTCACCTCTTACCCCACTCCCTCCTCCCCCGGATGGCAGGATGACCAGTAGATGTTAAATATATTAAAATATAAATTAGATACACAATATGTATACATGACCAAACCGTTATTTTGCTGTACAAAAAGAATCAGACTCTGAAATATTGTACAATTTGCTTGTGAAGGAAATAAAAAATACAGGTGGGCCTAAATATAGGGATTGGGAATTCAATGTAATGGTTTTTAGTCATCACCCAGAGTTCTTTCTCTGGGCATAGCTGGTTCAGTTCATTACTGCTCCATTGGAAATTATTTGGTTGATTTCATTGCTGAGGATGGCCAGGTCCATCAGAACTGGTCATCATACAGTATTGTTGTTGAAGTATATAATGATCTCCTGGTCCTGCTCATTTCACTCAGCATCAGTTCGTGTAAGTCTCTCCAGGCCTTTCTGAAATCATCCTTTTGTCATTTCTTACAGAACAATAATATTCCATAATATTCATATACCACAATTTATTCAGCCATTCTCCAACTGATGGGCCATTCTCCAACTCTCAGTTTCCAGTTTCTAGCCACTACAAAAAGGACTGCCACAAACATTCGTGCACATACAGGTCCCTTTCCCTTCTTTATAATCTCTTTGGGATATAAGCCCAGTAGTAACACTGCTGGCTCAAAGGGTATGCACAGTTTGATAACTTTTTGAGCATAGTTCCAAACTACTCTCCAGAATGGTTGGATTCATTCACAACTCCACCAACAATGCATCATAGATTGACTTTCAATGCATCACAAAGTTTTCCAAATGGATAGAAAAAGCAAAGCATATACTATCACCAAAAACCCATATAATAAGCCATCAGTAATTATTGATTAAAATTATATCTACTTCATATCCAAGAATATAGATTATTTGCACATTGAGGGGGTTCTTGAGGAAGATATGAGGAAGAAATAGGCAAATTTTACAAGACAATTTTCCATAGGGAACTACATTTTCTTAATCTCATGATTCTTCAAAAAAAAAAAAAATAAAAGGGGAGGGGGAAAGAATTCATGATCTAGTTGCAATATTTTTTCAAACAAACATCACCAATAAAAATGATCTTTTTACTTGATGTAAAAAAATCAATCCTAAAGAGCTCCCTTTCAACAAAGTACTCAATATATGTATATTAAGGTCAAATAAATTTTCTCCATATATATAAAAGCAGAGGCAATTTTTAAGAATTTTTTGTTCATATATCTGAATAGAATATTTTCTAAGTTCTGTTGAACAATTCCTGAAAATAGTACAAATGGAATTTTTTTTGTCTCATGGAGGATGATGAGACTCACTAATGGTTCATATTTGCAGGTGACATTGTATTGATCATATTGTCTTGAAATATGACAAATCTCTTTAATGAAATCCATGATTATTTAAAGGAAATAGACCTTGCTATTCATGAAGGAAAAACCAAGTGGATGAAGAAAGTGTATGATTTAGATTGTGACATGAATTCATTTGGGTGTCTAGTTATTTTATAATCATATATGTTTTACACAAATACCACAGATGATTAATGAAGAAACCCCAGAGGTGAATAGGAAGATGAATACAAACTAAATATTATTTTCAAAGCTAAGCACATTTTCAATTATACTAATTTACTCATTTTAGACAAAACTTAATTTTTTTAAAGCCAGTGTGTTACAGGGATGCTATATATGGCTATGGATTATGGTATATAGGGAAGAACAGAAAGAATTGATTTGGTGTTGTTGTTCAATTGTTGTTCAGTTGTGTCCAATTATTTATGCTCCCTTTGAGGTTTTCTTGGCAAAGATACTGAAATGATTTGCCATTTCCTTCCCCAATTCATTTTTCAGATGAGGAAACTGAGATAAATAGGGTTAAGTGACTTACTCAGGATTATACACATAGTAAGTGTCTAAAGTCAGAATTGAATTTAGGTCTTCCTGATTCCACACCTGGTGCTCCATCCATTGTGCCACCAAATATAAATACATACAAACATGCATGTGTGTATGTATATTCATGTATATATGTACACATTCAGAAAGAAATGACATGTATCAAGAAAATATTAAATGAGAAAATAAGAAAGAGTGGTCATATATGGAGAAGACAAAACAAATAGATAACCTAAGTATTCATCTAGGAATACACACACACACACACACACACACACACGCACATATGAAAGATTTGTGGAAGGATATGAATAGAAACCACAGCAAATGAGAAGGTGTAGATAAATTGTAATCTAAAGCACTGGAGTGGGGGAGGGGAAAAGGAAAGGAGAAATGTGTTCACATTGTTGAATTCATCAATCCTCCAAAGTAAGGAAGATTTTATTAGTTTACAATTTGATGGGTGAACTCTTTAATTTGATGAGGAACTAACACTATATTTGCATAACAATTCCCTATAATTTCATCAAGTTGAAGAGGGTGATTCCTTAAAGTTGATCAGGAATTTTATTTATCAACAATCCTTCCTTTCCTACACTTTCCATCCTACTCAAAATGACCTAAAAAGCTATTTCTCAGTTGTAGGATTCCATCTTTCACTTCTTTGTCTTTGCACGGGTTGTTTCCCATGCCTGAAGTATAACTGCTTAATTTCACCTTCAGACAATCCTATAGTTTCATTCATGTACACTTATTGTATTTATATTTTATATTTTAATGATCCATCTAAATATAACATGCTGAAGTAGAATTTAAACATTTTTTGGGGAAAAGAATCTTATTATTTTTTTTCTTTGTATCACCAAAATCTAGGAGAATATTCTTCAGTGAGTAGGAAGTTAATATTTACTAGCTGAAATAAATTACTGAAAAAAATAAGGATAGTTCAATAACTCTGCTTTTTGGTAATTTACTTTTCTTTGACATATCCGTACATTTCAAGAAGCAATAGAAAATTGATTTAAGCTAGACACAAAATTAATGAGAAAGGATGGTAATCATTAGTATGATAAAAAGAATGAAAGATCATCTCAGGATCAAATCTGAATCACAAAAGTATAGATCCTGGATCTAGTGTGCCAAGTTCCTCCTTCAGAGTTTTTAAAAAAACTTTTATCAAATTATGTCCTGGTGATTTTTTTTTTCATTACAATCTTATTTACAACAAAATTTATGCAATTTTAAAATTATTTTTATCTGTTAGTATGAAATGAGATCACCATACCTACATATATACTTTAACAAATTTGCTTCCTTCAAATCATGTCTAGGTTGGTAATATGGTAAAGGTGCCAAATCCCAACACAGCCAAGCTAGTAATTATCATCTGCAATATGTTATAATAGATATTGGGAATATAAAAATAAAATGAAACATAGTCCTTGTCCTCAAAGAGTTTACAATCTATTGATCCTTTGCATAACATTCTGATGAATGTATTTCTATGAACTAGTTCAAGGACTGAATGAATAACATCATTTTTTATTCTAAAGGTTTTTATTTGGGACTTTAAGAGATAACATTGGAATGGACCTTTATTTATTTTCTTTTTGCAGAGAAAGAGACTGAGGTCCAGAAGAGTTTAGACACTTTTTTCAAGGAAGTATCAAAGGCAGTGCAATTCCATAAATTCTATTTGAACTGTTCCTAATTATAAGAGATAATTTTGTCCATGTACTCTACACTTTATACATTGATTTACACTAGATAAAAGTCAAATAGATAATGTGTTAGTATCCCAGCATCCTTTTTGTTTGTTTGTTTGTTTAAACAGATCAGGAAATTGAGCCTCAGACAAATTATTTTTTCTTTTTTTAAATTGATATGATTAGGAAATTCTAGAAGCAGAAATCAAACCCTAGGATTCTGCTTCTAAACCTACTGTTCCTTCCATTACATTAGGCTAAATTGGGACCTTGCTTAGAGAGGTAGCACGAACAGTGGAAACATAAAAGTATTTTGAATCAATTGCTTGAATCGTGCCTCTGCCAGATACTGTGTAACCTTGGAAAATCAATGAACTCTTCTGGGCCTCAGTGTCCCCATCTGTAAAATGACAGGAGGTGAACTAGATTATACCAACCTCTAAATTAAGTAGCAAGCAAAGAACTCAGAATAGCACAGTATGTTTTTTTTTAATTCCTACAAGATTGAACGTAACAATAGAACTAAGTCAATGAAAAATTAAGGTACACAATTCAATTTTTCTGAAGACCTTGATAATTATATTTTTAGTGAACGATTAAACAGTAAGCTTATTGAAAACAACAGGCAGAGGCATTGTGCACTTCTAAATGAAAAGACAGTACAGACCATTTCTCCCTTAGATTTATAATTACATTAGCATGCATTGGTTGCTATTAATATTTTCTTTCATCCTAGGAACTTCATTTTCTATAGCCATTAACTCATTCTTACACAGGAAACTCTTAGATATAGTATTGTGCTGTCCCAATTATATAGCTAAGAAACTGGAATACATAGACTCACTTTATGGTTATAAAGGGCCTCTTGGAACATCCACTGTCCATTCAGTATTATGTAGATCAGAAAAAAAAAAAGAGGTTCAATTACTCTGAGAAAAAATTGGATCTAGAAACCAGATCTTTTGACCCTTAGTATCATATTCTTTTACCAAAATTATAGTCAATGGGAAAATAAAGGTGTCTTTTATTATTTTAAATTCCTGGGAAAGATGATATTTGGTTCTTAATTATTTCAGCATTTTAAACTTTTTTTCTAGATCCATCTTGGTATTGATTGACTCCACCATTGTTCCATATTTGGTTCTTATCACCTATTTAACATACATCTATTATCATTTTTTTCTATTTTTTCTCTCTCCATTTTGTCTATAAAAAAGAGAGAGATGTACACCTGTATGCAACAAATAGAATAAATTAAAGTCATAATTAATTGAATGTCAGTAATATTTAATATGTTCTGGATAAAAGAAAAGTCATTTTAGATTTAGAAAAGATTTATTGTTCTCCCAATGATCAAAAAAAAGGGAGGAGAGTCTACAACCAATACACCAATAAGCTTGATGTTGATTACAGGAAATTAAAGAGATGGTTAACAATGATTTAGGAGTCAAAGAAACAATTACAAAGAGCTTCACTAAAAACCAGACATGCCAAACTAACCTTGTTTCCATTTTTGGACAGAATTTCTAAGCAAATTGATGAGATGAGCTCTTACTACAATTAATCTGGATTTTATCAAAGCTTTGGATTAAATATCAAACTAAGTCATACTAATCTTATGGATAAAATAGAAAAATTAGTAAAAAATCTGAGGTTTTTAGTATTACATATGTATATATAATAACTGTATATAATCTAGGGTTATATAAATTATATAAGCTCAATATGTTAGTTGTTTGATGTGACTTTTGAAATATCTAATATTACCTTGGGTTGCCTCAGTAGAAACAGTTTAAATAAAATAAGAAAATAATAATCTCACTCTTCTACATTCAGTTCACTTTGAAATGGTGCCCCATTTCCAATAGCTCATTAATAAAGGAAGATGGCCAAAACAAGAGAAACTAGAATAAGCAGGTTTTATTTATTTATTTATCTGATGTTATTTGAGAATTAATTAAAAGAACTGCAATAGACTTAGCCTTGTGGAAACTTAAAGATTCGTGGGGTACATGATGGTTCCATTAAACTATTAGAATGACCATCATGAAGAGGAAGGATCCCATTTATTGTGCACACAGAGAGCAAAACCATAAGTAGACGTTACAAAAACTATACTTCAGAAAAAAAAACAAAAACAACAACAAAAAAAAAAAAACCTCCAAACAATTTAGAGTTGTCCCACAATGAAATGAGTTGCCTTAGGGGTATTTCCAGGGATAATTTTAATTACCTGGTGATTTTAATATGCTTACATATATATAAATCACACACAAAGAGATAGGTAGCACCATAGTGTGTACAGCATAAAGTGTAGAGTCTGGAAGACTATTCTTGGGTTCAAGTCTGCCCTCAGACACTTAATAGCTGTATGACCCTTGGTAAATCCCTTAATCCTGTCTGCTTCCATTTCCTAACCTGTAAAATGAATTAAGAAAGTGAATGTCAAACTACCCCACTATCTTTGCAAAGAAACCCCAAATGTATCGTATAGTAAGACAACTGAAAACCAATGGATATAATATATATATATATATATATATATATATATATATATATATATATAAAACTTCTAAGTTTAATCTGAATTAATAATTTCTCCATCACTTTGTCTATAAAATGACCAAAGAAACAAATCAAATTTCTGATTGTAACATTCGCTAAATTCTAAAGTGTAAATGCTCACACTGACCATTTTTAAATGGCTGTGGAGAGCCATTCTCCTGTCTGTGTGAGCTGGCTCCAACATTCCCAGTTAAGATATGAGGAAACTTGTTCTGCTAATGCAAATAGGCTAACATTCTGTGAAACTTAAACTCATAGAGAGTTGCCTGGGTCATATGGCATGAAATAACTGGCCAGTCTGTGACAGAATCAAGACTTGAAGTCCTTCCAGTTCTATGTCCACTCTGTTTCTCTAATAATAATAATATTCTATAATAGTTAATGAAATGTTCCTGAAGACATTCTTAACCTTTTTAAAGGAGAAACACACACACACACACACACACACACACACACACATACAGAGTCCCAGAATTTGCCCTCTGTAAATAGGATGTTGAAAAACATGTTATTCTCTACAATTCTGTGACAATTGATGGAATCTTGGCTTTCTTTACTTTGGCAGAGAATTAAATTTGATTTATCAGATATTTCAGCCAGCATATTCACCAATACCTATTAAAAATTTTATGTTTTATCCTTAATTGCAGTTTGGTCTATTAATTAAAGCAGAAAACTTAGAATCAACATATATTCTCTTTGTCTAGTTTGGTATTTGAAAATTTTTATGTCCTAGTCTTTTTTTTTTAACAACAAATTTTTGAGATTCTATTTACTTTTGCCTTATATTGATAAAAACTGAAATAGAATACACACATTGTGTGTCTGACTTTTTATTTTGCACTTTTAGATTAGCACAGGTTTCATTCTTTCCTCCCAAAAGATAACTATAAAAAAAGGAAACCTGATGGAATATTGTATGAAATGTTTCTGTCATATGTAAACAATATCGGGGTTACTACTATGGTGATCAAAGTCTCCCCATTGCACAGATGAAAAACATATATTTTAAGTATGGAAAATGCAGGGATAAAATGATATTTATTGGGGTTTAATGAAACAATAAGCAGGGATAAATATGGGAGGAATCACACAAGTATTTACATAAATAAAACAAATTCTATGACTTACACTAAGAAGTCAAATAAAAGATTTAAGCAAAGTTCATGAAAGTTGTCAGACAATAGGAGCTGCCTTTATGGGAAATAATCCACTCTCTTCCTCCTGTGACATGCTAATATATAATATGATTTTAGATACCTGGCAATTTCCCTGTCTCTTTGCTTCCTTGTTTCTTTCATTAGCACCTGGTTGGAGCTGAATCCCCCATTGGGAAACACCTGTCCAATGTTAACAAGGTGATAATTGTAGAGACAATGAAAAGGAGAGTCAGAAATGAACTGGTAGATTTTTTTTAAACAAATTTAAAATAATTCCAGAGTGAAAAATAAAAAGTCTCAAGAGATTGTTTTTTCCTCCTCTACAATCATAGAAATATAGACTACTTATCCAATAATTCTCCTTTATTCTAGGGATGGATGGAAGGGAAGAAAATTTTTGAACCTTTGAAAGGGATACATCTACCATGAGACATCTTTATTTTTATTTTATTTTATTTTTAATTTATGGAATGAAACAAGCATTTTATAACATAGGGCAATAAAAATGATTGTATGGAAAACTACAGATCTATACACAACTTGTAATTTCTTTCTAATAAAAACAAAATTATCATGGAAATTTTTTTTCTTTCCTCTGTCCAATCCTAGAGATGGTTATGATTAGATACAAATAGATGTATTCATGTCTGTCTGATTATATAACACATACAATATACAAACATATACATATCATATATACATACCTCTCTTTTTCTCCTCCCCCATGTATAGGCATATGTAAATATATAAATAATTATATATATATATATGTGTGTGTGTGTGTGTGTGTGTATACAATGCATATTTATAAATATTTTATACATACTTCTATTTATCTATTCTTTTACTGGATACAGATAACATCTTTCTTTGTCTGTCCTTTTCAGTTAATTTAGGTATTTATAATATTCAAAATAATTTGCTCAAAGTCATTCTTAAAACAATATTGGTATTTCCATATAGAATTTCCTCTTTGTTCTGCTCATTTGGTCTTCATTATTATCTTTCCATGTTTTTACTAGACTCATTGAGCTCATCATTTCTCATAACACAGTAGTATTCCATCACAATCATATATCACAGCTTGTTCAGCCATTTCCTAATAGATGGGCATCCCTGCAACTTCCAGTTCCTTGCCACCACAAAGAGAGCTGCTGTGAGAATTTGAGAATTTATTGATTCTTTTCCTCTTTCCCTAATTGGCTCCAAAAATAGAGGAAGTAGTGTTATTGTCAAAATTGTCAAAGAGTATAGGTAGTTTAATCCCCCTTTGGGCTTGATTACAGATCTATAATTTATATAGCAGTTCTTATTCTGTTTTTCTATAGAGCAGTCCAGAGGTTTAATAGTGGTGGCCTTGGGGACAGGGACTGAGAGACAGTTTCCCTTTCTAGGCAATGAGGAGAAAGAAAGAAAATCCTAAGGACTGCTGGCAAGGTAGAAAGACCTGCTCTTTATCTATAGCTTGCTGTGGAGTTGGAATGGGAGATCCCGAGTTCAAATATCATCTCAGACACAACACTTATAGGCTGTGTGAACCTGGGAAAGTCAATTCCAATTGTCTTGCCAAAAAAAATTGTCTTGTCCATTTGTGCAGAGTATGATTGTGCAGAGTTATGTTAGTTTCAATGTCATGGAAGAACAATAATTGGGAAATCTAAAATCTCTGTCTGTCTATGTCTTTTTCTCTGTTTTTCTATCTCTTTCTCTATCTGTGTCTCTTTATCTTTCTGTCTCTCTCTGTTTCTGCTTGTCTGTCTCTTTCTGCCTCTGTCTCTATCTTTCTTTGTCTCTCTCTCTCTGTGTTTCCCTATGGCTCTCTCTTCCTCTTTCCCCCCCATCTCTCTATCTCTTTTCCCTTCTTCTTTTCCCCAGGATCTCATGTTCATATGTATACCCACATGTGTAGATATATATGTATATATGAGATAGCTAGATGATACAGTGGATAAAATGCTGCCCTGGAATCAGGAAGAATCATTTTTCTAAGTTCAAATTCAGCTTCAGATATTTATTAGCTGTGTGACCCTGGACAAGTCACCTAAAAGTTTTTGCCTAGTTTCCTCATCTGTAAAATAAGCTGGAGAAGGAAATGGCAAATTAGTTCAGTATCTTTGCCCAAAAAAATCTCAAATGGTGCCCAAAAGAGTTAGATAGAAGTGGACAACAGCATTAAACAGGTATAGATGTATGTGTGGCCAAACTTGACTTTTACTGGTATTTTTAAGCTACTCCCCAAGAATATAAAAATGGTACAGTAAAGCTAGTAGGATAAAATCACCACATATTATAACAATTCAGATATGTCCCAATTGTATGTCCCACTTTCCCATCAAGGTTCAGGAAGTGTTTCATCATTTGTTCTCTGGACCAAAGTAGTTCATTGCAATTAACCAAAGTTCAGTTGATTTGTAGAGTTGAATCTCTTGACATTATTATCATAAAATGACAGACACAAAACTAGAAAACACATTTGATAGTATCTTTTCCAATTTCCTCATTTTGCAGATGAAGAAGCTAAGAATCGGGAAAGTTACCTGACAAAGAACACCAGTGTAATAAATATAAGATGTAGGATTTGAAAACATATCTTTGGACGCCAGAGTTGGAATTTTTCCCACTGACTACACTTACTCCTTAGTGCCATGTATATGGTTTTTCTAATTCCACTTTCTGGACACTGAATTACCAATTTTGCCATCATAAAGAACACCTTGAAGCTGGAAAAATGAGATACTTGTGGAAAAGAACAACACAGCCTTGTAAAGTTGGCAGGTCTATGCTTTGTTTTGGAGGGGTATAATACTTGAAGTGGTTACTATATTATCACCATTATTGATCTTTTCCCACTGTTTCCTATTTTCTTGAGATGAATGGAGGTCTCTGCACAGTCTATCCCATGAATGCCCTTGGACATGACATGCAGGCGTAACATGGGGACCTCATCTGAGGCCATACGTAATCTCTGCTTTGCAGTCTGTGTAGCTCTCCTCACCACCTGTTCTGGGATTCTCAAAGCAGAAGTTGGAGAGAAAAGAAAAGGCTGATCTCTCTGGTGATTGCTTCCTGATGCTATGAAGCTTTCAAAAATGTCTGAGCAAAAATGAGCCTGTATTGATCTTGTTCTGTGGGAATGCTAAAGTTGCAAGGAACAGAAAATCTCATTAAGGCTCTACCAGCTGCCCTTTACTGCTATTGTTATTTTTAAATGCCTTTTACATGGGAGTTTTCTTTCAAATTAAATAGCCTCAAGTGTGGAGGGATCAATGCAGCTATCTGTGACTTACTTTTGGTAAATAAAAATGATTGTAAGACAGCAAAAAGAACTTCCCAGTCACATAGAGACTAGTAGGAAAAAATCTTTAATTTGTACAAAAGCAGTGGAAAAATCTATATAACAAGCCTGGACAACATCTTTTTAAGAAATTATCAAAGAGAACTGTCCTGATATATTAGAACCAGAGGGCAAAATAGAAATTGAATTACTTCACCGATCACCATCTGAAAGGGATCCCCAAATAAAAACTACCAGAAATATCATAGCCAAATTCCAGAGCTCACAAAGGAAAAAGTACTGCAAGCAATCAAAAAGAAACAATTTAAATATCATGGGGTTATAGTCAGGATTATATAGGATTTAGCTGCTTCCCCATTAAAGAACTGGGGAGCTTGGAATATGGTATACCAGAAGATAAAAAGGAGTTGTTATATTATAATCAAGAATCACCTACCAAGTAAAATTGAATTTTTTTTTTTTTGAAAAGGGCACTTAATGAAATAAAGGCCTTTTAAACATTCCTAATTAAAAGAGCAGAGTTGAATAATAATTAACCTCCAAATACAAGATTTAAGTGAACTACAAAAAAGTTAAAGATAGAAGAAATATGAAACCATGATAAATTCAATAGGGTAAAACTTTATATTTCTATATGGAAAAATAATATTTGTAAATATTTGTAAAAATAACATTTGTAATTCTTAAGAATTTTATTACTTTAAGACCAATTAAAAGGAGTATATATAGACAGAAGGGGTAGATATGAAATGACTTTGATGAAATGATTTCACCAAAACAAAGTGATGGGGTGAGAAAGAAAATTCAACTGGAAATATAATAGGTGGGAAGGTCAATGGGGTATTCAATTCTTTTGCTGGCAGAGTAGGATTTTTGTAATTTGTCAAAAAGCTAACAATGGATAAAGAGCTTGCAATGAACACCTAGTTTCCATTTTTACCTGTGGCATCTATTGACTATTACCATGGGAAAATCAACTTTTTAGATGCCCACATAACTCTCTCAAACTAACTTAAACTAACTTCTCTCAGGTGCAGAGATATCAAATTTCATTTGTAGAGGCTAAACCCTGCCACACTAATTTGTCACAGTAAGATTCCATGTCATCACCAGGACAGCAGTGATTACAACCCATGTTAATAAAAAATACATTAAATGGAGTCAGCATACTTACTGAGATCCTCAACCACATTGATGAATTTAACTTCTTCAAGTCCAAAAAAAAAAGTCACAAACATATATTTTGTAATACCACTACATAAGAACAAGAATAATATATTTTATTTTAATTCATTAGTATTTCCTCCCATTTACATGTAAAGATAGTTTTCAGCACTCATTTTTATAAGATTTTAGTTCTAATTTTTCTTTTCCCTCCCTTATTTCCCCACTCCCCAAGCCAGCAAATAATCTCATATAGGTTATACTTATACATTATTTTTTAAATATATTTTCATATTAATCATTTTGTGGAAGAAAAATCAGAATGAAAGGGAAAAATCATGAGAAAGTAAAAATTAAAAAAAGCTGAAAATAGTATGCTTTGATCCACATTTGGTTTCCAGAGTTCTCTCTCTGGATACAGATGACATTTTCCAACCTGAATCTATTGAAATTATCTTGAATCAATGTATTGCTGAGTCTAATAGTTGATCATCATACAATCATATTGTTACTGTGTCCAATGTTCTCCTGATTGTGCTCACTTTACTCAGTATCAGTTCATGTAAGTCTTTCCAGACTTTTCTGAAATTAGCCTTCTCATCATTTCTCATAGAACAACACTATCCCATTGCATACATATATCATAAGTAGTTCAGACATTTCCTAAAAGTTAGTCATCCCCCTCAGTTTCCAATTCTTGCCACCATAAAAAGACCTACTACAAACATTTTTTGCACATGTGGTTCTTTTCCTGTCTTTTGTGATCACTGCTGGATCAATGAGTATATACACAAATTTATAGTAATTTGTGAATAGTATCAAATTGTTCTCCAGAAGGTCTGGATCAATTCACAACTCCATCAACAAGGCTTTAGGGACAAGAGTAGTTTAGCCCAGAGAAGAGAAAACTTAGAACAGAAAAAAGGCATTACAAATGTTTTCAAATATTTGAAGAGTTAACATGTAGAGGGGAGATTCAATTTTGTTCTGCTTGGTTCTTGGGAAAAGAATTAAGAACAATATTTAGAAGCCAATAATCTTATAAGACTAAAAAGAAACAAATCTAGATTTCTGACAATACTGGCCCAAAGAAGTATTTATGTCTGGGAAAGTTGCAGTTTTTCCTCATTGGAAGTCTATTTGGCACGTATTGAATAGTGGGATCGCTGTCTTTTTCTGGGAGACATTGGAGTGCCTGATTTCTGATTTCCTTCCAGATGCAAATTCCTGGATTCTATAAACAATGCTTAGTATAGAAAGCAATAATAAAATGATTCAAGATTTTTAAAAAATAGCAACATTTATTTATCCTGATCTCTATGTAACGCAGTAATGATTTCCAGCAAGTTTAAATTATCAGCTTCAGCACACACATAAAGAATCATTTTATTCTTTTAAGTTTGTATATATGTATATGGGGTATTGGGTAAAGATTTTATAAATTATTTACCAATTGGGATCACTTGAAGGAAAAAAAAAATCATCAGTAACATTTGTCTCTTCTTCATTCTTTCTTGACTTGTCTGCATTTGAGATTTTAGTTCTCCTTTAGCAATCATGTTTCTGAGTACTTACACTTAAATCATCTTCCTGTCTCCCATGCATTGATTGAATTGGATTCTGCCATATTATTTTCCAGTTTTCTTTCAACAATTTTTGCAAAATATTGAGTTCTCATTGCATAAGCTGGAGTCTATGGATTATCAAATACTAGATTATTGTAGTCTTTGTTGTTGCATCAATATTCATTAGGAAAATTGGTCCACAATTTCCACACATTGAATTGGGAAGATGAAATAAAAATCCTTAGCCATTTCCTCTCTAAAAAACTCACAACCAATGATCATTTTTTTTCTTTAACCAGAAGAAAAATATATATACAATTCATTTTTAGAAGAATAGATCCGCTCCCCAATTTTTTTGCCACTAATTTATTTTTCTTGAGTTACTAATTTCAATGAGATACTTCTCTTAGATATGGGGAAATTGGAACACTAATGCATTGTTAGTGGAGTTGTGAACTTATCCAACCATTCTAGAGGGCAATTTAGAACTATGCCCAAAGGGCACGCAAACTTTTGATTCCACGATACCACTACAAGGTCTGTATCCCAAAGATATTATAAACAAGAGTAAAGGACCAATACAAACAAAATATTTGTAGCAACTCTTTATGTGGTGGCAAAACTTGGAAATTGAAGGGATGCCCATTAATTAGGGAATAGATGAACAAGTTGTAATATATGAATGTAATGAAATACTATAGTTCTATAAAAATGTTGAACAGGTAGATTTCAGAAAATTCAAGAAATACTTATAAGAATTGATGCTTAGTGAAATTACAACCAAGAGAATATAGTAAACAATAACAGCAATATTGTATGATGATTAACTGTGATAGACTCAGGCTTCCCAGTAAAGCAATAATACAAGACAATTCCAAGGGATTCATGATGTAAGATGCAGACTACTTCCAGAGGAAAAACCGTGTAGACTGAATGTAGATCAAAGCATATTATTTTCATTTTTTTTCTTTATCATGTTTTTTACCTTTTGTTCTGAGTCTTCTTTCACAAAATCACTAATGGAAATATTTTAACAAAACTGTACACATATAACCTATATCAGACTACTTGCTGTGTTGGGGTGGGAAAAGGGAAGAGAAGTAGAAAAAAAAAATGAAGCTCAAAATCTTCCAAAAATGAATGCTGAAAACTACATTTACATCTTATTGGGAAAAATACTATTGAGATATTTTTTTTTCATTTCTGTGATTGTTTATTCTTGTTAAAACATTTTAACTTTCTTAGCACTCTGCCAATAGCCTGTATTCTAAAAAAGCTTGACTTTGCTTCAGAAACAAAGTAAAGTATATTCCCATTCTCTCCAACAGACATTAAACTTGCATTTGCTGTGAGATTTTGACCCAGGTTTAAGGATAGAGTGTTGTATTTTTATTATTCTTGCTTTTCTTTCTTTTTTTTTTCATAGTCATATGTCACATGCTTTATTTTTTATTATAGCTTTTTATTTACAAGATATATGCATGGGTAATTTTTCAGCATTGATAATTGCAAAACCTTTTTTATTCCATTTTCCCCCCTCTTTCCCCCACCCCCTTCCCCATGGCAGGTAGACCAATACATTTTAAATACAATATATGTATACATATCCATAAAGTTATTTTACTGCACAAGAAGAATCAGATTTTGAAATAATGTATACTTAACCTGTGAGGAAAATCAAAAATGTAGGTGGACAAAAATAGAGGGATTGGAAATGCTATGTAGTGGTTCACACTCATTTCCCAGAGTTCTCTCACTGGGTGTAGCTGGTTCTATTCATTATTGAACAAATGGAACTGATTTAGTTCATTTCATTGTTGAAGAGGACCACGTCCATCAGAATTGATCATCATATAGTATTGTTGTTGAAGTGTACAATGATGTTCCTGTTCTGCTCATTTCACTCAGCATTAGTTCTTGTAAATCTCTCCAAGCCTTTCTGAAAACATCCTGTTGGTCATTTCTTACAGAACAATAATAGTCCATAATATCCATATACCACAATTTATTCAGCCATTCTCAAGTTGAGGGGAATCCTTCAGTTTCCATTTCTGGTCACTACAAAGAGGGCTGCCACAAACATTCTTGCATATACAGGTCCTTTTCCCTTCTTTAAGATCTCTTTGGGATATAAACCCAGTAGTAACACAGCTGGATCAAAGGGTATGCAAAGTTTGATAACTTTTTGAGCATAGTTCCAAATCGTTCTCGAGAATGGCTGGATGTATTCAGAATTCCACCAACAATGTATGAGTGTCCCAGTTTTCCCACATGCCCTCAACATTCAACATCATCTTTTCTTGTCATCATAGCTAATCTGACAGGTGTATAGTGGTATTGAAATACTTTTCTTAAAAATTAAGAAAAAAAAAAGCAACCTCTTAGATTTGGAAATACTTCAGAGAGTTTTTCTTGAGTTATAAACTTTATAAAAGATCCAATAAGAGTAGATTACATTATAATAGATTTAGAATTAAAAGGACCTTAAAGGTTACCCATCCCAATTCTTCATTTTATTTTTATTTTTATTTATTTATTTTTTTATTATAGTAACTTTTTATTGACAGAATCCATGCCAGGGTAATTTTTTTTACAACATTATCCCTTGCACTCACTTCTGTTCCGATTTTTCCCTTCCACCCTCCACCCCCTCCCCTAGATGGCAAGCAGTCCTATATATGTTGAATATGTCCTAGTATATCCTAGATACAATGTATGTGTGCAGATCCAAACAGTTTTCTTGTTGCACAGGGGGAATTGGATTCAGAAGGTAGAAATAACCCAGGAAGAAAAACAAAAATGCAAACAGTTTACATTCATTTCCCAGTGTTTTTTTTCTTTGGGTGTAGCTGCTTCTGTCCATCATTGATCAAATGAAACTGAATTAGGTCTCTTTGTCAAAGAAATCCACTTCCATCAGATTACATCTTCATACAGTATCGTTGTTGACATATATAATGGTCTCTTGGTTCTGCTCATTTCACTTAGCATCAGTTCATGTAATTCTCTCCAAGCTTCTCTGTATTCATCTTGCTGGTCATTTCTTACAGAACAATAATATTCCATAACATTCATATACCACAATTTACCCAACCATTCTCCAATTGATGGGCATCCACTCAGTTTCCAGCTTCTAGCCACTACAAACAGGGCTGCCACAAACATTTTGGCACATACTGGTCCCTTTCCCTTCTTTAGTATCTCCTTGGGGTATAAGCCCAGTAGAAATACTGCTGGATCAAAGGGTATGCACAGTTTGATAACTTTTTGGGCATATTTCTAGATTGCTCTCCTGAATGGTTGGATTCGTTCACAGCTCCACCAACAGTGTATCAGTGTCCCAGTTTTCCTACATCCCCTCCAACTCTCATCATTCTTTTTTCCTGTCATCTTAGCCAATCTGACAGGTGTGTAGTGGTATCTCAGAGTTGTCTTAATTTGCATTTCTCTGATTAATAATGATTTGGAACACTCTTTCATATGATTGGTAATGATTTCAATTTCATCATCTGAAAATTGTCTGTTCATATCCTTTGACCATTTATCAATTGGAGAATGGCTTGGTTTCTTATAAATTAGAGTCAGCTCTCTATATATTTTGGAAATGAGGCCTTTATCAGAACCTTTAACTGTGAAGATGTTTTCCCAGTTTGTTGCTTCCCTTCTAATCTTGTTTACATTAGTTTTTTTTGTACAGAAGCTTTTTAATTTGATGTAATCAAAATTTTCTATTTTGTGATCAATAATGGTCTCTAGTTCGTCTTTAGTCACAAATTTCTTCCTCTTCCACAAGTCTGAGAGATAAACTATCCTATGTTCCTCCAATTTGTTTATAATCTCGTTCTTTATGTCTAAATCATGGACCCATTTTGATCTTATCTTGGTATACGGTATTAAGTGTGGGTCCATGCCTAATTTCTGCCATACTAATTTCCAGTTATCCCAGCAGTTTTTGTCAAATAATGAATTCTTATCCCAAAAGTGAGGATCTTTGGGTTTGTCAAACACTAAATTGCTATAGTTGACTATTCTGTCTTGTAAACCTAACCTGTTCCACTGATCAACTAATCTATTTCTTAGCCAATACCAAATGGTTTTGGTGACTGCTGCTTTATAATATAGTTTTAGATCAGGTACAGCTAGGCCACCTTCATTTGATTTTTTTTTTCATTCTTTTGAGATTCTTGACCTTTTATTATTCCATATGAATTTTGTTGTTATTTTTTCTAGATCATTAAAATATTTTCTTGGAAGTCTGCCAATTCTTCATTTTTAAATGAGGAAATTCAGATGCAGAGATGTAAATGAGATAACCAAGGTAAAATTGGTAATGAGAAATATGACTAATTCTTGAGCCTAGATTTTTGACATCAAATCCCAGACTTCTCCTTGTATCAGTGCCATTTTTCCAATATCCTCCCTTCATAAACTTTGAAAAGTTAAATATTATTTTCTGAATATGGCTTCTAAATTGGTCTCGTATTGCCTCGATACTGACTCACCTGGTCTCAATACATAAAGGTCAATTACCTAACATCTGACCCTTAGCGTTCTTTGGTACCCTTGTGAGTAAACTGCATAAACTCTTTGCTATTAGTTCTAGTTTCTAGCAATCACAAATTAAGTATTTGAATACTTAAAAGTTAGATTAACTTTTACTAAAAATTACTAAAAAATTTAATTCCAAAATTTGATAATACATATACATACCTATTTACCAACACATGGGATATAACCACCACCCCTCTAACCCATACCACCAGAGTTTCTCAGAAGGGGAAAAGGACTCAGTTCATAGCCTAGTTCATTTCTATTATATACAAACAGTTTCAAAACTCAGGATAGGCTCAAGTTCTAGTCATTCTGACTTCTCCAGAATTTTCTGTTGAACTGTTTGCTATGATATCCTAACAGAAATCCTGTCCCAATATCACCATGGCTCAAACTCTTGGAATTAATAGAGATTCTACTACTTACACCTAGAAATGAAAAGGATAATAAAACAAATTAATATATACACCTTACACTGATTTTCGGAGTGAGAGGGTAAAAAGAAAAAAGAGGAAGGAAGCCCTTCCCTTATCCAATTGGTTGATCCACCATGTGGATAAATGTGATTTTAATCCTTTCTGGTCACTATTACAGGAAAAAAAAACTCATAAGAAAAAGAGAGTGACTATCCCAATTCATACATTTTAAAGATTCCAGCCTGGCTTTTTAGCTATGCTTCTTCTACCTTTTCATAAAGGAGTATAGGTTGTCTTCTTCCAGAAGTAGGGCACTCAAGCGTTAAGTGATGTGGGCATGTAAAACAAAGCTGACATTATATTGCTATTTAGTCATAATAACAATTAACATATATAGGGTTCCTGAACATTTACCAAATACCATCTTTATGATAATCCTGTGAGATAATCAATACACTGATTGTTACACTGATTTTATAGATAAGAAAACTGAGGCTCAGAGAGTTAAGGGATTTGGTCAGTATCAAAATGCAAGTAAATATCAATCAAGATTCAAGCTCAGGTCTTCTAATTCGAAGAGTATTCTTTCCATTTCATTCCACTATTTGAAGTAGAAATGAAAGTAGAAACAGTGGATGAGATGGCTTAAGAACTCTAGCATAGTATTAAATTAATAAGAAATATAAGACAGAACAGCAAACAATTATTTGTGCACATTGTACTGTATCAGAACTCCAAAATGAGATAGTCCTTGCCCTAGAGAGACTTACATTCTATCATAGATAAATAGGTAGATATATAAATATCATGATAAATAGGTAGATCTATCAATAGATACATAGATGAGCAATAAATAAATATGTAGGTAAGTAGGTAAGTAGGTAGGTAGAGACATAGAAGATAGATAGATAGATAGATAGACAGATAAACAGATTTTTATATGTAGCTTGAGAAGAAAGAGAGCACTGCTGATTTTGTGGGGATTAGGGAATACTTGGTTGAGAAGATGGAACTTGAGTTGAGCCTGATGAAAAATAGCATTCTTGGACAGAGTAGTGAGAGAAATATGAATTCTAGGTTAGGAGGATTATCCATGCTACTTCAGAGAGAAATAGAATGCCAAGTTCAAGGTACTGTATATTCCAGTTCAGCAGGAAAATAGATTTTTTAAGTAGAGTACAATATTTAATGTAGTCTTCGAGTGCTAGGGCCAGAGACAGTGTCTTGGTTAACATACTGGTTATGTTGGAGGAAAAACCTGGCAAATACAAAGGAACTGAGTGGTCTGAAGTGATGGAAGAATGATGTCTGCCAGAACTCCTTTTCTATTAAGACAAAGAGATTAGTTTCCTTTTGTAAAATTGTTTTTTTTTTTCCTAGTTATACATGTACATTAACTTTTGAAATACACATTTCTTTATGAATCATGTTGGAAGAGAAAAATTGGAACAAAAGGGAAAGCCCACAAAAGAAAAAAATAGAAAAGAAGAAAAAAAGGGAACATAAAATGTTTTGATTTACATTTAATTTCTGTAGTTCTGTAGTTTTCTTTCTGGGTGTGGATGGCATTTTCTATACAAGGCAATTGGAATTGCCTTGGACAAAGAAATTAGTTTTAAGAAGGATGGTGACTCCTTGACTTAATGAAACTAGATCTGGGTAATTCCTCAGCACCAAAAGAGAGGTGGGGATTGTAGGACGTTTTACCACTATTTCATATCTTCTCCTTCTGCTATGCCCGGTATGGTATTATCAAGTCATTACAGCTGTGTCCAATTCTTCATGATCCCATTAGAAGTTTTCTTAGCAAAAATATTGGAATGGCTAGCTATTTCCTTCTCTAGCTTATTTTACAAATGAGAAAACTGAGGCAGATAGGACTAAATAGCTTATACAGGATAATACAGCTAGAATCTGAGGCCAGAATTAAGCTCATGAATATGAGTCTTCCTAATTTTAGATCTGCCATTCTATTCATTGTATCACCTAGTTGCCCCTAGTAGTCCAGATAGTAGTCCTAAAAACGATGGGAACATATCTAAATTATTGAGAGCATTGATTGAGAAAATTTTAATTTGATATGGTAGAAAATAGGGAGTCAATGTGCAAGAGCACATTTATACAGTCTAATGAGTTCATGAAAGTATTGTTTGAATACGTTTAATATACCAGGAATGTGCATGATGGACTGAAAGAGACATGATAGGTGTGCCTTGGTCTCATAATCACAAAAGAAATAGCTCAATTTTCATGTTAAATATACAGCTAGATGCCCCATTTATATAATACTCTCTTTGTTGGTCTCCCAAAAGGCATATTGAGCTCTTTGATTCAGATCTATGTATCTTCAAAATGTTATATATCCCTTGACTTAATACCATATCATCAAAATTTCTCCCTAGTGAGAGTGATATTACAAGATGCATATTTTAGTTAATATCTTGACATTTAAATTCAATAATGTTCATGTTGACATCAAATGGGATTTCAAATTGCTTTTTTCCCTAAGAAAAAAGAAAACAACAAAAACGAAACATGACAAAAGAAAATATCAAGAGATTTAAGTTTGTTTGTTTTTCCTTCTTTACAGGGGACCAATGTCTTGATAAGTGTGTGAATTAGATTTAAGTGAGGAAGATTTACTCAAAGTCATCAGCCTCTCTCTTCCACATTTATCAAAGTCCAGTGGCAAGACAAAAGTCAAGACAACTGGCAATGGCCCTGGGATGTAGTAGATAACTTTGGCACTTTTGATGTTTGTCTAATATCTAAGAGTTCCATAGTGCCTGCTTCAGCTGCGCTCCTTGCTGTTGGAACAAATTGTTCTCATCTACTTATTCCTCTGGATGTCTTCATATACTTGGGGGTAAATATCTCCCTAAAGCAGAGATGGTTTGAAGCTCATCAGTTATCTAAAACCTGCTCTAATCCATCTTCTCAGATGATTTATTGGAATGGGACTGCCGTGCATGCTACAGCTTTTTGGAGCCAGAGGTGAGAGCTGAGTGCCAAGTAAACACCCAAATTGGATGAACAGCCCTGAAAATGGCTGTTCTCATTCCAGAGATGCTCTTTACTTGGTGATTTTGGTACACAAGACTAAATGAAACCTACTAGTCTTTTCTCTCCTATTTGCATAAGAACTTGAGCACTTTTCTTGTCTCATTCAAATCAGATAATTAAATAGGGAGGCATAGTCTTTCTTAAATACTTTATAAATAAGAATCACTTTTTGTAGTATAATATGAGAAACAAAAGGTTGAAGTAGGCTTAATAAGATAGCAAAGAACAGATGGTATTTATTTATTCTTAAAATAAATCCAGGATTTAAAAGCCCTAGAACAAATGTATGAAGAAACAACATTTTAAAAATTAATGAAATTTCCCCCAGAGATTTATCATCACTGCTAATTTAAACTACCAGGTCAAGTCCCATGGGAGAATTCCTTGAAAAAAATACTATTGAATTATTACATGAGGGTTAGTTATCCTTTGGGAAAACAGATGCAAGAGGATATTCTTAACTTGAATACAGAAATATGCTGACTAGTACTCTAATATGCTTTTAATGATCAAGAATCACAGAATAGGAGTTGGAAGACACCAATATTTCTACTATATGTATAGGAATCTCTTCTATATCATTATGAACAAATGGTCATTCAGTCTCCATTACAAAACCTCCACTGCACCCTAAAACAATTCATTTTATTTTGCATAAGTCTCATTGTTTAGAAGTCATGAAGTACATCAAACTTAAATCTGCTTCTCTTTAACTTCCACTGATAGCTTCTTGTTTTGTTCTCTGGGGAGAAAGAAAATGGGTCTAGGTCTAATTCTGGGTTAGGCCTTTAAAAATTTGAGAACATTTAACATGAAGTGAGTTCTGTTCCCAGACTTTGGAAAAGTTGATGAACTGGACAAGGATATCAGAGTGAGAAATATTATCCAAGAAGCTATTATTCTGAGGAAAAAATACATGATGACATGAATTTGAATGGTTTGCAGTGGACATAGAAAGAAAGGTGCCCATGCAGGATTTATTTTGGAATTAACAAGAAATAGCAGGTTCTATCAATGTATGGGATGCATGTCATCTCCATTTTCCACTTATAACTATTTCCTATTAATCATGGGTACAGGTAGGTAGGTGGTCCACAGGATAGAGCTGTAGGCCTAGGAACAGAGAGACCCGAGTTCAAATATGGCCTCAGATACTAGCTGACAAGCTAGTGGGCAAGTCATTTAATCTCTGTTTGCCTTAATTCTCTGGAGAAGGAAGTCCAGTAGCCTTGAAAAGAAAATCCCCTGAACAGTATAGCCCAAAGAGTCATGAAGAGTTGGACAAGAATGAATAAAACTAGAAATAAGTTTATAGTTTTCTTTGTATAAATTGTTTGCATCTTCTCTCTTCCTTTAGACTTGAAACTCTATTTTAAGTAAGGACTATGTTTTGCCTCTTTTTCTCTCCCCAACACTTAGCACAGTACCTTACATAGGTTGGGTTCTGTTTTTGCCCTTGTACCCTTTGCACTTAGTAGGCATTTAATAAATGCTTGTTGGTTTACCTTGGAAATGAGGAAATGGTGACTCCAAAGTAATGAACTAAGGTTGGTGGGATGATGAAACAGAAAACTTCCTTTGTTGATATTGAGAATCAACGGAAAGAGAAAAGGATCAAAAGTCACTATTGTAGTGAAGAAAATAGAAATATTTGGTAGTAACATTCATATATAATAATGATACTTTGGTAGTAACAAAATAACAGAAATTTAGTTATAGGCTACTGAGAATTTGGGATGCATAGATTGTAATGTAAGTGGATTTACAAACAAGATTATTTTTTAAAGGCATATTGACTTCATTGATTTTCATAGGGGTGCACTCAGTTCTTTCTAATAGAGCTTTCATTACAATTTCCAGGTAAGCCTGCTATATCATTTGAAATACCTCAGGGCATGTTTTCCTTATTGAGGTGACAGAAGTTAAAGGTGGAATATGTCACCATTAACCTTGAGACTACTTGGTTTTATAGTTTGATGTTTCAACCATTTGTTATTTAAATGTGTCTGTGCAGTTGCAGCACTTAGAAACCCCTAGTAGGCTCTAGAAATCTTAAAAAAAAAAAAAAAAAAAAAAAAGGAAAAAAAAAAGAAAGAAATGGATTCTTTATAGGAAAGAAGAAGCCATCTAATATCTTTTAGAATTAATATCACATACACACACGTAGCCCTTTAAAAGGTTTTTATTTTTATTGAGCATTGAGGATCTTTTTAAAATATCTCCATTAAATCTTGAATCACAATTCAGTAGAACGAAAATGAACTTTAAATATAAATCTTGAATTGGCTATTTACTTTCTGTTGTAACCTTGGTCTATCTCTTCGCTACCCTGGACTTTGCTTTTCCTTTTCTGAAAAAAAAAAAAAAAAAAAGTAGGCAGTTAGTTGAATCATTGGGAAGGAGTGCTGGACTTGGAATTAAGAAGTCCTGAGTTCAAATCCCATCAAAGATACTTACAAGCTATGTGATCTTGGGCTACTCACTTTACTCTCTCTCAGACTCAATAAAATAGGATATTAATAGAATCTACCTCACAGAATTGTTGTGAGGATCTAATGAAATAAGATTTGTAAAATGCTTAGCAAACATGTTCAAGGAGTTAGATATATATTCTAGAAATTTGTATAATACTATTGCATTTGGGGATTGTTGTAGCTGCTGTTGTTTTTGCTTGGTGTTGAGTTTTGTCAACATTTAGTTTCTGAACTTTCTTTCTTCTTGCTGATCATTAGTATTTATTTTTGCATTCTCTCATTTTCAAGTGGTTTTTTGCAACACCTAATTCAAGCCTCACTCGACTCCCTTTAAGGACAGCTTGCTAAAATTGGTCTTCAGCACCACATAATGCGAGACATTTTATGAGTGCCTCTTTATCAGTGGTATTTGGACAAAGCATTTCCTTTTGAGAGACAATCTTTTAAGTCGATTCTATTTTTAGTTTCCTCATCTCTGATTCAACCTTTTGCTGTCATAATTCTATCAGGCAGAAATCCCAGACAAGTGACACATCATGAGTTCCTTGACCATCAGAGCTAATTTTAATGATCTGAGAAATCATACCATGGAATAGTTCCAAAATTGATGAAAGGGAATTATAAATAAAATAGCATGAGGAGAAATAAGCATTCTCTGAAATTTTATCAAAAAGAAAAAAAAGTAATTTGAAGATAATTCCTTCACTATTCCTGCCATACTTCTACTACTCTATCTGAAATAAAATCTCTAATAGAAATGCAAATAAATTATTTTCCATAGTATTACCCAATGAATTAACAGCAAGGAATTTATTGACACTATTAACCTTCTATTTATTTAGAACATCTGAATAATTTTCTTTTTAGTGATGAAAGGAGGACATTGAAAGACATGTGACAAGAGTTTTGATACAGAACCACATAGTATTGTCAAAGTAAGGAATAAATGTCTTCTTACATGTGTAGATATGGGGAAAAAAAGTCAAAACAGAGGGGTAGCAAATCACTACCATTACTATTATTACTTTCAAAAGCTGTTGTATGTCACATTTTAGGAGGCTGAATGTCCTTTAAGTCCTTTCCAGTTATGAATTAACAGAATCAGGATAGGCAATCCATCACCTAAGCTTGTTAATAGTTGTAGTTTTACTGAATTTTATTTTTTATATTTGGTTTTACATACATTTATGTAGATTTTATAAGCCAAGGAATTTTTTATATTTGGTAAGTGAAGGATAGAAAATGGAATAACTTATAATGGTAGAAATATTGCCCCCTCACTAAAGAAGCATCAGTGTTCTGTTGTGCCACAGTTCTCTTTTATTGTCCTGACTCAGTTTCTCTAATTGTCATACCTCGGTTTCCCTGAATTGTTCTGCCTTGGTTTCGAACTGTTCTGCTCAACCAACCCTCCCTCCTAATCATGGTGATCCAGATGAGGAGAAAGACCTTCTGTCTTAGACATCATCAGAATGCTGGATGCCTCTCCCCCATGCCTCCCCTCTCCCTATCAGAACCGGATGATAGTTAGTGCTTTCAGTGCTCTGACTCCTCCCCTGTCTCAGTCTATTCCCTGAGTCTGAGCCACATGTGTATATGTCATTGAGAACTCACGTTGGCTGCTAGATTCTTGGTAATTTCATTCAGCCCTGGGACCAAACCATGGATCCATTTGGTCCCAGTAAATCTCTCTCTTTCAAATAAAATATTAAATACTCTTTAATCTCTATTTTGCCTCAGTTTCTCCAGCATTACAGTTCCCTATCACTTACAGTATTGTGTGGGGCGGGGCGGGTGCAAGACCACCTTCCCAATCCAATTAACTAATCAGAGACATCATCAGGTACAAAGAGAAAATATTTATTTAATCCCTGCAGGGAGAGGCCCAGACACACCTAGGTGCCATCCCAACCCCCACTATGTGCACTTGGAACCTGACCTCATTCCAGCTTGTGCAGGGTTTAAATGCAAAGGACTCGAGCCTTCTCATTGGATAGACTAAAAGGACATAACCATCCTTGACCAATGATTACTAATGCTGGCTGCCTCCCACAGGTCATGTCACTTCCTTCAGCTTCCTGCATCTCAGGTTCAAAATTCATTCCTCCAGAGAGTAAATGACCTCCCCAAGGTCTCAGTTCTGGAAACGGGGAACATGTGACTCAACACTGAGAAACATTTCATCCAATTAGTCCCATTCAGTATAAAACACAATTTCCTTTGTTATTTAAAGGCCTTCACAATCTGACTACAACCTCTTTAAATTTTATATTATACTCCCCTTGTATTCCATCAGACACTGCCATGGGAAACCTTTTCTAGTCTCCTTAGTTTTTAATTTTCCCCTTAAAATAACTTTGTTATATATAGATATATATTATATGTGTGTAGGTATATATGCACATACATATAAAATACATATACATACATGCACTTAGATATCAATATATATAATACATATACATATAAAGTATATATATCTATATATACACACATAATTATATATACACTCATATAAAATACACTCATATAATCATATAATAATATATATTATATATAATATGTAATATAAAATTCATATAATTTAATCTTTATCTATATACATTATTTCTAATTAATTGAATATAATGTCCTTGAGGGCAGAGACTATTTTCCCCCCCATCTTCCTAATGTCCTAGGATAACACCTGACACATAATAATTTTCTAATAAACACTTTCCAAAATTGAATTAAATAAAAACATGGTGCATATAGAAAATACTGCATCAGGTTTTTCAGACTAGATATCCTAAATCTCAGTAATCTTTTAACTTAACTTATTTTAATTTCAAAATTTTCCTTTCAACCTTCCAGTACTTATTGTTTTGAAACATTGATGGAAGTAACAGATAAACTAAACCTTCAAGGTATATTATTTTTGGAGATAGTTGAAGATATTATGCAATTTTTTGGAAGTGTTTCATAATTTTCAAAATAAGAGGTATTTGGAATTGCTCTTAGATCTAGATTATCATTATCAAATGAAAGGCAGTTAGTATTGGAGACAATGCCCTAACCCTCAAAGTAACAATATCCTGTTTTCAAATTTACTGCTTTTGCAATCCTGAATAATTTCACCTGCTCTTGTTTTAGACATTCTAGGATTCCAAATTGTACAGCCCATGCCAGTCTAAAGTTGTAGAGGGAATTTCTTTGCCTAGGTCTATCAATAAATACATTAAGAAGTATTTATTAAGTAATAGCCATGTTGTACTCATTGGCCTATGCACTGGACATACAAAACAGAAACAAACAAACAACAACAAAACCAATGTACTCCCTTGTCAAGAGCCTTATTCTCATGAAGTAGGTCAAAGGATAAATCAGAATATGTAAGATAAGTACAGAGAAGTTAGTAGGTAGCCTTATTAGAAAGGATGGCCCTAGAAGCTGGGACTGAAGGAAGGTCTTCTTGGTGGAGCTGGAAGTTGAGTTGAGGATGAAAAGAAGCCATGGATTCTAAAAGTTGGAGGTTGGGAGAGAAAAGCATTATTAAAGGAATGGGGGTCAGGCTATGCAATGTGGCAGACATAGGAGAGGAAATGTCCTGTGTAAGAACTAGGCTATTATGTTTGGAATATAGAGTATTTGAGAGGCAAATAGAGTGTAATCAGATTAGAAAGGCTAAAAAAAGCAAGTTATAAGAGTTTTCTCATAGTTTGAATATCTGTAACAAATATGAAAATGACAAATATTCTGTTTGTCCTTTACCATCATGAATATTTATTGAAAATTATAATGAATGAGAATGAATTGAAAAAAATTATAAGAACCCAACCACTGACCCTTAAAAGCTTCTTTCTTCAGTATCTGCATATGTAATCTGGAAATTTTTGTTATTGTTTGGAAGTAATTTTTTTAAATTAGAGATTGCTTGAATTTTCCTGCCTACAAATAAAATTTAGCAATTTTATAAACTGTTAAACCAAATGTTTCTTTCTTTCTTTCTAGCTATAACTACATTTTAAAATATTTTTGAAATATAAAATAAAAAAAATAAGTTATCCCCACATACATGGAAAAACATTTTTATCATTATTTTCCCAAAATTTTGAGTTCCAAATTTTCTTCCCCTTTCATAATTGAGAAGGCAAGCAACTTGGCTATATATAAAATCATGCAAAATATATTTTAAAAGTAACATTTGAAATGCTTGAATAAAATCAAAAAAACATCACAAATGATCTGGTGACCTAATTTTTAGATCTAACTTCAATGGTAGTTCCATCTGTGGTTAGTACTACATCATGATGTTGCTATATGTGTGCTTTGTAAATATTTGTTCTAAACAATTTAGGCCAGAAGGTTATCATGCAGTGACATTAAGACTAAATGGAAAAGAATGTATCCCTGCTGAGTGGTGAGTCCGGATGAAGCCCAGCTGTGACACCAGAAGATAGCCTGTGAATTTCCCTGTCCTTTCTCAGCGGATAACACACACACACACACACACACACACACACACACACACAGGCTTCTAATCTCAAACAAACATTTTGACAAATTAACCAAAATATCCAGTGGAGCCTGGGTCAGAGTTTCAGGCATCTTTTTTTGATGTAGAACTGTTTGAAAATCATTTGTCCTGTTTCAAAGCCCATACTCTTCTCCTTGATGGTTTGATTACCCCTTGCCTATTGTATCTCTCCAAACTATTTTTTCTCACTTTTCAACTTTGATTTTTATTCTGTAATCATAGCAGTGGGTATTTCCTCCATTTATAATCATCCTAGGTTCATGCTGATAGGCTTATCTCTGAATGCCTCCTGTAAAATCTTAGATTATCATGTAAAATATGAAATCTTTTGTTCATTCAACATATTTTTCTTTCCTGGGCATCAGTTAATCAAATAGCAAATTATTTTATTAATCATTTACAATGCTTCAGGTCCTACTTTAGGTCCTGAGGATGAAAGTTTAAAAAAATGAAACAATTTTAATTCTAAATGAATTAGAAGTAGAATATAGAGATTCACACATATATTATTGCATAGTATTATCTATATAAACATATAAACATGTAATATAAATATTAAAATTTAATATATAAATGGATTTGGTTCTTTCTAATAATGAGGTGATCTAAGGCAATTCTAATAGTATTGTGGTGGAGAGAATCCAACTGTATATATAGAGAAAGGACTATGGGGACGGAATGTGGATAACAAAAATGGTATTTTCACCTTTTGTTGTTGTTATTGTTTGCTTTCTTGTTTTTTTTTTTTTTTCTGATTTTTTTCCCCTTTGGATCTGATTTTTCTTGTGCAGTATGATAAATATGGAAATATGTTTAGAAGAATTAAAAAAATAATACATAGAAACATATACATGATATTAAATGCATAGTGATTTGAGAGGAAAGCATTAGCGATTGGACTTTGATAAAATAAAAGACTTCATTCAAAATGTAGTATTTAAGCTATATCTTAGAGGAAGAGAGAAGGACTAGGAGAAAAAGATAAGACAATACATTATTACTACTGGGGATAGAAATTGGAAAAGCACAGAGACAAGGCCAGTCTTAGTGGATCCCAGAGTACCTATGGGAAGAGCAATAATATATAATGAGGCTTGAAAGATACGCTGTTGACAGATTGTGTTGAGTATAAAATGTAGACAAATGTCATTCATATCTGGAACAAATTAACATCTGTAATCAATGTCAGTACCCCAGTAATTTAGATATTAGACTCAGGTTGGGGTTGAATTGTAAATGATGAGATAAACTAGATTTATTTTAAACTTTAGCTGTAATAACTGGAAAATAAGGTGCTACTTTCATTTTTTAAAAGTTTTTCCTTGACTAAATCATATATTTCCCTTTCTTAGAGAATAAAGAAAGTCAGATAAAAGTCCAGCTTCCAATATATGTTGCCTGTGCAATCTTGGGTAAGCCAGCTAGTGTCATTTTTTCAAACACATCTGAGATTATACATTTCAGAGAACTTGCCATGCTGCACTGATAGAATAAGCCCTCCTGAACTCCTTGCATTCAAGAAATCCCAGGATTAAGTCCCCATCCCTATTAAAATGGTAAAAATGTTACTGTTGGGAAAGAAGAATTGTGAAAGAGATTTTATTTTCCCATGCTTCTCCCCTTCTCAAGAATCTTCCACAGCTTCCTATTGCCTCGAGGATAAAACACAAACTCCTCTATCTGGAATATAAAACCTCCAAAATTTTATTCTAATCTATACTTTCAGATTGATTTCAGATTAACAATTTATATTCTGGACAATTTTGCCTATTTCCTTTATTCCCTTTTGAGACATTTCATCTTTTTTATATGCCTTAACACAAGCAATACCCCATGCCTGGAATAGAATATTTACTCTTACTCTTGAGATTCCCAGCTCCCTTCCAGATTTAGGTCATATATGAGTTATCCTGAGAAGCATTTTTTCATTTTTACAATTATTAATGCTCATACCCTACTAATCTATCTTCATATATCACTAAAATTCTAAAATTCAAAGCATTTAACATTTTATTCTACCACATGCCCGCTGCTTTTCTGTTCCTTTTTTATAATTCTGCCCAAGTAATGCCACAAACCATGAGTATCAAACAAGGCTCTCTCCTGAGGACTTTTCTCTCTTCTTTCAATAGTGTGTAACTTAGTGATCTCATCAGCTCCCATGGTTTCAATGATCATCTCTGCACATGTCACCTTCAGATCTACTTGTCCATTTTGAGCTCTATTCTAGCATCTCCACCTGCAAATTGGGTATCTCAAATCCAGAAAAATTGTAGACATCTGAAGCTCAATGTGTGTAAAACTGAACTCATCTTTCTCCCCAGTGCTTCTCTTCCTAACTTTTTTTATTATTATCAACCAGGCTCATGACCTAAATGTCATCCTTAACTTCTCTTCCCTTTCTTTTCTCTTTCTTTGTTCTCTCTGTCTCTGTCCTCTCTGTCTCTGTCTCTATCTCTGTCTCTGTCTCTCTCTCTCTCTCTCTCATTGTCTTCTGTTTCTTTCTCTTTCTTCCTCTCCTTCTCCCTTTCCCATGAATAGCATGAATGGTCAAATCCTGTTATTTCTACTTTTACAGAATCTTTTCCAGAATTCCCCCTCTCTGCTCTGATATTACTACCATCTTGGTGCAGATCCTCATCACCTCAAGGCAAAACTATTGCAAGCCCAATAGTTGGGCTTATTGCCTTGAGTCTCTCTCCAGTCAAATCCATCCTCCTCCACTTTACCTGTACAACAGATCCTTCACAAATGCAGTTCTGACTTCATCACTTCCTTGATCAATAAACTCTTAGGACTCTTTTTCATTTTTAGAATCAAATATGAAATCTGGTGTTTGGTTTTTAATGCCCTTTGTAACAAGAATGCCCCTATCTTACCTCTTTTCTTCTACTTTACCATCCTCCACATACTCTGCAATCCAGTTTGTTTCTTGTTTATGGGCATTCCCTCTCCTAATCACAGATATTTCAGTTTTAGTCCTCCATTCCTGGAATATTGTCCATCTTCACTTTTGATTGATAGCAGTTTTCCAAGTCTTAGGGAAAGCTTATCATTTTCAAGAAGTTTTCCCCACTTCCCCTTAATGTTAGCTCCTTCTCTTTGGGACTACTCCAAATTGTGCTTTATAAATGTTGTTTGTACATAGCTGAACATTTTCTCCCTGTTGACCAGTAAGACCCTTGGTTTTTAGTGTTTTTGGTGTTTTCTTATGTTATATAGTATTATATTGTATTCTGTTGTTTTATATTGTAGTGTTGTGATGCAAACATTTTATGTTTTGTTGTTTGGGGTTGTGATATGATGTGATGTAAAGATATGTATTGCCTGTTAGATTATTTTGTGTTGTGTTATACTGTGTTGTATTCTAATGTAATGTGAGATGAAATTAAGTATGTTGTTTTTTGTTGTGAAGTAATGTGATGAGAAGTTGAGCATGTTTCTTATTTTGCAGTGTGATATAATGTGATGTGAAGTTAAGTATATTACATTGCTTTGTGCTGTGTTATGATGTGATGCAATACTATGCTAGGTTATGTTGGGTTATGTTATGTTTTGACTTATCTTTACATCACCAGGGTTTAGTGGTGCTTGATACATAGTAGATTTTTAATAAATGCTAATGACTGACTCCAAAAGTAGGAGCAATAAGGAATCTTACCTAATTTTAATGAAGTGCATGATAAAAATTCAGAGGGAAAAATTAAGCAGGTAAAATGACAGGAGTTGATCAAAGGCTTTGAGCTTCCATTGGAAGAGTTTGGACTTTGATATCTCAAAGAGAATTAATGAACATTCTACTTTGTGATTAAGGAGTAAACTTTAGGGTAGTCATGTTCCTTTTCTGAGATTGCATGTCAAGTTTCAGTATAATTTTTATGATTTTACTTAAATTGAATTTAAGTCTACCTTGGTGTATCAAATCATCTCTAATAGAGATAGACTGAAATTGTTAGCAAAACAGATGAGATAATTGATGTTTTTTTGGATGCAGGTGTATGTTTTTGATGAAATTGCTCCAGTGTGTTTCTGAATAGGTTTATATCAATTGAATGTAGACATATACATTCACATATTCTCATTTATTCTCAAAATCAGTTCAGAAGAGTTGCCCAGAGGTGGACTAAAATGTAATTAGAAGCCATAAATAATAAAGCTAACATTGACTTCAAGAAGTACTTTTCCATTATCAGAATAACAATCTACCACATTTGCATCTGTTATTACAAATTACAGTTGTTAACATGTAAATGTTGTCTCACATTTTGTTGTCAGTGTTGCCAGTTCATAAATAGAGCTGTGACTATTATGCAAGTGAGCTAGATTTATTCCAATCTCCCCACAACCCTTAGGAATAAGTGAAGGAGCACACAATCTGTATTTTCTTTGCACATCATTCATAGCATATGCACAGGGTTGTCCAAAAGTTTTAGTGCAAGCTTGAAACTCCTTTAAAAAAATTCTCGCAGTTTTGAAGCACTGAAGTGCTGATTTTTTGAGGGAAAAAACCTGCCTTTTAAATAGAGATAATTCAACTTAATAATTTGCTTCATAAATTGTTTCATGAGTTGTGTTTTCAGAAAGCTGAACACCTTTTTCTATGAAAATAATACCAGTTAAGATAGTTGAGTTCCACTTGATTCAACCCCTCCAAGTTATTTGCTCCATACTGTAGTTGAAGAATTCAGGAGTATAAGATATTTGTAATATGAAAAACATGCTCTGGATACCACTTGAGGATTTCAAAAATACATCTTTCCTTGCCAAATGAACAGAGGTAAAGACTTTCTTTTTCCTAAATTCAGCTACTTGGAATAGGAAAATGCCAGTTGAACTGGCAAAGGGAATCATGCTATAGGAGTTTTAGAAGATAGAGCCATATCCCTCCATAATAAAAGCTACAAAAGTCCATGATCCTTACCATATAGCCTAGTTTCCCTACCACCAGAATCTCACTCCTACAAGCAGAATCATATAGAATGAGCAAATGTGTGATTTGGAATTAGAAGACCTATGCTCATTTCAGAAGTCTACATTTTAATAACTTTGTGACCTTATTCAATCCACTTAACCAGTCAGGCTCCCAATTTCTGCATATATAAAAGGATTGAGGTGAAAGTTGCATAGAGAATCCCCTGGTAAACCTCCAGCTCTCATTTTTTCACTCTTATTCTCAGTTCTAGAAAGATACATAGTATCTAAGATGATGACAAGTGGGATATTCACCCAGGACATGGACATTTAGAGAAAACTGGTAGGATTTAGAGTCCTTCAGGAGTATGCAATAGAACTGAATTAGTTATAATAGTTTTAATATGTAGCTACTAGATGGTATATATTTCCTATTCTGGCTAATACACTGTTGGTAAATTCTGCCCGCTCTGATCCTTCCTCCAATGACTATAGTCACATTAATTGATTCATTTATTCAACAAATTCTTTCTGAAGGACTTCATATGGAGAGAGTATTATTTGATTTATTCTACTTTACCCTAAAGTGTAGAACCAGCAGAAATGGGGTAAATAAACTTATTTCAGTGGAGTGAATGAAGGGGAGGAGGAATAAGTAAAATAATAGCAACAATAATAGCAGTAGCAACAATATTTATACATTAATAATAAAATGAGTTGTCCATTGTTGAATGGGTTTCTTTAGAAGTGACTTTTTTGTTAAAAAAAAAAGGGGGGGGGGTGTTGTAAAGACCTTGTCCAAAAGACCTTATATTCTCTTGGGCTGTGTGAGAGGTAAGGTAGGGCAAGGAAGGAATACAGGCAGGGAACATGGAATTACATAATTTGAGATTTGAAAAGTAGTTCCAGCAGTCTTTTAAATCCCAAGTCTTAAATTGTGAGTTGCAATCCAATATGGAATCTTTTCACCGAATATGGGGGTCATGAAATTATGATTCATTATCAATAAATGTTTTATTTGTATATTTTTATATGCCTATCTACTTCGGGTCTTATAAAACTGTCTTGGGTAAAAAGGGGTCATGGGTGGATACACTTTAAGAAGCCCTGATTTAGGACAACCCATAATTGAAAAGAAAGGACCACTATCATTCCAACAAGACATTTCTTTAAGACATTCAGTGAGAGACAATCCACTACTTCCCAAAGAAGTCCTTTACACATTTGGACAATGGCTATTGTTAAGAATATGTAATTAGTGTTATTGTTGGTATTGTTTCATTTGTTTCTCCTTCCCCCCTACCCATCCCAAAGAAGCAACTTTATTCAACCTATTTCTCCTGGTTCAGTCCTCTGGAGCAAAGCAGAATAATATTCATAAAGCATTCATTATATGGCAATCCTTTAGAAACTCAAAAGTAGCTATATTGTATCCCTGATCTTCTCTTCTTGTAACTAACTTCTCTGTTCCTATAACTGTTTCACATATATCATAGACTCAAGGCCATGTATACATGTAAGTAAATACAAAATATTTACATACAACTAAACATCTATGTACAAATGTGTTTATTATACATATGTATATATATACCTACACACATATATGTGTGTGTATATGTATATATACATATACACACACATATATATATATGTATATATATACACATATATGTGTATGTATATATAAATATAAATATAAATATATATATGTTAGATAGATAGATATTTGAACCAAACTAAGTTAAAAAATAGTAGGATCAGGTGAGTGTGAAGGAAGTTATATTTAATAGACATAAGAGTTGTTTTGGGGGGAGATAAAAAGGGGGGAAATAAGGACTAGGGCAATAGAAATTGAGAGATCAGGGAAAAGGCTCATGTAGAGGGTACATGAAAAGATCTTAGGATTTTAAAAGGTAGAAGTGAAGAGGGAGATTTTTAAGTCAACACTAAGGAATTGTTTTACTTTTCATGGTTTATCAAGGATCTCAACAAAGCTTGAAGTAACCTTGACTGTGTCTATGTCTGAATTTGCCTTTGTGACTGCTGGTTGCTATGCTTTCTGTATGAATCCAATTATTGCACAGACTAAAACAGTATGTTTAAATTCTTACTTTTTTTAGGGGGAAGTTTAATATAGAGGAAAGGACTAGAAAATAGTCAAGAATGCAGACTGGCTCTTAGGTTTGCTGGTTTTCTGAAAGATTCAAGGAAAGCGAAGAAACAGAAGCAAGCCTAGCCAACATATTTTTAAAGGCAATCAGTTGGTGAAGTGGATGGAGTGCTGGGCCTGGAATCAGGAAGACTTTTCTTCTTGAGTTGAAATGTGGCTCTGGACAATACTTAACTCCATTTGCCTTGGTTTGTTCATCTGTCAAATGTGCTAGAGAAGGAAATGATGATTAACTCCAGTATCTGCTAAGAAATCACAAATGGAGTTGATGAGGTCTTTCCTGTTAGGTGTGGTTAGCAAGGAATTGACAAAAATTGATCCCTGAAGCAAGCAGACGATTCTGATAATGGAAATCAATTTAGTTCCATGGTCCCATCCTCTAAAGATAATCCAGTCAGAAATTCAAGTTATGTCAAGACCATGAGGCTAAATTTTCCTTATATAACAACTTATGGCTCATGGCTTTAATGCTACCCTTCTTTGGGTCAGTCTACCACTGTGGATACTCTGCCTTCATCTTTCTACTTCCTCTTCCCCCATGTCATGTGGTATCTCCCCTAACTCCACTATGCTTCCCAGCCAACTTCTCCTCCTAACAGCTAATTAACTCTTTTGGGATGCTAAATATCATTCAAGCTTTAGCCAGCCAGTTGAGGGCATGTCCCAGCCTCATGGGCTGTTCCCTTTGTAATTGTGATTTCCACTGAGGAACTTGTCTTTCATATGCTCTCCTACTCTTTTACCATTCCTAGTGTCTACTGGATTCTTCACTGAATGCATTAGTGTATTAGTGTAAATATAAGTAACATTTACACTAATACACTAACACACACTCAAATATAATGGAAAAAATGGCTAAACAACAAAACCATTCCCCTGTTCCAGATCTTAAGTAGAATTATCATGCGAAGTTATAAAAGAAATGAGGTTCATCTATTTATTTTAGTGGGAGAATCTCATTTAATATTAATTATTCGCATCCATATAGCACTTTATAATGACCTCACGATGAAAGTAGCACAAATATTATTATCTTTTTTTTAGAGATAAGAAAGACCCTTCCATTTGAAGCCTAGCGGGAAACTGAGGTACTAACAGAAGTGATTTTCTTCATGGCCACATAGATAGAGGATTTCTGAAATATGATTGAAAGTAAAGAGGGAACATGGTATACTGGAAGATATATTGAATTAGAAATCAAACCCAAGTTTAGCTAGTTGCTAGCTGCCTCCTTTGTGATACAGAACATGGCAAGTAATCTCTCTGGTCCTCAGTTACCATGTGAAAAATGAACAATTGGACTTAGATCCCCTAGAGTTCTAAATTCTTGATCTAAGTTTCCTAATTCCAGTTCAAGTACCTTTTCCAACATAGCATATTTGCTCTAGCCTTGTAGTTGGATAGACCTAAGGGGTTAAAAGGTAGTGGGGTCAGGTGAGTTACATTTAATAAGCATAAGAGTTGTTTCCCTCTGGCTTTCATAAAGTATTACTTAGAATTGAAATTGAGGCTTTCAAGTTCTTTTTAAAGAAACAATGATTTCTAATTCTCTTTCATCTCCTTATTCTGTTGCCTCAAGGCTTCCAGCTGAAAAATCTGCATCACTATGGAATCCACAAGCCCAGGGCAGTAGATATCAAAA